>NC_046357.1:63939282-64249014 GCF_000738735.6 Corvus cornix cornix
CATAAATTGGATGCTTTCCTATTTTCTCATGTCAAGGGGTTCAGTAGCCATAGATTTACTACACTTGATAATAGAATAAATTTTCATAGTAGAATGCTGTCTCCTGAGAGATTGCTATCTTGTGAAGTTCTGTATTTTGTTCTTCTGGAGAACTGCTCATCCAAGAACAAGTTAAGCTTTGCTCTGTTTTTGACAATGGATGAGATCAGTGCCTGATGGGTATGCTAACACAGACATTAAATAATAGAAATTGCAGATTAGACACTAAAAGCAGCCTAGGGATGTTGTTTAGCATTTTAATGCAATGTGGTTTCCTAGCAATCAAGCTACATTTACTAGCAGTCTTCAAATACTGAGCACGCTCTTTCTAAAAAAAGGTGTTACAAGCTAAGAAGTTCAAATACTCTTCTTCCCAGGTTATGTATGAAGAATAACAGGTTTGTTGTTGAGATCAAGTGAGCTTGTCCCAAGAACTGGTGAACAAGCTAGAGAACAAGCTAGGCAACAAGTTGAAACTTAGAACTGCCTGGGAACATCTGATTATGCATAACTTTCAGCCATACAATTACCTGACACTGCTAGTATTCTGAAAGTGAGCAAGATGTTTGAATCAGCGTGTTGAACTGTTGGCAGATGTACCTGCCATATTTTAAAATAGTTCTATATATGGAAACTTCGTAAGTCACTGAATTGTTTTGAACTTCTGGTTTATGAAAAGATATGCAGGACAGTCCTGGTGTAAGGAAAAGTAGCTGCTCAGCACCTACCAGTGCCACCCACCTCTGGTCAGGGAGGCTTCCTGGGTAGTATCTTAACCTGCTCACAGCAATCAGAGTAGAAGTCCTGCTGTCAGCTTAAACGGAAGCAGAGAAAAACTCTTTGTATCAACATGGCTTCAGAAGATCTTTATTTTTGCTCTCTGAAATATGCAGCTGGAAGGTCTCTTGGTGATGCTGGTTGGTAGATTCTAACTGAAACATTATGAACATATGGTGATGACTGGTTGTCCCCCTTCTTTCAGTTGAACTCCTCTAAATCCATGAATGAAAGATGAGATTTGGTGTTAAATTGTCCTGTGCTAAAAGCTTATGATCAGTGATCATTTTACAGTCAGTTGAGGTTCTTTAGTTTCTCCACTAAGCACAGAAGAATTGCTGCCCATACACTAACTCTGACATTTGGAATAGTGATTTTATATTAGCCTCTGTTCAAGAGTTACCAGTCTGCCCAAGATGCTGTGAAGAAATTGGCACAGCTTTCTGTTGACTTAGCAGCAACCTGCTAGCACTCCTGGTGAGTCCATTGGCTTGGAGGACCAATGTTTGATTTTACAACAATACAGTTTATTTTAATAAGAAGATCTGTTCCTGTTATAGAAGAAGATATTTCCCAGAACACTGATGATTTAAAATAGTGTCTTTACATAGTTTCTTCCTGTTTGCTTGGAGCTCCTAATAAGCCTAGGTTTTCTGGATGATTTGGGGCAGGGGGGGACTATTGTTTTTCCTTTCAGTTATCTAGTGATTGCTAATAGAAACTATCCATCTGACTCCCTCTGGAATTGCAGTAATCATGGCTGAGTTTGCTACATCATTCCCAAGTGACTACCTTGTATATGAACAAGCTAGAGAAACAATGACCATTTGAAGACAGATTAAAAGAAGATGAGGTCATAAGCTTATCCCTCTTTCTTGTTAAACATCTGCTTGAAATATCAGGGGTTTTTTTTTTCTATCATACTATCATTAGTTTAGTTTCAGTAACCGAAAGGTGCACTGATGTTTATGGTTACACCTGCAACTAACCCAATTGTTTTGTTACTGAGATAATCTGCTGTGCGAGAAGAAAGGAGAGAAGGGATTGTAACATAAAGTCCCATGGGAAGAAGAGGGTACTTATGAAAGCTAGTATGTACTGTTGAGGTACTTTGAAGCACAAATTCTGAATTTAAGACAAACAGAAAGGTGAAAGGAATGTGAGAGGGGTAAGGGACAGCTGTGGCTTGATGAAGAACTTGCTCTTGTTAGTCTGGACACAGTGTGTCTTGCAGGTACTACTGTTCTGGCCTTGTGTTGTAGGACTTTATGTCAGATGTGAGTTAAACCAAATTTTTGTAGGATCACCCTCCCTTTCCTACCATTCCTTAGAGTTACAGAGTAGTATGAGGTCAGACAATTTCCAATCCCTGAGACCAGATATTCCCCCAAATATTTTAGGCTGTCAAAAACTGGTCTGTCAGATCTGTGAACTGGAAATGCTTCAGCAGTGCTCAACTGCTCAGCCTAAAGGTGTCTGTGAAGGGTAGTGCTGCCACTCCATTCCTATCCCAATGTTTTGCCTAATGGCAACTAAGCTATCATATTAAAGCTACATGAATTCAAGCAGTTTGTGAATAGTTCCACAGAAAGAATTGCTGCAATACAGCTGTGCTTCCATGTACATTAAATGTGAGATATAATGAGTTTTGAGAACATATTGCCATATTCAGCTAAGTGGAAAATACATCTTTTAAATACAGCTGACTGCTTGGAATATAACAGGATAGTGCAATAATTTCACTAGTTGCAAATATGACTTTTTGTAGCATTGTACCCTCAAGGCTGATGCTTTTGATGTCAGATATTGTTTCCAGACCCATCAGAAAATACACTTAATTAAAAATAAGTTTTATATGCACTATGGGTTGTTCAACATGGCATATCTCAGAGATATACCAATGTAAAGTAGTGGACGCAGGGAAAAATGAGTTTAATGTTTTCCAGTGTTGACCTAACTGCCTTTTGACTTTCCTAGGAACTTAGTTTTAGTTTCACACCAGCTTTCCCTTGTTATAGCTTTGTCTTTTGTATCTTAATAGAATCTTAGAATCATAAATTCACGGAATAACTGAAGTCAGAAAAGACCCTTAAGGTCATTGAGTTCAGCTATTAACCGTGCACCACTAAACCATATCCACAACTTTTAAACACTTCAAGGGATGATGACTTCCTTGGACAGTCTAATCTAGTGCTTAGTAACTCTCTCAGTGAAGAAATTATCCTAATATCAAATCTAAACCTCCCCTGCTGCAACATGAGGCTGTTCCCTCCTGTCCTGTTGCTTGTTCCTTCAGAGAAAAGACTGACACCCACCTCGCTACAACCTCCTTTCAGAGATCAGTGAGGTCCCCCATCAACCTCCCTTTCTCCAGGCTAAACAACTCTCTCAGGTGCTCCTCATAAGACTTGTGCTCCAGACCCTTCACCAGCTCCAGCACCTCAATGTCCTTCTGTGAGACAGAGGGGCCCAGAACTGAACACAGAATTTGAGGTGTGGCCTCACCAGTGCTGAGTACAGGGGGACAATCCCTGCCCGGGTCCTGCTGGCCACACTGTTGCTGGTACAGGCCAGGATGCCATTGGCCTTCTTGGCCACCTGGGCACACCCTGGCTCATGTTCAGCTGCTGGCACCAGCACCCCCAGGTCCTTTTCCTGTGGGCAGCTTTGCAGCCACTCTGCCCCAGCCTGTGGCACTGCCTGGGGTTGTTGTGACCCAAGGGCAGGACCCGGCATGGGGCCTTGTAGAACCTCATGGCACTGGGCTTTGTTCAACCTCACACCACTGGCCTTGGCCCATCGTGTCCAGATCCCTCTGCAGATCCCACTGGCCTGTCCAGATTGAGGGATCTGGAGATCCCCTGCAGAGCCTTCCTGCCCTCCAGCAGGTCAACACTCTCACCCAACCTGGTGTCACCTGCAAACTGACTGAGGGGGCACTCAATCCCCTCATCCAGGTCATCCGTAAAGACATTAAACAGAACTGGCCCCATTACTGAGCTCTGGGGAACACCACAGGTGACTGGCCACCAGCTGGATGTAACTCCATCCACCACCAGTCTCTGACCCCACCTATGCTGGTGTTTTTTTTACCCAGTGAATAGGGCACATGTCAAAACCATGAACAGCCAGCCAGGAGAATGCTGTGGGAAACAGTCTTATATGCATTAGTAAAGTCCAGATAGAAACATTTATAACCTTTTCTTCATCCACTAGGCTGGTCATCCTGCCACAGAAAGAGATCCTGTCAGTCAAGCAGGACCTGCCTTTAACAAACCTCTGCTAGCTGGGCCTGGTTCCCTGGTTATCCTGCATGTGTCATGTGATGGCACTCAGGATGAGCTGCTCTATGACCTTCCCTGGCATTGAGGTCAGGCTGACAGACCTCTGTAATTCCCCACATCATAGAGTCATAGAATCACAGATTGGTTTGGGTTGGAAGGAACATTAAACATTGTCTAGTCCAACCCTCCTGCTATGGACAGGGGCACCTTTCACTAGACCAGGTTGCTCAGAACCCCATCCAACCTGGCCTTAAACACTGCCAGAGCTGGGGTATCCATGACTTCTCTGGTAAACCTGTTGCAGTGTCTCATCACCCTCACAGTAAAGAATTTCTTCTAATCTAAACCGACCTTCTTTCAGTTTGGATCCATCCCCCCTTGTCCTGTCACTACACGCTCCTGTGAGAAGTCCCTCTCCAGCTCTCTTCTATAGGCCCCCTTCGGGCTGAAAGGCTGCAATAAGGTTTCCCCCAGAACCTTCTCTTCTCCAGGCCAAACAACATCCATTCTTTCAGCCTGTCCTCATAAGCCCATCCTCCAACCCTCTGATCCACTTTGTGGCTCTAGATCCTCCTTCTAGCCCTTCTTGTATAAGGGTGACACATTTGCCAACCTCCAGTCAGCTGGGACCTCCTCGGTTAGCCAGAAATATGGTGGAAAGTGGTTCAGTGAGTATTTCCACCAGTTCCCTCAGTACCCTTGGGTGGAATGTGGGGTAGCTGGGTGCTTTGCTTTCCCTGTGTGTCACTCTGTTAGTCAGAGTTGGAGCAAAAGCTCTAGCACAGCAGGTATTCCTCATCCTACAGCACCCCCTTAACAATTACAGAGAACAAGTCCTGAAAAATAAATCTTCATTCATCAGGTGTAATTATGCCTTGGATAATTAGAAAGGTGACAGCAATTCTTCAGCATCTAATGAAAAATTATTACTCACTGCAATTACTTCACAGAAAGGTGAAGGCCATTTTTATTTCATGTCCTCACACTAGATAGCCATATGCTGCAATGGAATAAATGCTTTCTGCATGGGGCAATCCATGTAAGTATTTTGTGCTCCTAAAACATGAGATTGGGGGAATCCCTTAGGGGTTTTCTGGGTGCATAAAACAACATTATGATGTAAACTTGGTATTAGCAGTAGCTCAGCAGAGACATGATGCTGAATAATTTGTGTTTCTAAACGAGGGACCTACTTCCCTACAGGTTTTTTTACTCTGTTAGCTGTGTAGCAGGGGGTCACCATATGTCTTTCAGCCTGCCAAGGCACCGCTGTGCTACAAGGCACTACTCTGCTTCAAACACTTTCTTCAACCAGCCAAGCAGTTGGCTTTATCTTCTGACTCACATTGTCAGCTTTGTACTTGACCATGAGATTCACAGGCTTACAACAGAGCTAGGCACCAGTCTTCTGGCAGAAAACTGCCCAAGTAGCACGAGCAAGACTGAGGGTTTTGCAATGCCAGTCTTACTAAATGACTAAAAATCCCTTCCTCTTTTTTTATTTCCTTTTTCTTTTTTTTTAACATCTGGAAAGACAAAGGAAGCAAGTTTCGCTTTAGCATATAACTATTCTGGCTCAGTAAAATATTTCTCAAAAAATTTCCTTATTAAGGCTGAAGGTCTGCAAAAAATAACATCTAATACTTTGGTTCATTTATACAAGAAAAATGCAGCAATAATCGGCATCTCTGAGCAGGGTGCAATACGCATTGAAACACAGTGTTACATCTTCTGACAACAAGGGCAGTAGTAAATGAGTAGTTAAAGCTGATGAAATATCCTCCAAGCTCAAAACACAATCACTCCATGTTATCATAAATTATTTCTGTGGAGGATTCATAGTTGCTGTCATATGTCTCCTTTAATGCAGATGGATTTCTGTCTGATCCTGCAGACAGACATGTGCAGCTGTGGGGCTGCATTGACTTCAGCAGGTGCAAGAGATTGCAGGTCTCTTAAAGTCAAAAAAACCCAGAAGAAAATGGGTTTTCTCTTTGTATGCATGAGAAACATCTGCTCTTTTGTGTGGTAAGGGACAACACAGAGAATCAATCTAAAAATCAGACAACAATCAGCAGTTTGAAGGACTAGGCTTGTAATGAAAATTTTCTGGGAATGTTTCTTTCCTTATATCAATGTGGGTAGTGGGGAAGGCAAAGGAAGAGCAGGAAGCCTGAAAAGAATGCAATGCTTATTATTTTGTCTTGATATTTTAGAAAACACACTTTTTCAGATGTTAATACAGATTTTGTTGCTTGTAAATTGCTCTTTCTTATGGTTTACAATTTTTGTGATATGGCTTATAAATAACTGATGAAGTAGTTCAAGGAAAAACACAAAAATTGCTTAAAAGGATGCTGTCGAAATATATGTTACCTTTAAGTTTTTTTCCTAGCCTTGAATATTTAATGACTTAATTTTCCCTGTTTCTTCCTTGAAAAATAGCTCCACCATGCAGCTAAAGAGTTGATCTTTCTACAAGCAGAGCACACATCTCTGTTATCTTAGTATGCATGTGTTTCTGAAGATATACGAAATAACATGCAAAAAGTATGCTTATTATTTTATTAGATACTATAAAACAAAGCCCCTCATGCTTTGTGAACTATCCAAATCAGTTTTGAGATGATCTATATCTGGTTTGATTGAGACTTCCAGACGTTGAAAGCATGTCAGTGCTAAACACAGGTATGGAAAATGGGAAGACATGGAGCCTATTTTTGTGGAACCCAGAAGGAGACCAGTTTCTCTTTCTTCATACCATTTTTGAATTGAGTTTGAAGTTCAGTGCTCCTCATTGCTTTTCTTAGAGGTGGAGGAGGAATAAATGCTGGAACCATGTTTACTTAAGTGAAAAGTGTATGTCATTCACCATTTTGGATCCACAATCATGAAATTACAGGGGACCATTTTCTTGCTTCCAGCCACAAAAAAGCTTTCACCCAGCCTTCAGTTCAATACTTCACTTGGCTTTTCCTCAGTCTACACAGAGATGTCTCTTCTGCCTTCTTCCTGATCTTTCCATTGTTTTGGATGTATGATCCAAAAATCTGCTATCTAACATGTACTCTTGCTTTTGTATTTATTTGCCATTGCTATTTAGTCCCCAGAGAAATCTTTTAGGCCACAATTCAGTCTCTTTTCAAGCTCTGTTATGTGCCAATAACTTATATTCTGAAAGACCTTGATATTTTAAAAGAAATAATTATAATTATTCAAAAACTACATGCAAGCTGCTAAGAGTTTAAGACAACAGCAACAATACTTTCTGCTTTAGGAAGCAGTGGCATGAAAGGTGTTCACTGCGTGATGAGACAGGGTGATTCAGTGAAAGGACACGATACAATATTTACAACTGAGTTTTTTTGCATCTGCCTGTTTCCTTGCTCTTGCTGCATTTTATTTGGTACACAACTTCCTCAAACAGTATGTGCTGTGAGGTGAGTAGAAAGTGACAGTCTTGTTACAGCCATTTAGAGTGAATGGATCTTCTCACTGTATAAAGCAAAGCTGAAGTGGTAAGATAAGGGAAAATTTGTGCTGTGGAGGCACTGAATCCATAGTCTGTCAGATATCACAATAAGGCTAATTGCGTTCTGGTAAAAGGTCTAGAAGTTTTCAGAGAGATTTGCAGCTAAGCATTTTTTCTAAAAGGTATTTTGACAAATTCTTTTATGTGTTAATATGCCTTGTCCAATACAGCGATTAGGAAAAGTAAAAATAAAGTAAAATTTGTGGAGGAGAAACTTGTAATTATGAAGTTCCCTGGAAATATTTGGAAAGAGAGGGGTACACAGGTTCTTAGTTTAGGTCTGGAGATGAGTTTATTTGCCATCATGATTTTTTATGTTGGCAAGACAGAAAATCCTTTATGATGGTTGAGGACAAATCAAGCGGTAATCATATATTTCCCACGTAGATCTCCTTCCCCAAAAAGTCCTTGCATTGTCAATTTATCAGATTTAGGGAATATATCTTAGTGATCTAGTTTTGAGATGTGCTCAGGCTGGCTGGTGACTGGAAGGCAACTGAATGTCTTAAGAGTTCTTATAAAAATGGCAGTCAAAGAGTTTTCTTAGATGATGTGTCAGTCTCTACAGCAACTTTTCAGGGAGGACGTGATCAGTCTAGAGCAAGAAATATCTTAGGATCTTCACTATCATACTTTATCATCCCAGAATAACACAAATCTCTGGAAAAGTGTACAGCTTGTGATGCTTCAGACAAGATTGGGTTGCATTGAAACAATTCAGGCTGTGATCCAAAACCGATGGAGGTCAATGGAGAGGTTCCCCATCACTTTCACTAGCTTTTGAATCAGAGTCTTAAAGATGGTGTTTTGTTGTCAGAAGTGACTTGGGCAGACCATGAAACATAAGTATGTATTTCTCAGAAGAGCTGGAGAACACTGGAACTGGTCCATTCCCTGCAGCTACATTAAGGATTCTGCCTGATTGGCAAAGCTTTCCAGAATGTTTAATCTTCAAATTAATTTGATGGTCCTGCTCAGCACAGGGTAAACATGGGAGCAAAATGTTCTGCAATATTTGTTCACATTTTTAAATGGATGATTGTCAACAGTGTTTTCTTTCTCTTTGTTTACCTTTCTGATAAATCATTCTAGTGAACAAGTTTGCTAGCTGGAAGGGATTGCTGATACAGCAAACCTTAAATTGGTTGCAATCTGCAGTCTATTAGCGGTGAAGTCCATGCTACAGTTAAAGGTGCAGCTGCAGTTGGCGTGGTTATACACAAGCTGATTTTGTACTGTCAGCTGTGCTGAATGATCTATTTATCCAGCAAATCACAGCACAAAGCCATTGCAGATTGAGCTGCCTCCATATCCTAGTAAACATAAGGCTGGCATTGCTTTCTCTCGTGGAGTGACTGTCTGGTACAGCTCCCACCTTTGGCAGGCAGTGTGTAAGAAAATGTATCACTTTTTTGTGATTTATCACCTACTAGTTGCAGGAAATTTATGTATGACAGAGAAAATGCACACCAGAAAATTCTTAATGCAGTGTCCAGTAGTGGTAGGAAAATGAAGGCAGACTGGATGCCTAATTTGTTAATACTTCACTGAGTCTACATTTCTTTTCAAGTAAAGATCCCGTAACATCCATCTCTTAAGAGACTTACTTTTTCTAGTCTCTAAGGCCATGCAATGACAATCCAGAGGATTGCACCAGTTGTCTGTTGTGAGCAGAAACAAAGAATGAGTCTGATTCATGATTTGGATTAAGGTTTCAGAAGTCTGGATTCTTTCCTTTTTCATTGCTGTGCACACTGACTTCTAAGAACTTGCTCAATCTCCCACTGCATTTCTCTACTGTGAAATAGGAAGAATCTCCTGATTTCAGGGGAGAATTTGAGGGTGAATTAATTACTACCTGCCATGAAATAATTTGTATTAGAAGCAAGCAGATCAAAATAAAGACTTAAAAGTGTTGCTAGAATGGGTTTTATTTATACTGCAGCGCTATTGTTCATTTCACAATTGTTAAGATAACACAGAAGAAACGGTTGCTGTATGCAGGTTTATAGACATTTCTGGAAATCTAGGGGTAGAATCACAGAAGATAAGGGGCTGATGTGTACATCTGAAGCACAAATAGCCAGATAGCTGTGGAGCCAGCCAAGGATTGTTAATAATAACAGCCAAGGATTGCTGGTAATAACACACCGAGAGAAAGAACAAGATGTGGCTGGAGAAGCGGCCATGAAGTGGTAGAGCAGCATGTCCTGGTTACAGGAGAAGAGTGCCAGTTTATCAGTATGTGAGTGTAACCAAACTGTGTATGTTTCTGTCATTTTCTGACAAACTGTTAATGATGGGTCATTCGCACAAGCTGCCCAGTGCACACCTGACGCCTGAGGCTACAAGCTGGGTGTTAAATGAGATAAGGGAAAAGAGGCAAACCCTTCCAAGGAGGGTAGTGGTTTTTTGTCTTCACAAATGACTCACCTGTGACAACTCCTTCCGGGGAAAAACCAGCACAGTCACATCCATCCTGAGGCGGTTATCTCTGCTAATGGGCCGTAGTGGACTTAATGACACCAGCAGAATAGGCAGCAGCAATGCCTTAGATCACCAAGGACTTCCAAAATATCCAAGGAGTCACAGCGTTACATTGTCTATTGTGGAAGCTCCCTGCCCTGAGGGTGGTGCTGAGCATTCCCACCTGAACCTAAACATATATAATCTTTGGGTTTGGGGATTTGAGACACCACCAATTGATGGATCTGGAGGAGGATCAGAACTTCCACAGGACCACTGCTTTTGACAAGAGTGCAACTATTCACCTCAAGAGGACTGCAAAGACCGCTTGACAGAACTGTGACTACCACCCTGACCAACAGGGTGCCAGATTGTACTCTGACTTTGGCGGTTTAAGCCAGTTTTGTCTGTACCACTGCGTTTATTGTAATCTCTCTAGTAAATTGTAACTCTGATCTGAAATCTCTCTTAAGGTAATCGAATGGGGTTCATTACTCCTGCTAGTTTACTTTCAAACCAGCACACAGCACTTTTCCAGGACAAGAATCCTTGTTCTGACTCCTGAGGCTGAGGAGTGGGCATGGACTCTAGGGGTGGATAAGGACCACCAAGCCCTCTGACGCAGTTCCAGAAAAGTCTGAAAGAATGAACTGTACATGATAACTAATTTGCACAGAAAGTGAGAAACTTAGCTCCAGGGTGGGGAAAGCATATATAACAGGTACCCCACAAAGCCTGGCTGCACATGCACCACAGGATCTTGGACACCACGTCAGCTTGACTGGTGCTGGAGCTAGGACTGCTGATGTATTTTTCTCCCTTTTTTCTTTCTTTCTCTCTCTCTCTCTCCCCACCCCCACCTCTTTAATTTATATCTCCTTTTTTTCCCTTCCTTTCCACCCTAGCCCTTTATCCTAAACCCACTGCCATGTGCTTATACTAGGAGGTCAGAAACTAACATATCTGTTTCCATGCTAAGTGTGTCATTTATTAGTAAAACTTTTTAAGCTTTTGTGGACCTTCTGACTTTTGTCATTCCCTTTGAACCATGAGCATTTATGAATGTTGTGTAGTCTCTTCTCCTTAAGGGTGGGATGAGGGAAAGAGCTTTTACTCACAGTACATAGTTAACAGAAGGCTATAGACTCCATGGAAACATTTTGAGACTTATAGACTGCAATCCTTTATGTTCAGAAAGAAATTGTTCTGGAAGGTTAGTCAAACAGAAGAATAAAGTGGGTTTATTATACCATGCATAACTCTTTCAGTTTTAAAACATCATCCACTGTGAAGGATGTGATTATGCATGAGCCTCATGGATAGCAAGATATGCCAGCAAACAGGATACAGCTGAAGGTATTAACTGTCTGTAACTAGGTGTCCAGTATGGCTCATCCTGCGCACTCATCCTACACAACTCCAAATGGCATGCAAATTTTAGGTATGTATAAATATTTAGTACAATAATCTTCAAGACAAGGCAGTATACTTACAAAAACTGTAAATCCTGCAAGTTTGAAGAAAACTCTGGTTAGTGCTACTGCTTCTCCAAGCAGTAGCAGGATGTCTCCAGCAAGATCCTGGCATACCTGGCAAGATCACAGCATACCTGGTGACCTGGCTTTCCCTTCACAATACTGCTGGGAAATGAGTGCAATTTTAGATGTATTCTATAACACCACCTTTCCATTTAGAGCACAAAGCAAAGGAGGATACTGTGACTGACACTGCAGACAGCAACTTCTAAATTTTTTTTGTGAATGTTTACCAGTCTTCTACTGGGAGTGAGGGGCAAAGAGGTCATTTCTATGAAGTGAAGGAAACCTCTGGGCCTGAAATCAGGCATTATGTATCACATATTAGTATTGAACACTTGTAGTATCAAATGTGTGCAGAAAAGATACTAAAAACATTGAAACATACTGCTGGAGCCTTGGGAAGGTTTCATTTTCCTCTTTGTTTTTTTTTTTTACCATTTCCTGTTAGCTATTTCGGGTTCTTCTGAGCATATCGCTGGAGAATTGAGGAAAAAATGGGAAATTTTTCTTTAACCATAGGCAGGAATTCTACAGAGTTTCCTTTCTTTTATTAGCAACCACTGAGATGCTTTCCTCCTTCTAAATTACCTATCATAACTGAATATATTTATGTTCTGCTGATGCCAATATACCTGCATTATATATTTTATGTTCATATAAACTTTCTTTAGTTCTGTTACACAAACTCCCCCAAAGCACTGCTAACACCAGAAATGACAAAGTACCACTGCTCATCCAGATGAAATAATCATAAGGTATGTCCTAAATTGCATCTTTAGGACTTTACATCTGCTTTACTTCCTCTTGTGAAACTCTTAAAAAGAAAATTTGAAAGGCTAGAAACAAATATTCTAATCATTATATTTCCAATAAAACCCTGTGATGTCTGTGTAATTCCCAAACATTCAGGATGCATTGTGCTTTCTGTTCTGTGAGCTATTTACCACTTTTATGTAAACAATTAATGATGCTCAATTTATTCTTCCCTGAAAAAACTTTTTTCTGGATGTGATGGCCTGGTAGCTCAGTAAAAGGACAATTGCATCTTGCTCTGAAATCTGAAGTTCTAGAAAGTGCCCCTGTGTGAGAGGAGGTCAGCATGTTCCCAGAAGCTGCTTATGGCAAAAAAAAATGTCTCCTGCAATAAGGGACTTGTCTGAACGCTGTGGAGAGTGTTTCATAAAGGGGCTGGGGGCTGGTTAAGGAAACACGACTCCTGTGGCCTCTGCAAAAAATTTTTTCTAATAATTTATGGCAGGCCTCATTGATACTGAGCCCTGTTGTCCACACCCTTCCCATGTGTTGCAGGCTGGAAGCCAGGCTCCCACTGCAGCTGGACTCCCCACAGCCCCAGCTGTAAGGAGTGCCTCGGTCACCAGCCCCCTGCGAAGAGCAATCCCCCCCTGAACTCTGTTCTGCAGAAATCTGGGATAGCTCTGCTATTTCCTTCAGCCTGCTTTCTGTCGTACATCCGCAGTTGCTTTGGATTTGCTACTGACATGTTGCTCCCTGTGGCTTTGTTTTTTTACTATGTTCAACTTTCCACTGGTGGCTCTGGTCCCATCTCCCACCCAAGGGATGTTCAGGCAGCCCCACATCAGGAGAAGCAGGTTCAAAGTGCACAACAAACTCACATAAAGAAGCATCCTTCTTGCATTAACTTGGAAGAAGCTCTAACTCTTATATGAATGGAAGGATATGGGTCCTTAACTTGTGGGAAGCAACCAGTTGTTGTATGGAAGAAATGCTTTGAAGATATTTGACTCCATGAAGAAGAGTAAATTTAATCTGAGTTTTCAGGTGATTTCATTTTGGCCTTACTCGTCTAACCTGTGAGTCTTCGATGGTGTACCCATGCTGAAAAACATTTACTAAAAACTGTCTCCATGAAGAGAAGAGCAGCCTTCTCACACTCCTTTTCTCACCCCATCTGTATTGGAGTGTTGTGAGTAGCAGTGAGCAAAACCAGGTCAAAATTAATACACCTGCCACGTTCCCCATCCCTAGACCAGCAGAAACAGAAAAAACGTGGTTATTTTATTGCACATAGTGCTTTATCATAATACAAATAGTAACATCTCTCCATTTTTGTTTCTCAGTAAAGAGGGCTGGACTCATCAGATAATCCAGCAGATGATATTTTATGTGTATCTCGTAGCTTTGTGGGGACACAGTGAGAGAGGGAGAGAAAATTCTTTGCTTTCACTGCTCTGGCATGTTAAACCAACCTTATCTGGGATTAATTTGAGTCCTGGCTCTGTCTGTCTCTTTTATTAACATCCCCAGCGGACCAAAAAACACGTTCATTTAAGAAAGGTCCAGGCTAGTGGTTCTGGAGGCTTTCATTGGAACAGCTTTCACCAAACACTGATGGAGCTTGGGGCAGACCTCTGGCATTGCAAGAGACAGCAGTCTGTAGCAGACAACATGCTGATTGTTGCAGAACCCATGTATTACTCCCAGAGCTGCCCGCAAATCAACAATGCTGATTCCTGTGTGTGACTGAAAATACACTGCACTGCACAGGGACTACAAGGCACAGAATTAAACAACTTGGTCTTCTAGCTACTGTCAGTTGGCTGCTGATTAAGTGTATTTTTAAACACTAATCTTTTGCTACAACTCCTTTACAAGAAAAAGCTGTCAAAATTGTCTTTCTTTCCTTTTATTCCCAAAAATGTGTTAGTAGAGAGATTATTATGCTTACATCAGACTCTTAAACTTTTTATACTTTTTTTTTTTTTAAAGCCACTGAATAGCATTGAACACCAACCATTATCCAGAAAATTTCTTTTCACCAATGAATTGGTGGACCTGGCAATGCATCCCTCCCGCTAGGTTTTTCTGTGCTTTGATGATCTCTGTAGTCTTGCTTGGGTGTGAGTGCAAAGGTGACAGTGCCTCTGACTTTGACAGTGACTGAATAGTACCAACTGTCTGTGAAAAAAAAAAATGCTTTAGTGAATTTGGTTTCACCATTTCTACTCTGAACTAGCTTATGTGTAGAACTACAAGGGCTTTGAGACTTACAGAGGAAAAAAATGAATTTGGGGATTAAGCTTTAAAATATCAGAGATAAACTGAAGGAGGTCTCTCTTCAGGTTATTTCTGCTGTTGAACTACAGGACCGTAAGTAAGTGCAGGTGACACACTCATCTACAACAACCTGAAATACTTCTAGACAGAAAGCCTATCACTGGTGCTGTTGCAGGGCGGCAGGCAGGACTAAACCAGATCCTAGCCTCTGGCTTGTACCACAGCTTCGGTGCATCCTGACTGGGAGAAGGGGAAAGCCTAGGGCTGGCAAGATGTAATCCCAGTGAAGCATACAAAGTTAGTAACATGAGGTAGTGACACCCAGAAATACGCTGAAACTGGAAATTTCCTCTTTACCCCCAGCATATTAATTGCCAATATGCACTAACTCCAAAGACACATCTGAAAGAGGACATGAAAATGTGCTAAAAATCACTGGCATTAGGATGGAGAGTGTTGGCAGCTGACATAGTAGGGAGAACTCCTTCATGCCGCCTCATTCTTCAAAAGCACAAAAATTGACATGATTTTTTTAAAGTCTTCTGCTGCGCACAAGATTTTTCCAAAGCTATTCGACTGCTATGGCTATTAATCCACATCCCAGATGCACAGAGAAACAAAGTAGTGCAGTGGGATAAATTACACGCGTTTTGTAGCTATACATCTTCTACTATCTCACCTGACCAGCTGCAAAGTCATGTGATGACACGGTGACAAGAAGCCAGGCAGATATGCTCTTATTTCAGGCCTTTCAAAGGACTGGGAATTAGCTCAGCAAAAGGGCAAGTCCTGGAGAGTGAAAACTCTTTCAAGAAGCATTTGTCCCTTCAGCAAAGCAATGCGATGAATCACAGGTGAGAAAGGTGCATTCACTTTACCTGTTGTTGTAAACCTGGTGCAGCTATTTGCAGGTGAGAAGGTCTTGGTGTGTGGCTTAGAAATGTCTATGCAAAGCAGGGACAAGAAGAAGCAGTCCAAATACAGCAAGCAAAGGAACTGGAGATTTTCTGCACTTGCCTTCAGGGCGCAGTAACACAGGCACTGAAAGTACTGCTGTAAACAGAACTCATTAATTTGGTGTTTCATGCTGTGTTGATGCATGTTTAGAAGCTGGTTGAGTTTCACAATCACTCAAAAGTCTTCATTGTGTAGGTCATGAAATAATCTAAATCTATCATCTTGATACCTCTTATCACATATCCTCTGGGAGATATAAAAATGGAAGACCCCTTCCAGAATTGCATGGCTGGTTTAATCACATAAGACAAATATTAAATATTCAGATAATGTCAGTATGTCTTTTTCTTTTCCTTGTTTAAACTTCATATTTGTTTTCTATTATTAACTGGCCATGGTAAAAAAAATACCCAGGCTAACTGCACATTTTCTTTGTACAGAGCCATAGACATGAGCTTGCATTTATGTGTACAGCAGGATTTCATGTAGGATTTGGGTATTAGAAAGTGAAGTCTTTGCCCTCCACAAAGCTCAAAACACAGACGTGATCTTGCCAATTATAGAGAATGCATGGTCTAAACTGAATAGACTTTATAGCTTACATTGTGCTCATCTCTAAGTTTGTTGTATCAAAACAGAGTTTTCAGCCCTTACACAGTGTTGCATCCTGCATAAGTATGTGAGCAACGGCTGTGTGTGGAACTCTGCCTGGGCACAAGCAAAAAGCCACCTGAGAGTTTATGGATTAGAGAGCAGAGCAGTGTGGGTGATATTGCAGTGAGTGTCTGCTACAAAGACCCAAAGACCTCCTGCTCAGGAGGAGGAAATGGACAAGGGACATTGAGGGACATCTCGAAACAGTTGAAAGAAGCCTCACATTCAGAGGTCCTGAGACACTAAACTACACTGATACCTGCTGGTGGGCAACGCAGCACATCATAAGCAGTCTAAAAGTTTCTGAAGTGTCTCAATCACTTCTAGACACAAGTGATTGAGGAGCCAAGAAAAAAGATGCTTAGCTGAAACTCATGTTTATAAACAAGGAAGAACTGTTCAGGAATGCGAAGACTGGGATAGCCTTGACTGCAGTGACCATGAGATGGCAGAGGTCAGGATTCTGAGGGAGAGTAGCAGAGCAAATTACAGAAACACAACCTTGGACTTCTGCAGGACAGAATGTAATCCCTGTAGAGATCTGCTTGGGAAAAATCCCATGGGAGACAGCCCTGGAGAGAGGAGGAGTTCCAGGAGAGCTACTGGGCTCCAAGCTCAGGAATGGCCCATGCCAACAAGCAGAACCAGAGAGAGTAGAAGGCTGTGTGGTTGAGCAAGGAGCTCCTAACTTGGCATGGACATAAAAAGGAGGAGTACAGAAGGTGCAAGGAGGGGCAGGTGGCCTAGGAGAACTGTAGAAATTCTGTCTGACAGTGGAAGGATGGGTTCAGGAAAGCCAAAGCTCACCTGGAGTTGAATACAGCAGAGTATATGAAGGTAAAAAAGAAAGATTTCTAAAAAGGATCCTCAGGAGTAAAGGGCATCCTGTATCGAATGTGGATCTGTGAGTATATGGACCAGGGATTTGATTGAAAAGAATACAGAAAAGGCAAAGTTGCTCTGTGCTTTCTTTGCCTCAGCCTTCAGGACTCCCCAGTCCCTGAGACAAAGGGGAAAGCCCAGGGCAATGTAGACTCTCCCTTGGTGGAGGACAGTCAGGTTAGGAAACATTAAACAAACTAGACTTACAGAAATAATGGTGCTGATAATGCCAAGGCTGTGGGGTTGATCCCTGTATTGCCTGCTCCGATAGGATTTGGACTTGATGATCCTTGTGGGTCTCTTCCAACTAAGAATATTGTAATACTGCAAAATTCGTGGGTTCTGACGGGATGCACCGGGTGCTGAGGGAGTTGCCTGATATTGTTGCCTGTGGAGTCTCCACCAGTGAGGAATGCAAAGTTCTGCTGGATACAGTTTTCAGCAGCCTGCTTGAGCTGGCCCTCCTTTGAGTAGCGAGGGTGGACTAGATGTCCTCTGTAATTTTACTCTCCAGCCTCTCATTTTCTTCTCACTATTTCATTTTTGTGCAGGGATGGAATTGTGCACTTCTGGGTGTCCCACAGTGTATGGGTTGCATGAGCCGTCTCCTCAGACACTGCCTCACACAACTGCTGTGACAACCAATGCCCCAGCAGTTTGGGCCAAGGGGAGAGGGAATGCATGCTTTTTTCCATAGAAGTCCTAGGCCTTGGCTACTGTAAAGCCAGCAATGACAGAGTTAACCAAGATTGTAAAAGCAGGTTTTTCAGAGCACAGACTAGCTTTCAGCTTGAAAGCATACTGTAGCTTTGAGGAGAGTTTTTCATTATTGGACAGGATCCATCATCTCACCATCTATGTTACAGTTTGCTCAAAGGCAGGCAGATTATGAAGAAATAGCAACCACATCTGTGCTAACTACATTTATCCCATCTGCTTTTTATTTTATCAACTTGGAAAGTAAACCCTAGTCATCACACAAGCCTATTTTATAAGGATTAGTGCAAATAGTTTGGCACCGACAAAACATACATATAAAAGTTTTTCCTTCTTGACAACACATATAAAAATTAAATTTCCAGTGGATTCAATTACAGTTAAAAGTTTTCACCATTTATTCAGGATATTATTCAGTGCCTACAAACCTCATTCAAGTAGTTCTGTCTTGGCTGTCATATTTGCAACAGGTTATTAAAAAATATTACCACACCATGGTTTGAAATACAGCATGGGTTTGGATGCCCCTGATTTACCTTTACTCAGGTCAGTGCCGCTACTGCCAGCAGGTAAAGGTAGGAGACTGGTGTGGATATGGGGAGTGAGAAGGAATAGCAAAGAGGAGAAGCAAGGGGACAGAAGATACAGATCCATAAGACATTCTCCTGTAACTGAGACCTACACCAGGCATCACCAGTAACCACAACATGCAGTACTGTTTATAAAGCAACGAGGCACTTCTCTGTGATCTTGTTATGCTATTAGCCTAAGCACACATAACCTCAATTGTCTGGAAAGGAGAAACCTTTCATTTCTGATTTAGTTCTGTGGGCACTGGCCATTTGTTCCCATGCCAACGTTGGTTAATTGATTTCTTCTCCCTGTTTTTTTTTGTTCAAATCTCCTCCTTTCTTGTGTATTTCTCTTGAGAAGTCAAAACCTTTTAAGAAAAAAAAAGGTTTTACTACACTAAGCAAGTTGAATTAATTTATGTTCCCTCTTCCTAATAATTTTTCCAGTCCTATACTTTTTTCAGTTTAGGTGAATCTTTCTTTGCACAGTGTGCTGAGGAAACATTGCCAATGCCTTGTATAATTACATTAATATGTTCTTATCTCTACTGGAATTGATTAATGCGTCAGACAGAGAGTTTTTGATCTTCCCAGGTACAGAGAAGCTGCGTCTCTGGCACTAATGCACAGCAGGTTCAGTTCTTACTTGCTGGGTTTTACATGGAGTACATCTGAAAGGTCTTTTAAAAGGATTCTAGTATCACTGTCCCTGTTTTACAAAGACAGTTCAGATAATGAAATAACTTGCCCAAGGCCACACAGCAGACTGATAGACAAAATAAAGTGAAGACTATGTGTATCTTGACCAACAAATTCTTTGTCCTCTAAGCTACAGATTACAAAGAGAAATCAGATAGGCCTTTTTAAACTAAAGTTTAGAAAAAATAAAGTTAAATATTACAATTAAGGAGGATGGAAGACCTTTTGATAAACGAGAAAGTGGCCCCCATATGAAATTCTTTTTTTTTTTTTCACAACACTTTAAAAAAAAACTCCAGAAAACATGTCAGAGCACAGAATTGCTTTGTACTCGCGACAGTTTTCATCTGTGGAATACAGGCTATCCTTGCCAGGTCAGAAATAATTTCCAGCTTGCAAGGAGACAAGCAGCTGTATTACAGGCTCAAGTAATATTGCAGAGCCTTGATTCTGCAAGACTTATATTTTTTACTTTATTCACTGTGATTAGTAGCAGGTGCTTACATGGCTTTTCATTAAGTACTCAAATGCATGTTTGGAAGGTTTTAGTCAAAAAGTCATTGGAAACTGGGACAGTAGAAGCCTCTGAATTTGGGACCTCTGTCCCAATCCACTGTCCTCCTCTAGATTTCTTAAAATGTTGCCATGGTCACCTTTCTCTGAGACAAAGAGAAAGCTTCTGGGAAAGTAGGTACTACTTACATTTCATTGCTTGCATCAAGGTCTGAAAGACTAGCCTTCACTGATTTAGATCTTATTGGAAGTTCATAATCATGTTATCTCGATTAAAGAAACATAGAACTGTCGAGGTTGGGAAATATTGGTGAAGATTGCCCTGTCCAACCTCCTGCTCAAAACAGGTCAGCCATGCCAGCTTACTGAGAGGTGTGTCAAGTAACATTGAAATATATCCAAGAGTGGAGACTCCACAACTTCTCTGGGCAACCCGTTCCAGTGTTTGACAACTCTCATGGAAAAAACCCCAAAGGTTTTTCTCATGTTTCAGTGAAGTTTCATGTATTTTAATTTTTGTCATTTTCCTCTTGTTCCTTCAAGGGATGTGACCAGGAGGAATTTACCACCATTATCTTTATTGTCTACCCACCACACCAGTCTTAAAATGGATGTTAGGAGGTGGACAACTGGACATATTGCTGAAGTGCGAAAGAACACTATCCACTTCTCTTTCCATGTTCATCAAGAAAGTCACCCCTTTGTAGAAAGCCATCTGGTTGATCAGATTTGATTTCCCCTCCATAATCAGACTTGATTTCCCCTCCCATTCCAAGTACACCCTGTCACCTTCTTGTCTGTAAATGGTTTCTAGGATTACTTGCTCTATCACATCATGGAGAAAGGGTAGGTCCCCTCTTTTAAAATGATTTCTAAACTGCTTGATGTCCACTGAAGGTGATCATACATGACTCTGAACTTTACCACTGGTCTTAGAAGCCTGGAATACTGAGGGTATAAAGAAAGAAAGGAGTAGGGCTTTGAGAACCTCAGCCTTCTCCATATCTTTTTCACCAAAGCTCCCTGCCCACAGTGGGGCTACATTTTCTCTGGTCTTTGTTTTGCTGCTGATGTCCTTGTGAAAACCTTCCATGTTGGTGTTCACATGTGTTGCCATATTCACTTCCAGATGAGCTTTGGCTTTCCTGAACCCATCCTTCCACTGTCAGACAGAATTTCTACAGTTCTCCTAGGCCACCTGCCCCTCCTTGCACCTTCTGTACTCCTCCTTTTTATGTCCATGCCAAGTTAGGAGCTCCTTGCTCAACCACACAGCCTTCTACTCTCTCTGGTTCTGCTTGTTGGCATGGGCCATTCCTGAGCTTGGAGCCCAGTAGCTCTCCTGGACTCCTCCTCTCTCCAGGGCTGTCTCCCATGGGATTTTTCCAAGCAGATCTCTACAGGGATTACATTCTGTCCTGCAGAAGTCCAAGGTTGTGTTTCTGTAATTTGCTCTGCTACTCTCCCTCAGAATCCTGACCTCTGCCATCTCATGGTCACTGCAGTCTAGGGTGCCACCAATCCTCATATTCCCAACTACTTCCTTCTGGTTTGTAAGTATCTGGTCCAGCTAAGCACCTTTTTTCTTGGCTCCTCAATCACCTGTGTCAGGAAGCTGTTGTTTACTATTTTTTTGGAAATGTCTTGAATATCGGGTCTATTGGTAACAAAAAGCGAGTAAACCACACTTCTTTTTGAGATAATATCACATAGGTTCATAGATGTAGGTTTTTTCTAACTGAAAAAATGCTGGCCCCAAGCTGAAACACTCATCTGTAGTGTTTGCTTAATGCACAAATCAGGAGTACATAGGCTTGGATACAGGACTGAGGATTGCAGTGACTTATTCCTCAAATGTAATTGGCACAGATGTCAAGTTTTCCACCTCATCAAGCCGTGGAATGACAGTTCAGATTGTCAGCAAGTTCTCTATTTTAGGAGCAAGACATATATTCTGCCGGACTGCAACTTCCAGAAAAACAGAAACAGAGTTTTGAATCTCTGAAAACTTTTTGCTGCGCAGATCTGTGTATCTGTACCAAATTACATATAAACTTACGTTTTTACTATATTAATTTGCCATCTCATACTACAATTAATTTGCTGTTTGCACAAGGTTTATTTGCTTTTTATGCTAGTAGCTTTCTTGTGAGGAAGACTTTTATAGTACATCCATGAAGATGTTATTATGCAGTGATAGGCTCTCAAACAGAACTCGGTTTTGCTCCACTCTCTGCTTAATATTTGAATTGCAGCACTAGTTTAAGAGATCTGCTTGGGTTTGGTTTGTGACTTTTTAGGGGGGGGGAATGGTGTGACTGTTTTGTATATAAACAAAAATGGAGGCATAATACCATCCCTGCCCTGCTCCATGGGGTCCCGTGTGCCCCCACAGATGCACGGGTGGGTTCAGTGTTACAGTCGGTAGCAAAGAGTCCAGAAGGGCATTTGGGTGCGTTCTAGCAGGAGCATTCATTGCTGCTACACTGGCGAAGGTTACAGCGGCAAATATGAACATGATCCCAAAGTTCACAGTTTTGTCCGGGGGCGGGGAAAAGGCAGGACCAGGGAACAGGGACCAGTGGGGAAGCTCTGGGGGGGTGACGAGGGGTAGAGGCTGACAGCCAACCAGGGAATCCAAACTGGGATAGATTAACAGAACAGAACAAGCATCTCGGGAGGAGCCCTCTTGGCCACCCCGATACAAAGCGGCTCCTGTGGTAGGAGGGACTTGTCTTACTGAGAGCTCTCTGTCCCTTGTAATGTATGTTCACCGGCCACCACAGAGGCATATTTTGTCTGCCAATATGTATTTAATAACTGAGTTTGTCTGGAAGCGGAGATGAGGCCTTTTTATTCAGCAAATGCTAAGTCACCCTGTGGGATGGGCCATTACCCATTACCCTTTTATCATTAGTAGCTCTGCAATATTGATTTTCTGTAAGGTTCACTAGGTCTCTTCCAAGTCCCTGTCTGGAAAAGGAAATGGAGAAAGGACCATGACTGCAGAAAAGGGGAGACAGCAATGCCGTGGGCTTAGAGAGTGGTCTTCATGCTGTAAAGGAGATCCAGCCCTGTGACACTGAGAGCAGCTGCTCGGGGAACAGTCCTTGCTAGAATGGTGTTCTTACAAAAAGTCTTTCATCCTAGTGGCTGAAATGTCCTGAATCATGGGGACCGCAGGGGACGATGCAGCTTTTACTGCTGAGTAAAACTTCAAGAAGTATTTTGTTTTTCATTTTACCAGCTTTCGAGTCTTCTTGCTCCTTTGGCATGTTGCTAGCTTCTGCTATAAAGTACAATTGATACTGCGCTTGTTTTTGCAGAGAAGGTGTCACTTGCTAAGTTTAAAGAGCTGCATAATTTTCAAGTGCTTTTGTATTACTACACATGTGCAATGAGAGTCTGAAATCTAAGCTCTTTTCCAGGCAGTTATTTAGCATAGAAAAATTAATCACACTTTCCATTTTCTTAGCTAGTTATGTCCATTGTATTAAAACTTGGAGCAAAGTCTACGTATTGATAAACCCACTCAACTTGTGAAATAGCTTGACGTCTTCAAATATTTTAGCAAAAAACCTTATTTTATTAATAAACGATTGGTTAATAAGGTAAAAACCTAGAATTAGTATCTTGACTTCTATGTATTGTATATCTAGACTTCAATAAAGCATTCGACACCATCTCCCACAGATCCCCCAGGATCCTCCTAGAAGAACTGCTTGTGGCTTGGATGAATGGACTCTTTGATGGGTAAAAAACTGCCAGGATGGCCAGGCCCACAGTGGTGGTGAATAGAACTAAATCAAGTTGGTGCCCAGTCACCAATGGTGTTCCCCAGGGCTCTTTTGGGGGTCAGTTATGTTTAACATTATTGACAATCTGGACATTGGAATTGAGTGCCCCCTCAGTCAGTTTTCAGATGGCACCAAGCTGGGTGGGAGTGTTGATCTGCTGGAGGGATGGAAGGCTCTGCAGAGGGATCTGGACAGGCTGGATCAATGAGCCAAGGCCAGTGGTGTGAGGTTCTACAAGGCCCAGTGCCGGGTCCTGCCCTTGGTTCACAACAACCCCAGGCAGTGGCACAGGCTGGGGCAGAGTGGCTGCAAAGCTGCCCACAGGAAAAGGACCTGGGGGTGCTGGTGCCAGCAGCTGAACATGAGCCAGGGTGTGCCCAGGCGGCCAAGAAGGCCAATGGCATCCTGGCCTGTACCAGCAACAGTGTGGCCAGGAGGACCAGGGCAGGGATTGTCCCCCTGTACTCAGCACTGGTGAGGGCACACCTCAAATCCTGTGTTCAGTTCTGGGCCCCTCAGTTTAAAACATACACTGAGCTCCTGGAAGGTGTCCAGAGAAGGGCAAGACCCCTTGTGAAATCTTTAGAACATGTCATATAAGAAACCTCTGAGAGAGCTGTTTTCCTTTAGTTTATAGAGAAAAGAAGGCTCTGAGGGAACCTCATTGCCCTCTACAACTGCCTGAAAGGAGGCTGCATTGAGGTGAGGGTTGATCTCTTTTGCTCTGCCTGCAGTGAGAGGACAAGAGGAAATGACCTTAAGCTGAGACAGTGGAGATTCTGATATTAGAAAACAATTTTTCACCATTAGGATGATCAAGCATTTTAATAGGTTGCCAAGGGAGGTGATAGAGTAAACATCCCTGCAGGTATTTAACAGGCATCTGGATCTGGTAATATGGTTTAGGGGTGGGCAGCTGGATTGGATGACCTAGAAGGTCTCTTCCAACATTGATGATTTTTTGATTTCAATAGATGTTTTAGTGTTTTGTTTTAGAAGAAAGTAAGTGGAAGGTAGTGAGTAAAGAACAGATGAAATATAAGGGTGACTTGTGTGTTAAGTCTTTACTATTCAAGGCTGGTATGAAAATAAAACAAAATGACATTGTTCCTGGAAAAACTTATGATGTCAGGGAATAGCTTGTTTACCTGCATTAACTAGTTGCCTGCTGCAGAGTTGAGGCTGAAACTGCCAGCTATAGGAAATGCTTCAGAAGCTGGTTTTACACGTAAGATCTCACGGGAATGTAATTCAGCCATCACCATGCTAAAATGTATCTCTTCTTCCCCTGTTTGTTGTGCTTTCAGCCAGCTCTTGCTATGCATTACAGAATTTGTATGGAGATGGGAAATACATAGAAATCAAAGCATACAACCATTTTTTTTCAGGACTTCTGGAAATTAGAACTATGTACAGGCTACAATGTGTAGAGATGAGAAACTGATATGATACAGGCACTGGCTAGGTTCTGTCCGTGTAAAAGCTAAAATCTGTGCTGTCTTTGTATGACAGACTTATCCCATGATGAAGCTCTAAAGAGTACTTCATCACTTGGTTTCACAGATCCACGGATTTATCAGTGGTGTCAGAGCTGAGAAGAAGGTGCATTTCATACATGCTGTTAACACATTATTCAAGTTCTTCAAATTCATCCAGGCTTAGCTTTCTCCTCTGACATACTAAATTCTATAGCCAAAGATGCAACTGAAAACAGCCAGGCAGATGCAGTCACTAACCTAAATACTTTCTATGTTCTTAAGAAGCTGTGTCCTCCGTCCCCCCTAACTGGTACCATCTACACAGCAATGAGACTCACTGCCATGGAGCATGACAGAGTGTTCAATAAAATACTTTCTGCCTCTTTCTCTAATAGAGGGATAACTTCAATGCCTCAGTGCCTCAACCCCCATCTACTGACATTTAATGTGACCTTAGTGCTGAACAAGTTTCAGCAAGAAGAGTTTAAAGGTCAGGGAAAGCAGCAAGCATGGATGAACATGTGTATGAAAACATCTTTACATCTTGTAAAACAAGAAGTTCAGAATTAGCCCTGCTGTGAACAGGTGGACAGGTGTGCCAGTTTCTAGAAGTTTCTAGACAGAGGTGAAGTTTAATAGCTAACAGTTTTTAAGACCTTTTAAAAACAGTTCTTAAAAGGGCAGTTTTGGTGCAAAGTTCTTCACCTGGAGAAGCATCTTATTTCTCAAAAAAGTCAAACAGAAATATTTAATGAGTTTTAGTACTATTTGCATTGTATGCAATTTTAACAGCAGGTAGAACTAAGAACTGATAGAAACCTAACAGATAAAGTCAATTTGATGCCAGATAACATTAGTTCCTGAAAACTGGAGTTGGACTCGATGGAGTTGGTCTCAATGGACTTGAGGATCCTTATGGGTCTCTTTCAGCTTGAAATGTTCTATGATTCTAAATACAAAAAAAAGGGAAGGGAATTTCCTTATAGAACAATTGCATTCAGGAAATGAAGCACAGCACAGAGATTGTTTTGCAGTGCTGATTTCCTTGGCTTGTACTCAAACAGCGCTGTGCTTGTTTCTAGATGATTTCTGATCCAAGCCTTTGGAAAATGTTTTCCTAGAACATGGAATTTCCTCTTGGAGTACATTGGATCTGGAAGCCAACACACAAGAATTTGCATTTTGGCTTTGTATTCTTCAGATTAATTTCAAACCAGATGACTAAACAGAAAAGGAATGGAAGTTTCATAATTCTTAGCTTGAGCACAACATGCAGATAATGTATGGGATATTTGAGGCTGTTCAGCTCAGTTTTGCAAAGTCAGGTGTTTTCACCAAGGATACATCAACTTGAACAGACGATCTTATTTTTGTCTTAACCAAAGTACTTTTGTGAATTATAGGTGTTTTTATGAAATGTAATCAAATGAAGATACTTTCTGGAGTAAAATTTTCCAACACACTTCTCTGACCACATTGCACATCTTGTGTTGTCCTTCATGAGTGCAGAGGATCTCCGCACTTTCTGCCAAGGTCATCTGGGTGGGTTGTACAAGCCAGCTCAGATGGATCTTTTCTGCTAGTCATTCTTTAACAGTAACCTCCAACATGCCAGTATTTCGGAGAAGAAAGGTACAGTTATTCCGTCTTGAAGAAGAGAGAGTCATATAGACTAAAGCTATGTTTCAGGGTTTTTTCCATCAATAGAAAATATAAAACCCAAAAAATATGGGTATAGTATATGTAGCCGCAGTACTAAAATGTTCTTCATCCCAAGTAATCATCCTATTTCAATCACTTGACATTCATAGTTGTACTCCCAATGAAGCATGAGATCCCTCAATCATTTTTGTTCTAGTCTTTTCAGATGTAGTAATAAAAAGTTGATGAAATGTTTTCAAGATAAAAGACAGAATAGATTAAGATACATCTATAAGATTGCTTGTCTGATCACAAGCGCATACTGCACAGCTTCATATTACCAGACCATTTTAGCAACTTATTCAGATTTTAACAAAGCTTATACAGACTTTGTCTTGTCACTCATTATTCCTCCAACTAATTTTCAACATCTTACAGTCCAATTCAGTCTTCTGTTTTTGCTGTATTCCATACAGTCCAGGTAGAGCAGCACCCATAATGTTTCAGGTTGGATATCCACACCAAACTGGAACCGGCTGATCTTTCCCTACTTTTTCTACTAGGCTCAAAGAACTTCAGGACAAAAAATTCTGGTTTATTTTAGGTGTAACTGGATATTAGAGGTAGCACAGCAGTTACACTTCATATGTTCAGACAATCACTAAAAAGGAGTGGTTCAGACTACAGAGAAAAAAGAAATCTGTGATAATTTTATAATGCAAAGAAGTGGAGGAGAATGCCTTGCAGACTATTACTGGTGCAAACAAAGATCATGCAGGGTAGGTGTGCAGATTAGTGTGCCTTGACTTACATGTTGCAAAACTGAGACTCAGAAGAAGTGAGTAATAAGTCCTATCAACTTCATTTTAAAAGAAAATTCATCAACAGTAGGAAAAGTGGGGAGGTTTTCTTTAGATAAACAAATATACAATAATAAAATGTGGAGAGCAAGCTGCATGTTCATTCTAAGTCACCCTTTATTTACAGTCCATAAGGCCAAATTTTTGTTGCTTACCAGTAGTGTGTCACCTTGGTAAAGAACAGAAGATAGTATCCAATGTCCTATTCACTGTAGCCTTAAGTGACCACACACTTTATTTGCTTGATAGACACCTTGCAGCTGACACAGCTAAGCAATGAAATGCTTCCCAGATGTCTCAGTGATGTCCCCATGACAGCAAAGCCTATGTGCTGCAACTTCCCCTAAAGTTATCAGGAACAGGTTCATTATAAATTATTGTTTAACATATCCGGAATATTTTCCTTTCCTATTAAGTGTTCAAGAACCTACAGAATTTGTTGAACCTTTCTGGAGGTAGTTACAAAGTTACGTTCAGTGTCTGTTATCAATAGCTTGAAAAGTGAATGGATGATTGAAGTTCAGTAGCAAACTCATGAAAAACTATTCTTTTCTCCATCTTTGATATCTCACTTCCTGCAATTGGATAGAGCTGGACAGCTGTAGAAGACCTTTCACATTAATAAATCCAGACCAAATTTTTCAATAAAACAACTCCTGAAATAATTTTGGCAATGTAATAAGAGGGTTATCTACCCCAGCAACCTCCTTTCAGCTTTTTATGCAGAAATCAGGGACCCTGGATTTTTTTCTAGCCTTCTCTAACTACTTTGAAACATGACATTAGCTTGCTGAGTCATTTAATAGTTCAAGGATACTTAAACTGAGTCAAATTTAATATTAATCCATAATTATACTTTGGATCATCCCAGTTTTGTCCCACAGAAAAGTTCAGTCTCCACATTTTGGATAAAGTTGTAGTGATATTCACAATAAAATTTGTATAGATTGTTTTTGTGCTCTGTGAAAAAAAAATCCTGAGTATAAAACATTAGATTAGCATGGGAAAAAACATGTTTTAATGAAATTCTTAGAAAAAAAGCAGCAAGTCCACCTTTAAAAACTTACTTTGGTTGTTCTTAACACTGACAGCCACACAAGTCTATCAGTATGGGCCTGAGTCCCATTTTCAAGATGTCTTTAACTCTCCAGGGAGAATTTATAACCTCCAAACATGGCCATAGATTTTGGTCTTGTTACTGAAAGACAGTCTCCTCAGGAGGCATTTGAAAGGTCTGAATAAATGCTTGGAGTGATAAACCATGGAATGAGTCAAAGATTAACAACTTGCACAGAAACTGCTGTACAAATTATACAATTGACCTGAGGATTTCAGTGAGGATTATATGACTTGAAATATTTGATACTAGCAAGTGGTAGCAGAAAACATGTTTCTATGCCATGTCTAAGAAGCGTCAGATCCATGGCTTTACAAGTGGTTAAAACATACTTCCTCCAAGTAATATTGAGAAGCAAAGCCACAGAAAACAGAAGGGTCACCCAAAGGGCTTGGGAGACCTTTCTCAGGATAGCTCCTTCTCCAAAGGCTCTGTGGCTGTTTGCACAGACCTTGACAGGTTCAGCCCTTACAGCAGCTTCTGACCTTTTAACTGTGCTTCTCTTTACTCTTTAATTCCCCCACTACTTAAGTGAACAAAAGTAGGATCTCAGGTGTAGCTTTGTGTGAAATGCTGGTGCTTATTTCACTGGCACAAATGTTGTTTAGGATCAGTGCTTTCTGCCAGAAAAAGAGAGAACATGATATGCTGGTCTTCTCTGTGTAAGAACTCTAAATATTTGACCACTGGAATGCATCAGATTCATGTTGCATGTTACTCTCTGCTAAAGATAGAGCCATTCCCTTATTGCCATAGTTTTCAGCTCCACAGTTTAGTCACTCTGCTATAACTTCATTAACTTCAATTAACAGCCATGTCTTCTACCATTTCCCATATAACACTGTGATCTGAGCATCCATTTAAGTCAGATGTACAGTGTATGCCCTTCATCATTCACTTAATGACTAGAGTAATAGATAGAGAACTGTGCTATTTTATCATGATTTTTACTAATTGCAAGGAAAAGTGGAAAACCTGACCATGACCAGTGAGTCCCTTCTTTGAGAAAGACAAATTGTCTTCCGTGTTAATGGTAATCATTAAAAGAAATAATCTACTCCTGTCCACAGGTTAGTAGCTGAAGAAAACAGCATACTAAAATGGCATCAGAAGAAGAGCAGTTCCTTCTAGTTTGATTTTACCAGATTTTGCTGCACACTGGCGGCACAGTTTTGTTGCCGTGAATGTTTTGCACTGTATTTCCAGACAGAGGTTCATGAAGTGAAAAAAAGTTAAGCATCTGCTGCCTGTGTACATCAGTATGTACATTAATGTATTTAAGCAAGGATACTCAGTGTGGATTTACAACTTACTAACAAGTAACCACTTGAATTATGACAAAGAATTAATCCTACAAAGGGTGCAAAGGGAAGAGGGGACACAGGGGAGGACTCATGGAGAGGATAAGGGTTTCGAAGATCTTGATTTGCTGGTTTATATACTGTGTCATAGAGAAAGTCTGCTGCCAAGTTTTGGGAACAGCCATTAAAACAGTCTCCCAGAGTATTCCCTTGCTAACATTTTAAGAATGTTTAAGTCAAAGCTCTCAGATCCAAGTAAGTAACCAAGGAGGTCTAGACAGTAGAGAAGGAGGACTACATTATGTAGCCATGGGCATGGGATATAAGACTGTCGAATCCCCTTCCCTGATGTCACCCAGATGCACTGGAAGCCTCCAGCAGAGCAGATGGGATTAGACTGCAGTTCAGCTAGGTGCCTAGTTTAGCTCTTCACTGATTAATGTTCTGTGTTTGGTTTTAAATAATCGGTAAGAAAAGAATAAAGCAAGGAATAAACAGAGGTTTGGTCCCAGTAAGCCAGTGCAGAAGCCTAGAAGATAAGGGGACTGATGTGTATGTGTCAAACACCGATAGACAGATAGCTGTGGAGCCAGCCAAGGATTGTTGGTAATAACAACCTGTGAGAAAGAACAGGATGCAGCTGGAGAAGGGGCCATGCAGAGATAGGGCAGCACTTTTCTGGGACAAACATCCTTGTTATGGCTCCTACAGATAAGCAGAAGTACAGGTACATCTCAAGGGCAGGAATGAGGCTGAGAAGTGGGCATGGACCTTGTAGGGGAGGAATCAAGACCACTCAAGACCCCCAAAGCCCTCTGGCCCAATTCCGGAAAGGTCTGAAAGAATGAACTGTGCATGATAACTGATTTGTATAGAAAGTGAGAAACTTAGCTCCAGGGTGGGGAAAACCTGTCTATAAAAAGGTACCCCCACCAAGCCTGGGTGATACATGGACATGCCATCAGCTGGATTGATGCTGGAGCCATCAGGACTGCTGATTCCTTCCTTCCTTCCTTCCTGCCTTCCTGCCTTCCTCCCTCCCTCCCTCCCTTTCTACTGTACCTCTTTATCCTAAAGCCACTGGCCTGTGCTTATACAGTCCAGAAACTAACATACCAATTTAAATCCCAAGTGTGTAAGTTACTAATGAAATTTGTGGGCTTTTGTGGACCCTCTGATTTTTGTTGTTCCTTTTGGCCATGAGAATCTATGAGTCTTGGGTGTTCCTTCCCCTTAAGGGTGGGATGCCACAGCCAGCTGCCTTAAAGAAGGGAATGTAGGTCAACAAGTAGTCACAAAGATCACACCTTTGAAGGTCAGCCACAGAGTGCTGCCTCCTAAAATGCTGCCCCACAATCAGGCAGCTATGGGTCCTGCCTCTGAAGCATGAAGCCTTTTTAGGTGGTTTTACACATCAAATATAAAAGTTTTGGAAAGAACAGGATGGATTTCTGTTTACCAATATAGAGTCATGGAGCAATATTTAAAATTCACATGACATAGACAAGCATCTTGCAACATTTGTACTTGTCAGTAATTTTCAATAAAGCTGTCAGAACTGGCTGAGGCCCTAAACTAGTCTAAGTCCATGCATGTTTCATTTCTTCAGGTAGACTGAGACAACTTGCTGTATTTCACAGTGCAGCTAGATTTTTGAATAAAAGTAACTGAGTTGCTTTAGGGTAACATTTCTTAGTCATTATTTCTATCTATTAAGCAAATTCTCAATTCTGAATCTGTTTAATTTGAATTCTTCTCTATTTCTGGTGAAAAAACCACACACACAAAAACTAACAAATGAACAAGAAAACAAAAACCAAATCCACAATTGCTTCACAGTCAACACTTCTATTAGAAGAGGGGAATTCACTTGGCAAACTCTGCCTGTTGACTTTGTACCAAAGTCTCCAAATGGGTAACAGTTGCAGCGTGAAGTAAGAGAGGAAGGGAGAAGGCATCTGTAAACCAATCAGCTGTCCTAAGCACTGTTGCTAAAATAATTTCCATCCTGACATGGACTAAAGCTATGGAGTTCAGAGCCAATCCCCTCCTGGTGTCAAGGTTCCTCCCCTCACAAAGGATGCTCCTATGAAGGCTTCGGTAGACTTGTGTGGAAGAGAAGGACTTGGGCATTGCTTCTGTCCTTATTGAGTGGTTCTTCTGGGTGCATTTTTTTCTGCTTCACTTATATCTTAGCTTCCACATGAATATAATGGCCTGATCCTAAGCAGGCAAAAAAAAAGAAAAAAAGAGAAAAAAAAAAGAAACTCTTGCAGGATTTCTGTAGAACAGTGACACCACGGTAAGTTATTAAATATACCAGTTCTTCCAACATTTCATTTGTAATAGGGAAAAGAAAGCAAACAGAGGGGAGGTTCAGCAGGACAATGGAAGATGTTGGCTTCCAACAAGTATGTCATGTTTGATTTTCAAGCATCCATCAACTCTATTGAGAAAACAAATTGCTCCTTTTTTTCCCTGTCTTGCATCATCTGTCCTTTGTTAGTGCTTTTTCAAACTTTATGAACTCAATGGATTGTTAGCATGCATTAGTGTGTTAGTGTGACATGTTCAACAAAACATCCTAGTCATCCAAGATCTAAATACTTCCTGGGAATTCAGTCTCTATGTTAAGTTACAAGATGCTTTGCTTTATCTGCATCATCATCACAAGATGCTATTCAACCTGGGTCCTCTCTAAGAAAGGAAAGAAACAAGGAAAAAAATCGCCATATCTTGAACAAGCAAGATTCAAGTTGCTGCTGACCTCAATGAGCCAGGCAGGTTTTGTTCTCTGAGTACGCTGCAATTAATTTTTCTTTTTCAAACTAGAGATTAGCACAGGTGACACATACTTAACCTCACAAATAATCCTCAAATCTGTGAAGCAGATGGATCAAATTGAGGATTGTAAATTCCAAGACTGGCTGAATTCTTCTGTATTTGTCCACAGCTATTTCTCCACAACCCTTCAAATTTTAGTTGATTATAATATTTTCTTTGTCTGAAGTATGGCACAGGCTAGGCAGAACACATCACGACAAGCGAGACTGAGCTGCCTTTTCCCTCCAGTAAATGAGGCCCTGAATATGAAGGTTTCACTGCTTATTGGACACAGAGCCAGTATATTCTAAAGGAAACACTGACTTCATCCAAAATAAGTAGTCTTTGACAGGTGGATTTTAATGAAGCTTCTACCTTGAGATAGTCACTGCCCTCAAGTATTTAGCAAAATAAAAGTTTACTGAAGGTGCTTAAAAGGATTTGTGCCAATTCAAGTTGCAGGTGAACCAGAAAATCAGTGTGAAGCACACTTCGTCTCTTCTGCCCAAGGCCTAAAGGCTACTGAGCTGCAACGGGCACTGTTCTGTGAGGAGAGCTAATTGTTAGGTGTTGAAAGGATTTCTCTACCTCTTTTTCAGGGAGAATCAGTTCCAATCTGAGAGTTAGATTTAGAGGCAGTCTTTGGACTCCCCTCTACGTTACATTTTTCCAGCTCATGAGGATCGTCCTTGCGGGAAGCAAAGAAATACTAAGCTTATCCATGCTTTAGCAGCCTGTGCCAAGAGCTGGAAATTCCTTGGCTGTATAATTCATCTGCACAAAGGCAAATCAGACTCCTACACAACACAGCTGCATCGAATCGGCAGGCTATGTTTTTGCCTCCTCCTCTACTCGTAATGCAGATAAAGCTGTTCTCAGGCATGGGTCTAGCAAGACTTGTACCAAACCCACCCACACTCACTAGTATCAACTCAGCTTCCAGGAGTTCAACAGCAGGGAAAGCTGGGGCACCTCTGTTTGGAAACTGACACATGTCAAACTACACACAAAACCAGCAGCACCCTAGAATCATGGAGAGACATTCTTATATCAGTGATGAATTTGATGCTGAAGTCTGAGTGGATGTTTCTAAGTGCCCCACTCAGAACTTACCCTTCAGTCTTTTTTATAAGAAAAAAGGTGACTTAAAAGCATGTTTTTCATACAAAGTAAATACACTTGATCTTTGCTGAAGCAATGATTATATTGTAATTTATATATCACAAACCCTCTTGCTTCCTGCTAACTGAAAGAGATGCAAGAACAGTATGTCAGACTCATTACAAGGTAGTTGCATTTTCATCTTTGTTTTTTTTGAACAAATCCTGATTTGTAGACTGATCACTCAGGCTAAATATGAGGACTTGCTGAGATCAGTCCTTGAGAAAAGTAGTCTTCCTTGCTTCCCAAGGACAACTAGCACATTTGCTCCAGCACCATGGTGTGGGGAGTTGAGCTGCGCTTCATCCGACTGATGAGTTGCTGTCCTAGGGGCAATAGGATCCCTCTTGCACACGCTGAGGTATTTCACTATGTTTCACTTCAGTGTTGCAATTGTAGGTGAAGTACTTCACACACTCCAGTATCAATTTACAGGGCACTGTGTTAGGGTCCTTTGAATGACAATCTCTCCTTACCTTGGAGGGCTGTAACAGAGCTTCTTTTTCCCAGATTCTCTATGGGAACCAGTTGTTCATTCCAGCCACTGATATCATGTCCCTGTAATCCAGTCATGTTGGTAGCTTCATGCCTTTTCCCAAATTACTGCAAGAGTAATATTTCATTAATAGTAATAAAGCAGAACAAAATGGGGGTTTCTAAGGAAGATTAGGCCACAGAAAAAATATGAAATAAAACAGACCTAACACTTAGAGGGAAAATGATAAATATGCACCCAGTTGTCTCTGTGCAGTAACTCAGTGGAATGGATTTATTGCACAGCTGGCTTGCTATTTGTTTTCCCTCTCTTCCCAGCATGGGGGATTTTAAGTTAAACAGTTTTATTCATACCCGAATTCACTTGTGTATCCCAAACTGGCTGCTTGCCAACATCATTGGCATTTCAGGTTGATAACATCTTAATCTACAGTCATTACAGTAACTAGGAGGGAGTCCGAATGTAGGAACAGACCCTTTCCTGGAACGTTGCCTTTGAGATTTTAATGTAAAGGGCATCCATATTAATTGAAAGCTTACCTGGAATGGCAATATGCATGCAACTGCTAACTTTGTTTACATAGACATGAAAAATGCACAGGAGTGTTTGAAATTTTCACTTAGCCCCAGAGCAACATTCAACCCAGCAAGTGTCAGCTTCCGGATCATTTGCCAAGGATGTTCATGATATTATACACAGATTTCCCAAAATTTTATCTCATTTTCTAGACAGCAGTGAGAGTAAGAAGTGTAGACAAAGCATTTAACTGTAGCTGAGTCAAGATCTCACAAGAAGTTAGAGTAGAAGGAATCATCTGTTTGATACGGTAAGAAAGGTCCAAGAACAAAGGTTTTCCTTTCCCAAGTCTCCAGTTTCTTAACCTTATTATGATTATGTATTTGTAATAATTATTTGTTTTTTGAGATCATGTATTTTTTGGCTTGGAAACACACTTGTATGTATGTATGTTTATTTAATTTTGTTAAATAGAATTTCAATATGGAATAGGAAAATGTTGTGAGTTAATCCATGACCTCAGCGAACTTGTTCCAACAGATATGAGGAGGCTGTTAATGTTTTTACAGAGTGATGTGATTTTCCATACTCAGCCCTGTCTCTCTAGCCTCACATGGATATACAGGCCAACACTAATTATTCAACACCCTTTGCTTTTGGTTTCAAGCCAAGACGGATCATCTTGAGGAATCCTACATCTTCTTAACAAAACCTGTTATCATTTCAAACCTTAGTGGTCTGAGGGGAAATAGGTGATGAAAAGTCACTTAGTCACCTCAACATAATCCGGGTTAATGAGAAGAGTGGCAGGCTGCAGAGAGAGCAGAGAAGATGTGGACAGCAAAAAGATGTGAGGTTGATGTCACTTAAACCTACTCTGATTTCTGTTTGAAACAGGAGGTTTCATACAGTGGCAGCAAGGAGTGCATACCATTGTTTCCCCCAATGACAGGCAACTCTCTTATGAACTGGCCAGAATAAAGGCAGCAGAAAAGCAGAAAAATTCCAGGAGGCAAATTCATTATTTGCAAGAAGAAGGAAGGGATAACCACTCAGACAACCAGGATCTGTGTTTGGTTTTGTTTCAGCTTCATCAGACTTATACTATCTCAATTTGCATCAGATCTTTGTGTCCTTCCAGTTCGGCATTTCAGTCTGAGGCTTTGTTCTGGAAGAAAGTGGGTCAGACAGAGAAAAATCTCAAACTGTATAAAATCAAGCACAAGTGTCTCTATTTCTGATGAAGCATTAACCAAATAATGCTTCCAAGGGAGCACTGAAGGCCAAATAGCTTCTAGCTTGTGGATCAGTTATGTACTAAAGAAAGAGCAACAGAAAGAATGGAATTGCTTGTAGAGATGGAAACAATAAGGTGGTTATTGGCCTTTCAGAAATATGGGCATGAAAGAAAGAGGAAAGACATGAGAGAGTTGCATACAGTGCAATTAATGTCTTATAAGCGGCCTTTCTCCCCATCCCCACTGCCTGACCTCCAGCTGTACCCACCACAGATCTCTTCACTGCCGCTGGACAAAATGCTGGACAGAGGCCAAGGTGGACACATTTCTTGTTTTATTACAGGGGATAAATGCCAGATTAAGTCCTTTGCAAGCCAAGAGCAAAACAGCTGCCTGTAGAAGGATGAGACAAAAGGAGATTGTCTGGGCCATGAGTTCTGCTTTGCACCCACAAGCAATAGGCCAGAGGGCAGCGAAATGTGGCAGTAGAGTGGGATTCCCATGAGGTACCCAGAGGGCTGCTCTTAGCAGTCTTTCTTTGCATATGCAGCATAAAGGACACACTGGGAAAGAGCGGAACCAGAGAGCAGACCTCTTCACCTGACTTCTGCAGTGACCCTGCTGCTGCCCCCATATCTGCCCATCTCAGAGGAGCAGCTTACAGCCCAGATGCCCTGGGGGCCACATCCTTCTCACAATGCCGACAACGGGCAGATGATGAGTGCTGGTTAATACCTACACCTCTGCTAGCTATAGCCCACTAAAACCTTGATGAGCCTGTGACCTAAACCCTTGAATCACCCAAAGCACTGCTCCCAAACAGCCCCTAGGCAGCCTCCTGATCCTTTCTTCCATTTATTGTTAATGGCAGGGCATCTACCCACCAGGAGGGTTGAACCCTCCTGTTTGGGAAAACCTGGTGACTTCCTGGGCTCTGCTGATCTGCACCACCAGCAGAAGGCTTCCTGTATCCATAGGCACACAGGTTCAAAACACTTTCTTTTCCATGTCCTTGCTTGTCTTCCAGAGGCTCTTAATCACTCCACAGCTTCATCCTGTTGTTTCTGCCAATGTTCTCTAACAGCATCTGGACCTTCTAGCCTTTTATGGATGCTCTTTACACCTCACAGTAATTAATTCAACACTGCCAAGCACAGCCAAGTTCCCACATCGGACTTTCCCATGCAGCTGGGATAGTACAGGAGAGATTTGGATTCACTCCTTTACCAGCAGCCCCAGTCCCCCTGAATTCTGGACCCAGAAACACGTGTATTCTTCACCAGCAGGGCAAGAAGGATAGTTTTTAAAGACCAGCTGCAAGAGGAATCAACAGTGGTTGGTTGAAACTACAGTGAAAGAGTGGATCTTGAAAACATTCCAGAAATTCACCACCTGGGATAAAATGATAGAATAAGATTTTGAGATCTGACATGAGATCATCAAGTCAGCTAAAGAGATGATGTTTCCATATCTCTGCAGGCGTGCTGAGGGCCTGGATCACAGAAACTGCCCATCTTTACTGTAGCCTTTACCAGGCTACAATTCACATGAGATGTGACAGGAGATGGTTACAGATAGGTTCTCCTTTTGCTTTATGTCCAGGTAATTTCATCTTCTTCCTTTTTGGTCCTCCCAAAATGTTTCTGTGTGAAGCACAAAAGGATTTTGTCTTCTGGCTCTAAAATCAGCTGAAGTTCATTTGAACGAAACTGTAGTTGGGAAACAAATATTATAAGATTACACTAATAACACTGGGAAATTTACGATTTTATTAATATGATATACTCATCTGAATTGACTTGTTGATCAAAAACGGGGGAATTTTTCCTTTATTATGAGATGACATAAAGCAGATATACCTGGCTCTTTTCTTCTTCCTTATTTTTATATGTAATTTGATTTGGTCCACATGATGTATCTTTGTGATGTAGGAAGCAGGAACTGAAAACACATTTCCCTATCTATTACATCAGAAGATATTTATTGGTTTAAGACTGTTTCATGGCATTATGCCAGTCTTCTCCTACAAGAATAGGTGAACGATCAGTACAATAATATTGTCAGACCCAGCTTGTCTTTCATGTCTTTTTATTTTACTCTTAGATTCAACATTGAAAAAATCACAAAGCCATCTTCCACGCACACGCGTTGTGTACAGGTATGTGCAACTCCTCTCCCAAGCCACCAGCAGGGGGGAAAAATAGGATCGGAGAAGGCATAAATTACACTGGCGTCTGGACTGCTAAAATCTAAAGGATGAAAATGACAGCATCAATTCCACCATGGAGAGCGAGAGTAAATTAGTGGGATGAAGAAAAGTACTTTTGTTTCTGTAGTTCATGCTGAGAGGGTGGCTGGAAAGTGGGAATTTTTTTCCTGCCCATAAGCTGTGCTGGGAGATGTAGTCTGTTACTTTTACTGTGACATTGTGGGAGACATTTTCTTTTTAATCACTTAACTGCCATACTGAAGGTTGTTTTCTTGGTAGTACAGCAATTTTGGCAAACAGCTGTAACCTGTACAAGAAGATTAGCATGTAGAGATGGTAAGCAAATGATGATTAGTCAGAAGATGGAAAATATTAAAATTATGTATACACCTATATATCTCTTCGCAAAATTTGCTTATTTTTTTCTTACAGGCCTTCTTCTTGTGTGTGGGTGAGAATCAGCAGGGAGGCTGGGGTTTGGAGGAGAGATGAGAGGTGCTGCTGGGCAGGCAGGGGAGGGCCGAGTGGCCTTGAGGACAAGGGGAAGGAAAAGTTGGAGATACAGCGAGAAAATTAGCAGAGAGAAAATCATGGGTAGTGCCATGGATTGTGCACATGTACATGCTGGGAAAGGGGAATTTTGCAATGAGAAAATTCCACCAGAGAAACTGAATCAAGAAGAAAGTTAAGCTGTGGGATGGAAAGCTTTTTAAAAGAATTTTTAAAACCCCAACCAAACAAAAATACGGGAAAAGGACAAACATGAGAGAAAAAGAGAAAACAAAGACTTTGAAAATGAGAACTTCTATAGGAATAATGTGGACGGGAAAGACAGAGACAACCTAAATGGTATTTTAAAATTTAGTAGGAACATGACATTGTAAGGATGATCTCTATATGTGCCCCTCGCCTCCTTAGCTCAACGTGTATCAGACTGTGGTACAGCCTTACATAGAAAAAACTATGATTTAGTGAGCAGAAAACGGATAGAAATCCTAAATGTAACAAGGGAAAACTGCAGGAATTTCATCTTAGGTATGTGTACTAGGAGAGGGAAGGAAATTACCAGCTCTGCTGGCATAGCAGGTACTATTGCAATGCCTAACACACATTCCCTGCAGACTCCTTAAGGAAATCGAACTTGTTTCTTTTAAAGTTCAGAAAGGAAAGTTTATGCAGAAATAGTGATTTCTATATACATCATCAAAATAGTTTGTTGGTTTATTGCACAGACAGCCTGAAACTGTTCTTCTTTGTTTCCTAGGACTTCCAAGTCATGTGAATGCTCTGGTACTGCTAGACAGTACAATCTAGTCTTCCATATTGAATAGTTTGGTTTTAAACAGAGGGACATATTTTTAAGTATGTCTCATCTGCAGGCAGAGGTAACACAATTAAAACCAAAATGCATTGGCAACATATTTTTAATATATTTGTGGTTTCACTTTTTCTCATTTTCTTTTTTCCTTATCTTCTTTTTTCCATTTTCTTTACCTTTTTCTTTTTTTTTCCCTTTTCTTTCCTATTTTCCTTTTTATTAAAAAAAAATAATTCCTGTACAAATATTATGAATACATACACTCAACCAAAGTATCTATACCTACCTAGAGTAGATTTCCTGATCAAATAACATTTTTGGAGATATGACATGTCAAACCCCATATATCTGACTCACTCAACAATTTAGACCTGAGGCTGAAAACAGACAAGACAGATCAAAAGAAACTTTTGTGAAATTAAGACGGGTCAGCATCTGAACTCTTATAGAAGAGGTCCCTCTGACTTTCACAAAGGGGTCACAGAGAAATAATTGTTAGCACTTTCCAACCTGATAGCTTCAGTGTGGGAATATATCATTGTTATTATAAAAGCTGAGAAAATCAGGACACAGAGAGGTCAACATGATTCCTTCAAGGACAGATAATGAGTCAGAGGTAGACCAACAGAGAGTGTTATTCTTCAGATTTCCAGGCCAGGGTCACAGCTGTTGGGTGCACGGACTTGCTTGCCAGTACCAGATGAGGAACATTTCTAAGTATTTACCACTTGTGGAATTTCTATTTGTACTTCTGATAAAAGCCTCTGAAGTCTGGGAGTCAGGGTCAGACATCTCAATACCCAAGGGGAATTAAGTGTTAGAGAATTAAAGCACTGTTTACACTGGGGCAAGAGTACACTAATTCAGAACCACCTCTGTGCATTTGGGCAGCTTTATGGCAAAACCGCAGTGCCATGACAGTAACAGGCTTTCCATAGAGGTGACAGTTGTGCTGAAGGGTTAGGGAGATGGGAATTTAGATGCTGAAAGCAGGACTTAAACAGTGCTTGGGTCCTTAAATCCTTTGTAAAATTCAGCCCTTGAATCTCCATCAGTGCTTCTCTTTCTCTATAATCAATTTGTACATCGATCTCTTCTGATTTGAATGACAAGCTAGCAGCAGAAGATCTAGTCCCACTCTAGAATTCTTGCCTATCTGGCTCCAGAAACCTCGTCAAAAAAGGAGTTGGTTGCATTGGCAGCCTGTACACTCTAATAACAAGTATTTTCCCCCTGCACAAGATGTTCAGTTGCTGACATGTGGCTTGGCAAGTTGAATTGCATTTGTGCACACAGTGCAGCCAATGGTCCACTGCAAAATGTTATTTATATCACTTTAATGTAGCCATTTCCCTTGTCACTTCTAATCTAATACATTGTTGTTGTTGTTTTTAAATTGACAGAAATGGAAATTAGCAAGTACTCAAGGGTGATTGATTTTATGGCACTGGTAACTGAGGCACCACATACACACACCATCATGCAAGAAATATGCTTGCTACACTAATAAGGCTTTGGACACCTCTTAGAGGGTTGCATTTACTTTTCATGAGTCAAGTTTAGTAAACTGTAGTTTGTCATGGCATGATGTGCACACAGATTTTGCATTTGTAAAATCATGAGCAAAAAGCTTATGTACCTGCCTGTGTAAATTCATGATAGAATGAAAATTTGTCATTTCAAATGAACAGCTGAATAATATTAGCTATTAATTAATTTGTCCTGGCAGTTCCAATTTAAGGAGAATCTTCATCTAATTGCTGTGTTGATATGCTGGATTTCCAGCAGTGTAAAGCCTTCTGGTGTCATGGTTGGGATGCTGAAGGGTCACAGAGCTGGATTTTGCTTGTTTGAAGCCATCTTTTTTACTGTCACCAGCACATAGGTCACTATTGTGACATTCAGGAGCAGTTATGGTGCCTAAACCTCAGTCATTGAAAGAAACACAATTTTTCTTGTACTTCAGACCCAGAAGAGTAACCCACAAAATGTAGGTTTTGACATTATTTCTAGCATAACTGTAAATGCAGGGTCCCATCTCAGGTGTTTTTTCCATTTGCTTGTCCACGTGCCAGCCCATCCATGTGGGGCTACTCTGGCCTTTCCTTCAGGTGGACCTGCAAGTCCCTGGTTGGCAAACCCAGCAGGTAGGTCAGGTTTTCCAGGAGATGCACAAACGAGCCAGAAAGCAGCCAACTGTGAAATCCCACAGGCTCGTAAATCCAGGCTTGATTGTTTATTTCCAGACATATTGCAGGTGTTTCACATCATGTTCTTATCAGTGTTATTGTGGCTTAAACAGGAAGCTGCATACCAAAGGAGATGGGAGGAATATATCTACAGACAAGGGAGGGTTACTTGGTGAGGTGAGGGAGTATCCTCACTGCTGACTGTTGTGGCGTATTTTCAGTGAATGACCTTGGATTTTCTCCCTCTTGGAAACCATGGCAACCAGCATTTGTTCTTGTAAAATAATTTCTTGTCTTGCAGTGAGTGATTATATATCTTCTCCAAACTCTGAGGTAAAATCTCTCCACAAAGAAGAACAAAAATTACTAAAGAGCAAGCCTGAGTTGATTGTTCTGAATCCCTACATCTTAAAAATGTGATACAACATGGTTATCTACTGCCAGCTGAACAACAAGCTAAAGAGTAGCCTCTGGATAATTGTCTGATCCTGTTTCTAGGTTAACATAATTTAGTCTGAAATAAATACAGACATCTTTGGTGAATGTCAGTTTGTTTCCCCAGTTAGCATCTGACAACCATCAGGAAAAATATTCCAGGATTATACTGCAGCTTTTGTTGAGCTGTTTGGGAATCACTCAGTCATTTCCCTGTTCTTAAATATATTTTAAAATGATAAAGGCCATTCACAAGTTATCCGTTCTTCAGATAATCAGTTTGTGTAATTCTACCTGTAGCACCTTATGTATCCTGCGCTTCATCCATGCAAAACCTCCCATCACCTGGGCATTTGAGGGAAGAAAAATGTCTCCCATACATCTGTACAAGCCAAAACCATCTGCTAAAAAACTTGAACAACAAACACAAACCCAAATACAACAAGAGAACCAAAATCTACCTAAAAAATAAAAATGCGATAGCAGCCAGACTTGTCTTTGCACCATCACACCCATCACTTGTGGCCCCTCACTAGTGAAAAAATGTGGAAAAAGACATGGAAAATCCTCCACACCTGCTTCAGGATCATCTCTGAGGTATGTGGAACTTCATTTCATAGGGAAGAAAGTTGCTGAGGCATTCAACTGTGCTCTACCCATCACAGCTTTGTAGCTGCTTCCTTTCATCTGGAAACAAGGTGCAGGTGCTAAAAATTGCATATTTTAAGCCTAGATCCAAAGGAAGCAACTCCTAAGGGGGAACCAGCTGTTTCTGCTTGTGAGTAATCCCTCTTATGCAGTAACTTGAATCCTTCTGGCAGAACTCAAACAAATCTGAGTGAGGACATGGAAACCTCAAGGACACTGATGCTGTTACAGGCATCTGAGCGTTGGAAGCTGGGTGGGATGCAGAGGCCAGGTTTTCCTGCTTTCTCTTCTGCTTGAGCTCTGCATGATGGCTCTGTGCACCACAGCAGGTCACCAGGTGATGAGCCCAGCTTGCTCCTGAGGGTCCTGGAACTGTCTCTTCTGGCCCTGCAGGAAGGCCCACAAGTTCAAGTCTAGGGTCTTCTGCCCACAGCAAGAGGCAAGAGAGCACCCTGGGGACATGGATCCAACTGCTGTTGCAGTGGCCCTTGTGAGCACTTCATTTACCTGGCTCTCCTTGCAGGCTATGAGTTTCCTGGCAAAGCTAACCCCAGAACAGGTTTGTATGCCCACCCACTACCTGCAGTGCCACCATCTCAGCATCCCCCATAGCACCCTGCTCTAAGGGCTGCCCTGGGAGCTGAGGGACACAGCTGCTGGAGAGACAAGCTGTGTGGGCTGTCTCCTGACAGCACAAGGGAGCACCCTCTGCAGCCATTTGGTCTCTTCTGATCCTTTCCTTGGGATTTGGGCACCCTTCCTGGAGCTCTAGTCTCTGCTTGTATCCCCCATCACCTGCACACCAGCCAGACTACACAGGCAAGATTTATGCACACTGTAGTATCCCACGGCTTATGTGGATACCTCGGTATACCAAAAGGGTACTACCATTTGTTGCTTTCTTATGTCAGAGAAAAACCTCTCTAAAATAGGCATAATAATGATTCACGGCATTATTAGTGACAATTAAATGCCATACTTGAAAACAGGCAACATAACTCCTATTTCATTACAAGACTGCCCTCCTGCTGCTCTGCTATTAACAGTGACTTCACCTTGCAGCTTTAAATCACTGTGCCACGGCATGCAGCTAAGCGAGGGCTCCCCATCAGCCAGCTAACATCCTCCAAGGAAAATGCAGCAAAAGCTCATTTCAAGAGGGGCTCTGACAGACACGGGGAGTGCGATTGGGGCAGGTTGCAGTGGGACCAGTTACATGCACCAGTTAAAGGCACTGCTGCCAAAACTATGGCTGCAGAGGGGCCACAAGGTGAATGGGTGTATGGACTGCTGTATGAGGAGGCTCACTGTAGCCTGTGCTGGGGAAGGAGCCCAGTGCAGAGCTCTGTGGTGGGAAAAAGAGGAACTCTTTGAGGCCTCAGATTGATGTAGGTGCTTGAGACCCCACTGGGGCCCACCACAAACCCTTCTTTAATAGCAGCCATAGTTTAGTCCCGGGAGCATTACTGCACCAATGGATGCACATAGACTTAGGGTGCACACCATCCCAGTCCTAAAGCCTGGGAGCCCAGAGATGGGGGCTTTCTCCAGGCCAAACCAAACCATTTGAAGAGGGTTGCAGTGGTGCTGCACCCAGACCTGCAGCAGCCCCTTTCATATTCCCAGCCCTCCTGGGCCACAAAGCACAGTGCCCACATGACTGTGCTGAAAAGTAATGCTTAGCAGACATGTGCATTAGCTCACAGATTACCTCTGCAGCCTTTTCCAGCCAGTGACTATGAAGTGGGGGTTGAAATATGAAAGCATTGCATGGGATTAGCCATGAATCTGCCATTAAAATCAACCCTCTGCACTGCTTTGCAAATCTCCATTTGCAGTTATCTGCCTCTTGGACACAAGGTAAAAGAGAGAGGATAAGAAGAAGGGGAGAATGAATCCAGAAACTTTTCAGATACATCTTGTGACTCCATGTCATTTATTAATGATATCCTAGAGGAATGTTCAGATTATTTTAGTACAGTTTCAGGTCAAAATGCCTAAAAAAAGAAAAGGATAATATACTGTTTGGGAAGAAGAAAGTATCTGCTTGTTTTCTGTAATACTGATGGATCCAGGGACAAAACTTACGTCAGGACCCAGACAAACATATTTTTCAGTAGATTAACAAAACAAATTACAGATGGCTATATTCTGTTATTTTAAACTTCCGTGGTTTTTTGTTTTGTTTTGAACCATAGCCTGAGTGAGGAATTCAGTACTTTCCCTGCAGCATGAGTGCCAGAAGCATAGTATTTGCATAAATAAACAACCCCCTGAAATTCTTCTGTAATTGCTCAGTACTGGGTATTGCCCCTTTCAGAATTCAGAACCTTGCAGGCATGGTGCAGCGATAAGCTGGCACCTGCAATGTGTGCGAGGGTGGTCACACGTGCTGTGTGTTGGGAGAGAAAGAAGTCATAATAAAACAAAAACAGTAAAAAAAAATTGGAGGGGAAAAAAAAGAGGGGTGAAATCCATGAAAGAGGTAGTTGAATGTTTCTGTGGATGCTCCTATTTTTCTTCCAGAAGAATGTTTATCCTGTCAGTCATATAAAAGATGAGACAACTGCTGGTGTTAAGAAATGACACCAAAACAAAAAATAAAATCACAAAGCAATTGCTGATCACAAAGCAATCACAAAAAAAAAATCAAAAAGAAAAATGTGGTTCCTAGCTTTGGTGCATAGCTTCCTCACACTTGTTTCTTACAGAGGTGCAAGAGAGTGAACAGGGTAACTGACTTGTCCTGTATCCCTCATTTTTCTCACCTGCAAAGAGGTCCAGCAATAAACATTTCTAGGAAGTAAAATGAGATCTGAAAGTGCTTTGAGAGAAACAGTACAGCAAACCAAGAGATGAGAGGCAGACCAGGGGAGAGGAGGGGTGTGTTGTGGAATAGCAGCTGATGCTAGCACATTTCCACAGGCTAGGACAGCAAGGAAGATGAATGGGGACAGTTGGTCACTGGAGGCTGGAGAATGACCCAGCAGTGGAGTTCAGGGGAAGAGGGAGTCTGTGCAGTCAGCCTGCTGGACGGGCACTGCAGTTGCTAAATCCTTATTGTGGTACCAAGTACCACTTGGTACTCCTCAATTCATCATTTATTCTTACCAGTTAAGTGGAAACCTAAACATTTCACTTTTGTACCAAATAAACTTAGCATTCTAAACAATCCGAAATGTTTCATTTTGCAGCCTGTGTAACAAAAGTAGAGGAAAAAGCACGAAGCTCAAGGGTGAGCAGAATAGCAGAGAGGGAAGGTCTTGCTTCTTTCTAACCACTGAGGACAAGTGACTCATGTTCTATACAGCTTTGTCTACTTTTCTGGTTTTGAGGCAGGGCTCTTGCAAGGGTGGTTAGACTGTTCTCTACTGTGAGTCCTCCCACTTTGTGTGGCACCTTTACACTTCAAGCAGCGTGCAAATGGTTGGGACACTAGTCACAGAGACAGAGCACGAGGGTTCGTGTCCCAGCTCCACCAGCATCTTAGCGATTTTGTCACAGAATTTCTGTAGCAATTTCCTGGATCAAAAGAAGACACCAAACTTTGATCTCACACTCCCTAGGCAAGTGCAGACCCTGGCAACAAAAGATGTTTCATTGGTGATCTGCCTGTTGCCACCATCCTCCATCTGACCCCCTTATTCAAACAGTATTGCAATGTGCAAAAATATATTATTCAATGAAGAAACCATTTTCTCAAATCCCACAGCTCAGGGGAATAGCTTTCACAACACAGTTCTTTTAACAGCTATAGCAGCAGACAGTGGAGAAGTCTGCGAAACTAAAACGGAGGAGAAGATATGCTGTGTTTCTAAGCAGTAGAAATTAGCCACCCAGTAAGAAAGCACCGAAATACAGAATGACAGTGGCTATCAAAACCACAGAGCAGGGTACATGCTGGGGAAGAGAGTAAGACCGTGTAGGTGCCCTGGTAAAAGCTGCCTGCAAAAACAGAAAGGGGGTGGGGAGCCAGTTTCGTTTGCACACTGTTACTAACCACTTGTGACCAGCAGAGCTTCGAGATGCACAAACGCCTGGAATAATTGGGTCAGTCGTGTCTAGATGCAGAGACAGCTAGATCAGACTTGGCTGTGCTTTAGCTTTCCCCAGGAAACTGTGGCTGTCACAACACCAGAGTTCAGGAGACGGGTATAAAAAATCTGCATCTCAGGGGTTATAGAAACTACCCTATTGTCAACAAACTGAGTGGGCTAGAGGAGCTGCCTGTACCTCAGCCTCCCCTTGCTCCCTGCAGATTGCTTGCATAAGCAGATCTTCAACTTCAGAGACTAATGAGAGTAAACAGGGGAGATCAAACATACTCCATACTCGTCCTGTTTAAACTGAGTTGTCTATGAAGCAGGACGCTAAGTCCATGCAACACAGTATATGTTCAAACCCAAGGATTTCTGTGGGTAGGGAAGGACTGTGGGATTACAGCCTGAATGTTAAGTAGCTTCATCATCTCTACAATGTCAAAACATCATCTGATGCTCCAGGAGGGTTCTTTGATTAATGTAATTAACACTATTCTGCCCAGTATGTGAGGCAGTAGGTGTGTCAGGCCTGAGGTCCCACAGGCTCCTGCAGACACAGAGAAAGGAAGGGACACTCCTGGCAACAGAGCTACTCCAGCAGGAAGGCAGCCAGGGCCCGTGGACAGGTTCCCTGCCTTGCTGCCTGGGGATCTGCAGCCGCACGTGAATTGCCGCAGTGGCTCAGCCTTGCCGGTGCCACTTCTTCAGCATCAATGAGAAACATTCTGCTAGGGGAAGGCAGCGATAAAGTGTTTCCTGTAGAGATTTCAAAACCTAACAGTGGCAATTTGCGTTACAGTCATATCACCAAGTCTCAGACAGACCCGAGTGTCCTCACACCAGAAAAATCAAGCAGTAACACGTTTTTGTTGCACTGTTCTCTTTTTGTTTTCACAACAGAACAAAGCAACCTTGCTAATGAGAGCAGGGGAAATTGATCTGATTTGGTTTTGTTTTGATTAGGATGTTTGCAGGTTCTTGTGACAGCAAAGAGAAAGCTTCCCTAAGTGTAAGCCCCAGGCCCAGGAGTGAGTTCTATAAATTGGATCCATTCTTTTTCTTCAATCACATATCCACTGAAGCATCTCTGCTTCCTTCTCTGATGTGTTTTAAAGGCCACATCATTTATTTTGCATTTGAGTTAAAGTGAAAAGCAGAGAGACCTGCTAGTTAGCAGTAGCATAAGACCACAGTACAAGTGCAATTTAGATGACATTTGACAAGGAAAAAAGAACATTTTTTCCACATAGACATTTACAGATTTTTATACCTACACATAGGACTGCTTCTAGCCTTTGATGCAAGTTATTCTGGAGAAACCTTAGTGGTACAGAAATGTGTTGTTTCATCTAAAATTTTTAGGTTTGCCTTCCATTTGTGGTCTTCAACATTTTCAACATTCTCTACAGATCACTGTAATTTCTTTCTTAACTATTACAATAATATCATTAAAGAGCTAGGAGGCAAATGCAAGGGCTTATGCCACAAATGGAAATAGATCAATAAAAAGGCATAGAAAATCACGTGCAAAACAACAGTTATTGAAAGAGTATTAGTTGATTACCTAAGGTACTCACCAACTTCCTGCATTCAATCACTCCGTATCTAGTAAGTTAGGAAGGAAAGTATTGCATTTAAATATAGATTATGCTTATTGTAGTCTCCATAGGATTTGTAATATAATAAGACCATCCAGCACTTTTCAACTGTAGTAGCAAAAATGTTACTATGCCAAGGACATTACATCATACACTGACCCTGGTTAGCCAGCGAAAATAGTACCTTATGACAGAGCTGTGGTAAAAATTAGAGTTTTATATCATAATTCACAGCATAATTCCATCACCTCAGGGAACGAAGCATGACAGCAGTTGACAGAAATATACTGTATTTATGGACAATAACTGAAGGAGAATTTCAGATGGCATCCTGCCGGGGAGTATACAACAAAATGGGCTGGGCAGGACAATGAACGACAAACACTGCTAAGTGCTGAAAATTAGAAGCAGTGATTCCAGGATCCGTCTTTCACTCTCATCTAAAAGGTGGTATTTACTATGTGCCTATGTCCCCTGTCCCGTTATTGTTTCAGGAAAAGCCCCCCCTTCCTTTCTTCTTATGATAATTAGCTATTTCTGTGGGTAAACCATGGCTCTCAAAGGCTCCTTACAAAACTTGCTGTTGGGTGTTGAAGAAAGACACACTACCTGCAGGCTTTAGCAGTTCAGGGGTTTGTTTTCTCTTTTTGAGTCCCTATGCCTCTGCTTTGAACACCCCCCACCTGTAAGAGTTGTGTTTTTTGCTAAAATGCCATTTATGTTATAGGCCTGGGTAAGCAGGCCTGGGAGCCATCCAATGTTCTTTGGTGCCCTCTTTGGTACTGAGAACCACTTAGTCCTTGGGGACACTGGAGTGAGCAGATGACAGATGGATTGACAGAAAGTCAGGAGAGAAAATGTGAGAGGAGGCTGGACCAAGTGCAGAATCAGTGTAACAGCTGCTTGGCTCAAGAAAGGGTTTATCAGCCCAGTTTAGCCTTGCTTTACATTAGCTAGTGGCACATTAAAGCTTTGGGAACAGTTCTCTGCCTATCCACACCAGCTAGGGGTTAAACCACAGCAATCAGTTGCCCTGAAGGCCTGAATCACTTGTGCTTTGTTTGCAAGCTGTACCCACCCTGGGGATCCTCCTGTGGTCTTTCCCCTTTCATGAAGTCTGACCTTGTATTTAAATCTCTCCAACTAATTAACTGCACACCTGCTCCTGAAAAGGGGACCTCCAAGAGCTCTATCAGCAACTGGAGATGTGGTTTGCCAAGGTGGGGGTGTACCCAAGCTTGCATCACTTAAACATTTCCAGCCAATCTGGTCTAAAGGGATTGACAGAAGAGATAGAGGCCAGGAAAGAAATCATGGGAACACTTTACACCACTTGGCCTTGATTTACTCTGCTGTCAGAGCCCAAGCACAAGGCAAGTTTGCAATGCTATCTTAGGAGTAGGATGGAGCTACATGTACCTGCCTTAAGCATTTTGGAAAACTGCTCTAGAGTCCCCATGTCATTTGCTGTGTCTTTTCTTCAGGAGAGTCCCTTGGAAAAGGCAGCATCTCTGAGCCTGCTCACAGACAGGCATCCAAGAAGCAGTATCTTGACTTCAAACAAAAATTTCATTCATGTGTTTGAAGGCAGGTCAGAACCCTCAAATAATGCATATCTCTTTGTCCTAATAGCAATTAGCATATAAATCAAGTCTTGGCTCCTATATGAGTGCTTTGCTTCATAAACAGAATCATTAAGAGAAAATCAAGGAATGGATCATCTTGATTATTTTGAGCTTACAGTAAGAGAATCAAAATTGAGAGTCAATTCTTCAAAAAAGATGGTAGCACTTCAGAATTTGTCTGCGACAGTCATCCTGTAAATCTTTTTACTTCCATTGCAATACCAAAACATCTGCGTGTGCAATGTTCAAAGTTCAAATCCACAGCAGTTAGGTTTTTTTTTCTAATTTATTTATTCAGTCTGTAACAGTACTATCAGTATTATAACTATGTTGCTGGGAAATACAAAACAACAAAAGGCTCCTATATCATCCCCACAGGAAGCTGTTCAGAGAAGCACACACACCTACATCTTGTCAGTGTGTATAAACACCTAAAGGTAGCAAAGCATCTGAACACAATCTGGGGCACCCAGCTTGAGGTAGCCCTGCTTGAGCAGGGGCTGGAGCAGAACACCTCTAGAGGTTCCTTCCAGCCTCAGCCATTCTGTGACTCTGTGGTAAGAGGTATTGCTTTCAACAAAATTAATGCTGTATCTTAAAAAGGCATACAGCTAGTTACTTGTAAGGACAAAGTGCATATTTGTCTGTAGTGCATCATGCCTCACAGCCCTGTCCTCACCTAGAGAACAACATGTTAGACCAGTTCTTAGGAAGTCACAGGTTTTACACCTATTACATAAGCAGAAGATATGGTCCAGGAATTTTTCATGTATTATCAAACAGTGCTATAAAAGTTGGGTGTGAAATCAAACCAGAAAGTTGATATGCCTCTTCTTAGTGGCAAGTATCTTATGCAACCTACCTTCTATTCATACACATACTGCAGACTGGCAGGTCTTCATCACCACTTTTGTTTTAAATTTCATGTTCAACAGGAGTCCAGCGCTGCTTCCTTTGACATCAATGTTCAAAGTACATTAAGCTTAATAAGAGCCAGACTGGTCTACCTGTCTGAATTTGAAAAGCAAGTCCAATACTAAACAGATGAAATTAAGTCAGAACATTTGCAAATCTTTTCTGTACTCAGCATGTTGTTATGAATGTCTGTGGACATAACTGGGGAGAATGTTAATACAACTGGCTGTTAGCACAGAATAATAATTCTGTGTTGCTAGATTAGTGCCAAAGGAAAGGTATAATTATTTGCAATGCACAAGACATGAGGCTTATGAGAGTGCCGTGTTTTGGTGAACTTTATTTCTTCACAATTGTCTTAATACATGTTAATAATTTTTCTGAGGGATGTTAGTACTATTACACTTTCTTTCCCTTCTCACCTCCATGCATCAGAAGGGAAAGATTTCAACCTGTGGAGATGCATCAGCAAATCAATTTTTCTAAAGGCAAAATCACTAGATGTTTATCCCATGAACTGGGGTTTTAATCAATGGGGTTATGCTGCAGAAACAAAGTAAATGAGTCTGATTGACTAGGAAACACCTAAGGAGTGTTGCACAGCTGTGCCAAACTTCAGCTGGGTTAGTGTGAATTCAAGTCTGGGGTATAGCTTGTTCTGACAAGAGATGAGGCAATGTGTGTCTGTGAGGCTATTACATTACCAGTATTGCTCAGCAGGGTTCAGCAGAACTGTACTCCAAAAGTTAATCCAGTCTAATGATTTCAGATCATACACATTTACTCTGGAATGGTGCTGCTTGAAGTTTCATTCAAAATGGAATTTATAAACTCACTGACATGGGATTCCTTTTTGCTTGTGTTATGAAGATAAAAGTAACACTGCTGCAATTAGTGCAAAGGTTAAATTCCAGAATCAACTATTAACAATGGTGGGTTCTTTATTTCTTGCTCTCTCCTGGTCAAGAATTGATTTTTTTTTTTTCCCTGAAGGCAATGCTTTCATTATAGACAAATTGCAAGACTTCATAAAAAGCAGCTGGGCAGAACTGTAGCGAGTGCATCAAGCAAGACCTCACTGCAAGTGACATAGCAGAGCATTTTGAGCTTAGCATTTAATAAAAGCAGGTAACAAAAACACTGCTGTATTACACTGTATAGGATGAAATCCCTTTGGAGTGACAATTTAAATTAAGTAAAAAAAATCAACAAACAACTACCAAACCTAAACCTATTACTGGTTTGTATCTGATCCACAAAACAAAAGATTCCAACAGGAATCTATGTCTAAGATGACCATGACATAAATGCAGTGTATGAGATAAATTCCCAAGAAAGGAAGTAGTCTAGGGGACAAAGATGTAAATAAAGATACATGTTGGGCAATCACTTTCATTTTGGTTTACTCAGACTTTTACCCCACAACTTGAATGACAATATTACAGCCAGAAATTAACCCAGTTCTTACTGAAATACTGCATAACCTGTACTGCCTAAGTGTGTGCTCTTTTACTGCTCTCTGTATCTTTCATACACTTAAAATGACAGCTTCCCACCAATGTCCCTGCTACAACACATAAACTTCTAATCCTAGAACACTGTGCCCCTGACCCCTCCTTGTTGGATTGTCATTATGAGAGCAAAGAGAGCACCACACACGTCATACAGGACAGGAGCTTCTCAAGTCCTCCTGGTTTGTTTTTTTTTCATTTCTAGCCTGAGGAACACAGTGTATCCTCATTAAAAAAGCCTACCTCATAGAAAATGGTTGTTCTCCAAACTGTGTGACACGGTCGTGCTCTCAGATGTTTACTGAACTTCACTTCTTTCATGGCTGTGGTTCTCTGTCTGCCAAATATCTTCTCTATCACTGCACCATTTAAGAGGCAAGAAGGAGCTGCATGGAAAAATTGCAGAAAAATTTTCCTAGGTCTTCCTATGAATTTTGTGTCTGTTTTGAAGACCTCAAGCTAGTCACAGCACAAACAGAGTTTTATTGGTGTCAGCTAAGGGCAAGGATATAGTTACTCTTTGCATAGACAGTAGTAGGTAAGCTCGTAATGCCTAAAGTATCACTTTAGGATCAACAGTATATCAGTTTCCTTGTCCTACTTAGATTGCCTGGATGAGTCACAAAGATAAATGCATTCATCAGAATTAGCCTACTTTGTTAATTGGACTGAAACCCCCTACAAAGACTAAACATTTCAAGTTACTGTCTTTTTCCTGTGGCAGGTGTACTTCATCATGAAAACACAGGTGAGAGAAATTAAGTGCCAGTCAGTACCTACAAGGAACATGTTTCTACACAAAGGCAACATCATGCAAAAAACTCCAAACAATTCTTGAAAACATCTTTTAACACATCAATTCCAGGTAAAGGCTGCTGGTTTGCTGATTCCTGTTTCCCATGATCTGTCCTGGAGCAGTTGGGGTATAACTTCCCAAAGTTCTCTGCAGCTCTAGAGAAGCATTCATGCCTTTGGTGTTGCCCATCATGAAGCCAAGAAATGCCAATATTACTTGGGCATCCGTACTGACGTCCTGTATCCACTGAAATTTGTCAGAAACACCTGATCTTGTTCAGCTTTTACACAGATCAAACTTTTGAAAGAAATTACAGAAAGTGTTCCTCTATGTAATTGGGTGCATATAAATTTAATACACAGAAATCCACTGAAAATCAAAAGTTTAACTTGGCAGTACTAGTCTTTTTAGATACTTCCTAATATATCTCACCTAATAGTCTTTTTTCATCTCCCACTCAGGCACACATCTTTTTCTATTCCAAGCAAATAATACAGATACCCATAATGATGGTACAGTCTATAAAAAACATTTGATTTTGCTCACTGTAGATCAAGACAGATGTAACACTAACACAAGAACAAAAGGAATGACAGAGCACTGGGGTGTTAAGCAAAGTTTCTTTCAAATGAGAAAGTTAGTAGCTCAAGAATCAAGGGAAAAAGATACTACTGCTCAAAGAAGTCACTGTAGTAGTTCTCTCCAGGCAGGATTTCACCCATGATGAAAAAGAGGGATCCACAGAAAGGTAAAATATGAGTGATAATTCTGGGGAAAGCCTTCTTTATTTGGCCTTTATAATAGTAGAACAGGAACAAACAGAAAGGAAAAGCATTTCATATTAGTATCAGGCATGCAGATAAACCCATATGGAACCTATTGTCACAAATTAAAAGTGAAACCAGTAATTTTGGAGGATTAAGGAAGGACTGGATAACAGATATTGGCAGCATGGCATCCTGCTACAGAAGGCTGTCAAAAAACTAATTACTATTAAAAAAAAAATCATTGTGCCATTGCCATGAGAATGCTAAGAATTATAAAAGGCTTCTCTTTTGTGCTCAGTTGTTAGTGACAGCCTTTCTTGCATGTTCTTCTAATGTATCTAATACTAGTTTCTGTTAGAAGCAGGACAGGTCCCACTCTGGATATTTGTGGTCGTTTATTTGTTTTTACTCATATTTTTGCCTTCCTTTGTTTGGCAGGGACAGTGACCAAAGCAGAAAGTGAGGTGGTCAAAAGTGAGGAACATTTCCTCAACTCTTACAGCAGAATTCACCTTAGTTGCTGAACACAGTCCACTCATAAAAGAGATGTCACTTGGTGGCAATCAGCTCTGTTATGGTTCTTCCTAAAAATAAAGCAGATTTTTTTGTAGTGGTGGTTGTCTGAAGATGCAGACAGTGACAAACAGCCTCTCCTTTATCTTTGCATTTTCCTCTTGATGTCTTGATAACACACCCATGTCAAATATTTAAAAGAAAGTCGTCTTTTCCCAATCAACGTATTTACTCCTCCAAAAATGCTAATGGAGACTCAGTACCAGAGTAAGAAAGAAACACAAAGAGGGCAGCAGCACTGTACTTTCATCTGCTACAGCAAGCAGCTGTCAGCACTAATATAAAAATTATCCAGCAGGCATCCAAATTTATGCTAAGTAAACATTTCTTGAATCTATTACATACAGCAGGAACCTAGTTTTTCTCTGGCCTTTGTTCTGAGTAACTATTTCCCAGCCTTTCTTTCCTATGGTACATACAGCAAGCCAGTCACCTTGTTGTGGAAGGCCATTAGGTTGGTCAGGCAGGTTTTTCCCTTTGTAAGTCCATGCCAACTACTTGCAGATGCCTTCTTGTCCCTGAAGTGGTTTCTAGGATTAGCTGCTCCACCACCTTCCCAGGGATTCAGGTGAGACTCCTCAAGCTCTAGTTCCTCAGATTCCCATTCCCCTTCTCGGAGACAGGAGAGACCCTTGCTTCCTCCCAGTCCTCCCAGCTCTCTCCTCCACACCCTTTTGATTGCAAGCAGCCTGTAATGACCTAGGCCAGCACCCCCAGCACTTGTGGGTCCATTGCATCAGGGCCATGGATGCCTGTAGGTACAGTTTATTTATATATATCCCCTAGCCTGATCATCCTCCACTGGGAGTAAATGTGCTTTGCCCTGGACTTTCCCACTGGTCCCTGAGATTACTGAGAGCAAGCTATACCAGTAAAGAGAGAGGTGAAGAAGACATTGAATACTTCTGTGGCCTTTGTCACAGGGCTCCCTGCCCACTTGAGCAGTGGGGCCACATTTTCTCTGGTCTTCCTTTTCCTGCTGTTGTCCTTGTGGAAACCTTCCATGTTGGTGTGCACATGTGTTGCCATATTTACTTCCCGATGAGCGTTGGCTTTCCTGAAAATTTCTACAACCAGACAGCATCTCTGCAGTCCTCCTGACACCTGTACCTGCTTCCACCTCCAGCACACTTCCTTTTTGTGTCTGTGTCTAGCTGGGAGCTCCTTGTTCATCCTCTGCACTCTTGGCTTGGTTTCTGCTTGTTGGCATGGACCTTTTTTGAGCTCGGAGGAGATTACCCTTAAACATCCACTAGCTGTCCTGGACTCCTCCTCTCTCCAGGGCCATAACCCATGGAATTCTTCCAGCCAGATCGCTGGACAAATTTTGCTCCCAAGAAGTCCAAGGTGGTCTTGCTGTTTGCCTTATTACATCATCTAAGGGTCATAATCTCCACCATCTCATAGTTCCTGCAACCAGGCTTGTCTCTGACCTTCAGATCCCTGACCAATTCCTCCTGGTTTGTAAGTATCAGGGCCAGCCAAGCACCTCTGCTCCATGTCTTGTTGGATAAGTGCTGTTTATTCTTGCATTGGAAATGTCTTGAAAATTGAGTTTATTGCTGCAAAAGCACAGTAGATAAAACACTTCCTTTTGGAGAGAACAGTCTGTTACTTCATAGACACAGGCTCATGTCATACTCTGAACTGCTATTGTAGTTAGAGTTATGTTGTTCTTGAAAAGGCTCTTGGACTGTCTTGTGTACTTCTACACAAACCACTGCTCCCTGTTGGGTCCCTCTGTTGCATTTATCACTACCCAAGCTCTTCATTGGCTGCAGAATGACATTCAGTCATTCATTTTCCTTAGAAATCTCTAAGAAAAGTCTAGAAATCTCTCCATCTTTTCATGCCAGTCTTGTAATGCTCACAACAGCTACACTTCTGAATCTCTTTGTCATCTGTGTTGCAAACAACTCCAGGATTTATTTGGCTTAACTTTGCCATGGAGACAGTGTAGGGTTCTCCTGAGATCACATTCCACAAGAAACTCAGCATTTTTATTAAATCTGGTTGACTGCAAACTAGAAAGAACAATAGATTTCACACAAAAAATAGATTACAGAGGTACTTTAGGTACAGAGCAGTTAGAAAAATTAAGGAATCTATATGGCATATGGCATGGACTCCAGGACAGAGCCACCTCTGCATACAGAGCACGACATCTGATCAGTTGGACACTGACACAGGGGCCAAATCTTAGTTTCACTTTTTTTCCACTGACCAAAAATATTACTTAAGGATGAAATTCCTTTAACAGTTCCTCTAGCTTGCATCCCTTAATCATCAGAAAAGAGCTGCAGCTTCCTTAGAAAAAGCCTTATTGGACACAGAAACCAGAAGCTCAACAGGATGCTGTAAGTTACTGAACCATCATATGCAATTCTAGTGGGAATGCAATTCCTTATTAAACTGAATTGAATGGCTACAGAAAAGCTGGGTGAAGTGCCAGGAAGGAAGTATGGACTGGATATTCCTGCCATTTAATTCTTTAATTGCTAAAAAACCACTCTTCCAGGCACTGCCAGCTCCTCTATACAGAAAGGAAAGAAAATTTTAAGACCTGTGCTAAGAATGAAAATGCCTAAACATGGGGACATGGCAAAAGCAAGGCTGTCTGAGGTATAATTCCCCCTTGCAGGACCAACAAGGGGCCTGTACACAACGGTGCCTTTCAATGAGGCACAGTCTGGTGGTGATCGTCAGCGTATGCTCGACGGACTTAGCACTAAGCCTGCTTGGCCCCAGGCTGCCATGCTGACCAAAGATGCCAAACTAAATGAGTTAATTCCCAAAGCCACTTCATGGGAAACTATGAGAAGAGGGCAGAGTAGGAGAAATGGTAGGCTGCAAGAAAGCATAAGGGGAACAAAAGGAGAGAGAGACAAAGACACCTACATATAATGCCTGATTAAACATTTCAGCCGACCAAAGCCCTCTGACCAAACTTGGGCAGAAACACATACTGAAAATTCAGGACTATTGTGGCTCCTAATAGAGCAAATTTTTATGGACTTAATTTATTTTCCTAATTAGTTTATATATAGAGCTCTAAGCATAAATATTTGAGAAAGCCAACTTCATACAGGAGAAAACTTAAAGACCTCCTGGAAAGGCTTTAGTTGGCACTAAGGGATGAAAACACTGCCACAAACAAAGCACTTTATTTCAGTGACTTGCTGTAGCCAGAAAAGAAAACAGCTGATCTACTTCTTTCCAAACTCCAGGTCAGTTGGACAGGAAGGAACTTCTTTCAGCCTGAGCAAGCTCTTCCAAGATCTGAATGTCAGCTAACTTTATTATGCCAGCTAATTAAGACTCATGGAGAATGAAGATCCTGCTGAACACAGCGGGATCCCATCACAGGATTCAACAGACTGTACCAAGTCACACGGGGTGAGGCTCCAGGGCTGGTGGTGACCCACATCGACATGCAGGCTGCTGGTTCTGGGCAGGGATTTTATCTTCTTACAGTCTGTAGAGAAAGTGAGCAGAAAAAATAGAAGAAGCAGAAAAATGTTCTTTCCTTTTCTCATCTGAGATTCCAGGTTTCTGTATCATTACAAGATTCAAAAACTCTGTAGGTTACAACAGTCAGCTTTGCTGTGCTATTCCTTGGTCAACCACCAGCTGGAATTCTGTCATAGAAGGAACATTTCAACTTGGTTTTACATGCAAGTAAGGAAAGAAATGGTTTTTTAAACTCTTGTGTTGATACAGTAAGGTGGCTTTGAGTTGATACAGTGAAGCGGCTGTGAGTTTCTTGAAAAGAAAGTCAAGGTTTGCATTCTGTGTGCTACAAGTTAAAAGGAAGAAGTCCACATCAATGAGAAGTCATGGTCATCTGAAGTTACTGAGTTAAGAATTAAGTATATTTCACAGGCTGGTTTTGCATTATGACAGCTGTTGCTGCCTTGCCAGCAGAAAAAGACGACCATAATGAGAAAACCTTTTCCTTCCAGACTCAAGGACAGGAAACAGAGGGAAGAGAGAAAGTAACCAGGAAGAGCCCAGGACTAACACAATCTGAAAAATTTGCAATTAAGAGCCCCTAAATTCTATTTCTATCCATACATTCACCTTGGGGACTTCTGCACTTCCCTGCTGATTAGGATGTTGATACTTTTGGCTTTTGCTCACTACTAAAGATTAATTTCCCTGGAAACAGACACTATAGGCATGAAAATAAGGAAGCGGGCTCTAAAAACTGATGTTTAAAGAAAACTCAGCTCTCTTCCTACCTGTTGAACAGCAATTTTCATCTATGCAGTCCATCTGCCCACAGAGATGTAAAATTCTGGATTGAAGTAATCAGCCTGTTGATGCACACAGCTGCTTTCCAGAGGAGGGTTTGTTTTAAAAAGGCCATTCTTGGTTGGCTGTTAAGGACCTGCTAATTGTGTGGTATCACACTTCAAAATAGTGGGTTGTTGATAGTGGGGGGTTGTTCAGAGAATGCAAGATGATGTCTCACTTCACTGGTTCATCTGTATAAATTATTCACATTGACTGGTCTGTGCTTGATTTTGCAGGATAGAGCTCTTCAGAAATTCAGTGGTACCAGAATTCTTGCCCCCAAGTTGAGTGGTACAGATTAGTTTATTAAACTTTGTTGTCTCACTTCACATTAGGTTTCTAATTATAAACATCCTAAGAAGTCCAGGGTGGCACTGTGTGTGAGAGGGTTCAAGTGTAGACATTATGAAAGGTTCTCTATCAGCAAAATATTTTGCTAGTGCCAAAGCATGGAGGGTGTAAACAGAAAAGGCAACCTTGGGAGTTGATTTCTCCCTTCTGCTTCCTGGTGTTCAAATCAATAATTTGAACATTTGACTGCAGGTGGGGTTCCCTCTGAGCTCTGGGAAACCAGTGCTCCCCTCATCGTCTCACAGCAGCCGGGAATTCAAGAACTGTGTGCACCCTCAGACCGCCCCACCCTGTGCCAGAGCAGTGTGGGGAAAGAGGGCATCCATCAGGGGTTGCTCATGGTTTGTTCTTTACACAGAGAACCCCTGCTGGCATCTTATCAGGTCTTCTGGACAAAGTGGAAGAATATGAACAATTACTTTGTTTTTATTTTCAAACGAAAAACAAAACCAAAACTGAAAAAAACCGAAAACCTGAAGGTTTGGTAAACCAGCCCCTGAGCTGTTGAAGCCTCAGCAAGAGAGGTCACTCCCACCTGCCCTGGAAGCTGCTTTTAAGCTGGTTGCTTGTTTTTGGTCTTTGCCTGAGCTGCGCCACCAGTGAACCCTGCCTGGCCATGGGACCCACTGATCGTTCCATAGCCGTGGGCAAGTGTCTGAGTATGACCTTGGCCGTGTCCCCAGCCCATGACCAAGTTCTGTCATGAGCCTGCACTGCTGTCACCTGCAGCTCTCAGCTTCCCTGCCCTTTCACCTGATCTTAATTTTCCCTTCTTTCAAGGTCTATCCCTTTGCTCTAGGAACACCAATTGTCTCAGAGACTTCAAATTATGACTTAATGTCTGCCTGTAATACGTTCCAGTTGCATTAATTTACAAGAAGAAAAAAACCCAAAGAGCCTGAAGTTCATGGCTGTTAATCATATACCATCCTTGTGCAGTTGTCCTTGCTTTATACAACCTCCTTTTAAGTTTGTAAATGTTTTCTCAATGTTGTTGTAACATACCAAAATCTGGGCTGTGTTTCCAATGCCCTGAAACGGCATAAATGTACTCCATTGCTACGTATGTGCTTAGACTCAGGATCACATCTGTCATAAAACCGAGAAGCTGATGGATTGCCTAAAAAAATACTATTGCAAAGCATATTTCTCCCATTAAAGCCCCATTAAAAAAAAAAAGCTAAGTACTTACACGCCTAAAGGTATTGTTTGTTTGTTGCTTAAATCAATACTCTTTGGTAATGTTTGCATTTTGATATAATTCAGACATTCCCATCAGGCTTGAGATATACCAAGGATTCTTGGGAGGTCTCCTCTTCCTTGGTCTTTTAAAGCTAAGAGAAGAGATGCATTTTTTTACCAGAAGGATACCCTGGAATGGGCTTCCTAGAGGGTGTGGTTGATGCATTGACCCTGCCATTGTTTAAAGAGCATTTGGATGATGTCCTTAACAATATGCTTTAACTTTTGATCAGCCCTGAAGTGCTAATCCAGTTGGCCAAGATGAGTGTTTTAGGTCCCCTACAGCTGAAATATTCTATTCTATTCAATTCCATTCTAGCCTATTCCATGGAAAGCAGTGAAACATAAGCAAAACATAGAAGCTAACAACTGAGCAAGAAGGCTTCTAAACTGCTTTTTAAAACTTTCAATTAAGTTCTTCTAAAGCAAAAGTTAAGTATCTTTTCTAGCATCCAGTGATTCCTCCCATGTCATAGCTTGCATGTGCTGATGTTCACTGTATAAATATTTCTGGCAGTTCTGCTGCCATAATTTCTTTTGGTTGGTTTTGGTTTTTTGTTTGTTTTTTGGGTTTTGGGTTTGTTTGTTTGTTTGTTTGTTTGTTTTTCATTTTTTTTGGTTTTTTTTTTGTTTTTTGTTTGTTTGTTTGTTTTTGTTTTTGTTTTTGTTTTTTTTTAAATTCAGGGTTGTGTCAGAATATCTGGAGTTGTAGCAGCCAAGGATTTCTGGCCGCTTAGGAAAGCCTGACATACCGAACCAGCATCATGCTATAACTGCCTTCTGATGCTCTGGGAGGAAAAGAGGTCAATGAGAGGAATCAGTCAAAATTAACTCTGTAGAAGTTCATAGGAACCTGAGAAGGGAAATCCAATTGCATGGTATTTAGCAAAAAATATAAACAGAGGGAAGGAAAGGATGTAAATCTGGTATCCAGGGTGGAGCAGGATGATCCTCTAACAGCGTTTATACATGCATGTAAATATTCCAATTTCCAATTGTAGCAACATAGATTTTTAATACCTTTCCATAAGTATTCTAAAAGAGTGGTTTTCCTAGTGGTTTTTTAAATTGACTATTATTTTTCCCATTTCTCCTGTATTTTGAAATATTAATTTTCAAACCTTGAGGTACTTTGGACAGGAGTCTTGAGATCCAGTGAAACACTGCTGAAGCATCTGAGCTGGCAAGAGCACTGTTCAATAAAAATCAAAACAGGTTACTACAAGGTTCAAAGAATAGTAAGATCTGCAAACTGGTAGCTTAATGGTAGCTTCAGTTCAAACTGGAGGAAATAGAAGTTAAGCCTGGACTTATTCAGGCAAGAATTACTATTATTTGTCATCTGCTTGCTGTTTACGTTAGTTATTGACAGCATAACTCAAATTCCTATTGAATTTCTGTACCTCAGTGCAAATCTGACAGTAATTGAGATGCACTAGACATCTAAAAAGATCCATGACTCAAGGTGCTAAAGAGCGGTGTATTTCCACAGCCTGTAACAGTGGTTTCTCCCATTCAGATTTGGAAATATTTTCGTGGGTACCCAATCATTTACAAGCAAAAGATGAAAATTCAGCTGTGCCCCTCCCACAACAAACATTCTGTCTGCAATCTGCAATAATCTGTGCAAGCATTAATACTTACGTAAATAGGACCAGGGATTTTAATTTAGTATTAATTCTGCCTGCCTGTCTCCCAAGCTGAAGTTCCCCTGGCAAAGGCTGCTTTTCCTGGTTGAGATCAGTTGCTTGAGAAAGCAAATTTCCCTCTGCTGTCTGCAGTAATGAAGAAGCTCCTTGACAGAATGGAAAGACCATGTGGCCAGAGGTGGCTTTCAGAGACTTCACAGACTAACATGGCTCCCCATAGCCATCTAAAAGTGTGCCTGTAAGGCCTGTCATCAGGCTGAAATTAATTTATGTGTCACAGAGCAAGAGATGCTTCAGTAGCGATCTCAAAAATTACTTTCTCGGTTGTGAAAATAGGTGCTTTTGAAACTTGTAACTCATTGCTCACTTACTGAGTTTCATTTTCCTTTAGAAGTCTCCCCAGATTTGCCCTTAGGAAAGTCAATTTGTCCTTGCTATCTAACATCTCAAAGGCAAAATTCAGTCCTCTTTAAAGAGGGATGATTTAGGACACAGTTGATGGATTGCTGCCAGTTGATTGAGCACAGTGCTGCTAATGCCAAGGTCACAGGTTCGAGCCCTGTACAGGCCATTCACTTTGGAGTTGGACTGATGATCCTTGTGGGCCCCTTCCAACTCCCTGATTTTGTGATACAACTGAGGCTGGTGCAAACCTTGGCACTGATTACTCAGTGTTCAAGCTGTCAGAAGGCAACTGGTACATTTATGTGAGACAGAGTGTATTTTCAGGCAAAACTAGAAGGAAAAATAGCCCCCCCCCCATGAACATGCAAAAGATAATGTATGTGTGACCTTCCTGGAAATGTTCACACTTTTCACAGAAGACTATTTCTGTACCTCTCTGTAATGCTAAGGCTTAAAAAAAGGGTACTGAAATTTCATGTTTATCTTTGCAGCATTTTTCAAGACCGAATGCTGCAGTCACCTCACATGACATATTGTCAGACCTTGTTAGACTCAAACAGGCCTCTCATGTGATGGATCCCAGTGCTTTATACCAAAGTATACCATAAGACTGAGGTGGGGGCTGATGGTTGAGAGGGATGACAGGAGGTTAGGACGCACGATGTGCTGGAGACACTCTCTTGGCAAGTTCTCAGAGGACTGCTCTCTTTTTGAGCAGTAAAGTGCAAAGTTATGTCATATGAATACTACCTTATTTTTGAAAATATAACTGTGAATTCTCTATGGTAGGTATTTTTCTGAGGTTAAAGTTATCTTTTCATGAAGCTATCACTGTCTGGCACAGTATTTATTAATCCTCTGTCTGGACAGAGACAATTCTGGGACAAGTTAAAAATACTTTACTGTGCAAGCTCATTTAGTTTAAAAGAACTAGAGATTGCTTTTCGCTCAGTGACTCCAAAGGCTGAACGACCCCAAGCTGAACACTTGATGGACTTCTGAAAGGTGAGGTGGCTAGAGATGAGAGACACCATTACACAGTGCAGATGATGCCTTTGCTATTTTGTAGGATTAGTGTCTGTGACTCACCTGATGTAACTCTGATCGATCACATAGTTACATTAAAGGATCTATAGCAGCAAGCAACGGAAAGGGAAAGCACGACACAGACTTCTCCTGGAACTCTTGGAAAGCAGTGAGGAAGCCAGTTGTGACTGACTGTTACCAGTGAGGTAACAACTGCTCCCAAGGGCCAGAAATCTCTTTATCAGACAGACATTAGGCTATTAAAAAACTAGTCTGGAGGAAACAGGCAGGACTGTCATCAGAGGAATGGTGACACAAGCAGAACAGACAGTAAGGCTACTTGATTTCAGCAGGGATGCCCTAGGGGGGGATAAGATGGATGTGCTCAACCAGGTTCTGAAAGGGGCTGCCCACTCCCACAGCTGGGCTTACCCAAAGGGTGCCCCCTTTATTAATCCCTGTGCCTCATTCAGGGAAGCATGTTCACCTAGAAGAGCTGCTTTGAATTAGTTTCTACTCCAGGGACTGTATCCAGAATCACAGAATATTCTCAGTTAGACCCAAAAGGATCATGAAGTCCAACTCTTGACCCAAGTGTCACACCATGTGCCTGAGAGAATTTTTTCAATGCTTCTTGAACTCCCTCAGGGTGGTGCTGTGACCACTTCCCTGGGGAGCCTCTTCCAGTGCCCAACCACCTTCTGGGGGAAGAACCTTTTTCTGACATCCAAACTAAACCTCCCTTGACACAGCTTCAGGCCATTCCCTTGGGTCCTGTCACTGTCACCACAGAGAAGAGATCAGTGCCTGCCCCTGCTCTTTCCCTCACAAGGAAGTTTTAGACTGCAGTGAGGTCTGTCCTCAGGCTGCTCCAGGCTGAACAGACCAAGTGCCCTCAGCTGCTCCTCCTACGGCTTCCCCTCCAGACCCTTCACCATCCTCGTGGCCCTCCTTTGGACACTCTCCAATAGCTTTGTATCTCTCTTATCCTGTGGCACCCAAAACTGCCCCAGCACTGGAGGTGAGGCCGCCCCAGTGCAGAGCAGAGCGGGACAATCCCTCCCTTGCCCGGCTGGTGATGCTGTGCCTGATGCCCCCAGGACACAGGTGGCCCTCCTGGCTGCCAGGGCACTGCTGACTCGGGTTCAAATTGCCACAGACGAGGGGCATGAGGTCCCTTTCCACAGCGCTACTCTCCAGAATCTCATTCCCCAGTCTGTACACACATCCAGGGCTGCCCCATCCCAGATGCAGAACCCAGCATTCTCCCTTGCTGAACTTCATATGGCTGGCAATTTCCCAGCCCTCTAATTCATTGAGGTCTACCTGCAGGGCCACCCTGCCTTCAAGGGAGTCAACAGCTCCTCTCATTTTTATATCATCTGCAAACCTAGATAATATCCCTTCCAGTCCTGCCTCCAAGTCATTAATGAAGATGTTGAAGAGCACTGGCCCTAAGGAGGAGCCTTGTGGAATCCCACCAGTGACAGGTCACCAGCCTGATGCCACCCCATTCACTGTAACCCTTTGTGCTCAGCCCATCAGCCAGTTGCTCACCCATCACATGATGTGTTTATCCAGCTGTGTGCTGGACATTTTGTCCAGAAGGATCCTGTGAGAGACAGTATTGAAACCTTTACTGAAATCCAAAAGGATTACTTCAACTGGCTTCCCCTGATCCAAGTAGATGGGTTAGCCTGTCAAAAAAGTAAGTTAATTTTGACAGGCAGGACTTTTCTGTCAAGAACCTGTGTTGGCTGTGACCGATGACTGCGTTGTCCTTCAGGTGTTTTTCAAGACTTCCCAGAATAATCTTCTCCATAATTTTGCCAGTCACTGAAGTGAGACTGCCAGGCCTGTAGTTTCCAGGCTCATCCTTCTTGCTCTTCTGGAAAACTGGGATGTCAGCCAGCTTGCAGTCAATTGGGACCTTTCCAGCTTCCCAAGTCCATTTGAAAATCTTTGAGAGAGATCTCATGATGACATCAGCTGGCTCTCTGAATATTCTCAGATGAATTCCATTGGGCCCTATAGATTTACAGGGATCCAGTGGGAGCAGCAGATCCCATACAAGGTCAGGGTCAGCCAGGAGTTGATCATTCTCACAGCCATGGTCCTCCAGCCCAGGGCACTGGGACCCCCTTAATCCATCACTGGCTTTGAGGACAGAGGCCAAGAAAGCATTAAATGTCTCTGCCTTGTCCATGTCCCTGTTTGTGAGGTGACCATCCTCATCCTGTAACAGGACAATATTATTTCTCCACTGTCTTTTGCTATCAATGCATTTCAAATCTGCTCTTTTTGCTGTCCCCGTCTATTGTGGCTGGCTTCAACTCCAGCTGATCTTCAGCCTGACAGATTTTCTCGCTGCAGTGGTGAGCAGCATCTCTGTATTCCTCTCACATCACCTGACCTTGCTTCTGCTGAGCCTACACCTTCCTTTTTGCCTCTACCTCCCAAAGAAGACTCCTGCTCAGCCAAGCCATCTTCTACCTCACCTGCTCAAATTCTGACATTTGGGAATTGCCTCCTCCTGTTCCCTTAGAAGGTGGTGCTTAAAACGTGACCAGCACTGACGGATCCCAGCACCTGCAAAAGCATTTTCCCAGGGTACCTTACTCAGTAATTCCCTGAGCAGCCTGAAGTCTGCTCTCCTCATGTCCAGAATTGGGGTTTTGCTGGCACTTTCCTCCTGTCAACAGAGGTTGATTGCTTTGCGGTCGCTGTGGTGAAGATGGCCACCAACCTCTACTTTGCTCACAAAACCCTCTCTGTCGGCAAGCAACAAATCAAGGACAGCGTCTTTCCTAGCCAGCTCTCTTAGTACCTGTATCACAAAGTGGTCATCCAGGTGTTCTATGAATTTTTTTGACCCGTTTGTGCCAGCTCTGTGGTGTTCCCACATAGTTGAAATCCCCCATATGGACAAGGGCAGTTGATTCAGAGGTGTCTCTTAGTTCCTCAAATATTAGTTCATCAGTATCACCGTCCTGGCTGGGTGGTCTATAGCAGACTCCCATGATGACATCTGCATTGTTTGCCCCTTAATCTTTACCCAAAAGCCCACTACTGTGGCATTGACAACTGTGAGCTCCATACATTCCAGCCCTTCTGTGAGCAAAGAGATAATAAATGTGTGACCTTCCTGAAATTCACCTGTGGTGAATGCAGCCTTCACAGAAGGGTATTTTCTGTACTCTCTGTATCACTACAGTTAAAAAAAAGTGCACTGAAGTTTCGTGTTTATCTTTCTACAATGTCTCTCAGGTGTAAACTTTGAACTTGGCACAGATAGAAAGGCAGAGAGAATCAGCCCCAGAGGTAGTCAGAATGACAGAATCACTTTAGTATAACCCACAGACAAGGCCAGGAAGATATTAATGAGAGACGATGTTCTGGACACGAGGGGAGGATTTTCTTGTTATGGGACATTGAGAATGTACAAGGAAGAACTTGTGGATAATATGTAGCAACTATACTTTTGCTTGTATAGCTGACTGTTTACTGCCCGAGTGGTCATTGATTGTTAGACAGGCTTGCCATTGTTCGCTAAGCAGCCAATCTTAAATTAGGCCACAGCCATTGTGAAGAGGTATAAGAATAGCAGTAGAGAAAATACAAAATCTTTTTACCTTTCTTGAGTATGGATTACGACCAGTGTGGCTTTTATGTCCACTTCGACAACAGCCACAGTGACCCAAGGGCAGGACCTGGCACCTGGCCTTGTCACCAGCCTTGTGGAACCTCACACCACTGGTCCCATGATCCAGCCTGTGCAGATCCCTCTGCAGAGCCTTCCTGCCCTCCAGCAGGTCAACAGTCCTGCCCATCTTGGTGTCACCTGCAAACTGACTGATGGTGCACTCAATGCCCTCATCCAGGTCATCCATAAAGACATTAAACAGAACTGGCCCCAGTACTGAGCCCTGGGGCACACTGCTGGTGACCGGCCACCAGCTGGATGTAACTCCATCCACCACCACTCTCTGGGCCCAGACATACAGACAGGTTTTTACCAGCACAGAGTACACCTGTGCCAAGCCATGGGCTGACAGCTTTTCCTGAAGAATGCAGTGGGAGTCACTATCAAAGGCTTTGAAGTTCAGGTAGCTGACATGCACACAGTTTCCCTTATCCACTAGGTGTGTCACCCTGTCATAGAAGGTTGGTCAAGCAGAACCTGCCTTTCACAAATCTCTGCTGATGGAGCCTGATCCCTGGTTGTCCTGTACATGCTGTGTGATGGCACGCAAGACAATCTGCTCCATAACCCTCCACAGCACTGAGGTCAGGCTGACAGGCCTGTAGCTCCCCCAATCTTTCTTTGACCCTTTTAGAAGATGGGCATCACATTGGCCAGGCTCCAGGATGAATGACTTTCCCATAACGACTTGCGATGACCACGACTTAAATCTTTACTATCACGTAGAAACAGTAGGACAGAAGATGGCACGAAGAAACAGCATTCAGTGAAGTGATGCAGCAGTGGAAATTGTCTAGTAAGGTTTTCTAAAGCAGAAGTAGAATGTTCTTGTTTTGATAAGATTGCCCCTTATGCAGCTGAAATTGTGAAATTTTAAATACCTATTTAGTTCTTCTAAGTACTTAGGTGCACTGACATGGAACGCTTACCGTCTTTTGCGCATCTGCAGAATGTCAGACACGCTCAGCTTCACTGCTTTCTTCCTTGACCGTAAGAATGGCTCAAAAAAACTTCTTAAAGTGCAGGAGCACTGACATGTCCCTAGGGTTATGCCAGCAGAAAACAGCATTAATAGAAACAAGAAAAAGAGAAGCTCTAAGTGAATTGCTGGGCAATAGCTTTTTCCTCCTTCTTCTCTTTCTCATTTCATGTTAGAATGACAAAGGAGATAGGAAATAATGCTGCACAATTATTCACCAACTTCTCTAAGTCTGTAAGGCATCCAAGTACATACAAAATTTATTCCAGTGGAAGATGATGGACAGAAGAGAAGCTATGCTGGAAGCCCAAGGGGAGAACGCATATAACAGATACTAGTACTGTAAAATGGAGCACAAGCCATAATATAAATAACACAAGTGGATACACATTCACCTCTACCAGAAACCATGTCCGTTTCAGAGAAAGAAAATTACATTTAGCATATAAGTAGATCTTTTTCATTTGCAATGAATTAATTTTACTAATTAAGTATTAGGGTACTCTCTTGAATTTTATCTCCATCTCTCGGTGTGAGAATAGCCAACGTAAAGTTCGTATTTGCAGGTGGCAGATGATGCAATACATAGCTTAAACCCTTGATGTCACCAAAAATGATAAATATAATGAAACATCAGCAGATGTCACCACAACAATGGATTGTGCATGAAAACATGACACTGAATACCAAGAACAAACCCAGCAAGCAGCTACCTAAATTGGAAATTGTCATGAAAATGGTCCTTGTCTCGTGTATAAATCTCCAATACAAGTTTTCTGGTTCCTCTGAAAATGTGTAACTTCATGTTGCAGTTACTTGTTGTGATTCAGCCTCCTTGACAGCAACTTGGCATACAGGGGAAGAAAACAGAAGCTGTCACCACCTAATTGTGTAAGAATTTTGTTCTTACTGTGTCTGCTGTGGTCACAAAAATAACAAGGAAGGAAAAATACCATACAGATTGAAATACAAGCTCTTTATAATAAAGACAGGGGAATACATGTGTCTGATCAAGGCACAGACTTCAACTTGTTCTTCAGCACACTCATCTCTGAGTGAACACAGCGCTAAAAATATGGTAAATACTGCCACACTGACAATCCTCATCAAGCTAACGGAGAGACAACGACTAACATCTAGAAAGCAGAAGTTACTTCTGCATGAGAAAGAAATACTGGTGTGTCTGCACCAACTTGCTCTCACTTGAGCTCTTGGTCGTTAAGGGGAAGTAAGAGTGATGCACCAACTTCCAGTTAACTTTTGTTTTACATCATGTTTAAGTAATATTTGGATAAAATACACTTTCTGACTTACCTCACAGAGAAAAAGCAGGCTGCCACTGGATAATCCATCATGGCATTTTAATTTCAATGTAATTAACAAAGTTACCCTCTGCGCAAATGTGGTCCTTGGCGTTTAGACACTCATATGACCACACAGTCCTGAAGTTCTGTTCCCACTGAATGGAATGTTCAGTTTCATCAAAACAGAATTAGGAAAATGCTGACTGGTGACTTGTTTTACACCCTTTGCTTATTGCTTTTTTCTCACCTACCTTCTATACCTTGTTCAGCACAGAAAAATTAGGGGTGACTTGACTCCTCAAATGATATACTTTCAACTGCAAAGGAGTAAAAATTGTGTTATCACTCACCTCTTTGCCCACCCCAAACCTACTTCCCCTTCTTCCTTAAGGTCAATACAACCACATAAACTACTTCTGCTAGCCCCTTTTGTGAACCTATGTTTCAGCTTACAGTTGAAGTCCCTATTCGAAATCTGCAGAAACTTTAAAAACATTTCAGAAGCTTTTCAGGGGATGAATAGAGGGGAAAGCAAGAGACCAGCCTAAAAATCTCTTTATAAAAAATAAATTTTGCTTTTAATATCCTGTGTCCCATTTTCTAGGCTAGACTGTGTTTTTGGTAAACCTGATCATCCAAGCATTCATGAAAAAGTGACAGTAGGTTGGGCATTATTAACAGAGCTATTAATGTTCAGGTATTTGGCAGGATGGAGCATGTACCAACAGCTCAATAACTGCACACAACTTTGAGGCTTACCACTGCATCAACTGTGCCTCTGTCTCAGTGTGCACAGAGGCTGTGGCAACATTTGCTGTGTCTTTCTGCCTCCACAATCACTGAGTCACCAGCTTCATTCATGAGCTGAGGGAGTGAAAAATACTTTGCACTGAGGACCAGACACATTTAAGGAGGAAGCCATTTATATTAACAAGTAAAAGATTCTGTATTTTCTTTGTTTCTTTCAGAAGATGTGAGGGGAAAAGAAATATTATTAATAGCATCTGAAATGTATAAAAGCTGTTAAAAGTTTTTCATCTGGCCCACTTAACACTGCTGCCTACTTCCCAGGAGAAACGGATGTAGCAAGAAAACCTCTTGCTATTTACTTCACTTTGCTTGTGTCCCTCAGAGCCCAAGCTACACCGTTTCCATTTTTACTACACTATTTCTGAAATTAAGGCAGGAAATGAGCTCAATTTCCTCAATATGGACTGTATGTAGCATTGTGCTTTTTTTTTGGGTACAGTCCAAAAAGTAATTCAAGTGTTTGTCACTTAGTACTGGGCAGGGAATTCTGTAAAAGAGAAAATGGTTTCATCTTAAACACAGATTTGTATGTACCTTAAGTAAAGATTTTCTTTTTTTTTTGGTAAACAATCTGGAAAGTTACGTATGACAACAATTTTCCCAGTACCTTTTTTTTCATATAGTAATGTGCTAAGATTGCCAGCAAAACAACTAATCTTGAAAAATACAGTAAATTCATACAAAGAAACAGTAAGGTGACAATTAAAATTCTACTCTGGTAGAAATAAACTCAAATCCCAAGCAAAATAACAGAACCAACTGCAGTGGAGGCATATGCAGGGCTTACATGCTAATTCTACTTTATTTTAATGTTAAAAAATAATTGCAGATCTTTTGGGGTTTTCTGAAACTTAGAGAGGAAACTGAAAATATTTTGAAATTACTTAAACCTGATAAAAGAAACTGCAGCTAAGAATTCAATTGTATTTCTTAATGCAAACTGGTATCATCATAAGACTTAGTTATTGACCAAACCCAAAGCTACTTTCAACTTCAACAGAAATGTTGCAGCTCCTTAGTTAATTTTTATTCTCCAGCTAAATGCTCATCTGCAAATAATGAGTTCTTGAAAAACAAATCAAACTGGGTCACTGCAAAGTCATCAGGGACTCTGGGGATGGGTAATGTGATACTGTGCCTTTTATATCCAAGTGGGCAGTTTAAATCCAGTCTAGGCCAGCAGTGACTGGAGCCTACTGCCATATGCTTTTTGTCACATGTTAACAGGTTGATAGACTTGGTTCATTTTGCAGTGAAAAAATAACATTTCTCTATGGTCTTGTGAAACTGTCACTGAAAACTGAACTATCCTCCATCACAGAATCACAGAAAGACCATTGGCAGGCAGCTCTGGAAATCACCTGGTCCAGTCCCTCTGCTCAAGTAGGACCATGTCCAGGTGGCTTTTAAGTATCTCCAACGGAGACTTCTCAAGCTCTCTGGGCAATTTGTTCCAGGGTTCAGTCACCTTCATAATAAAAGTTTCATGATATTCACAGGGACTGCCTGTGTTTCAGTGTGTGCCCATTGCCTTTGGTCCTGTCCTGAAAAGATCCTGGCTTTGCCTTCTTTGTGCCCTCCCTTTCCCAATACTAATTCACACCAATGTGAACTGCCTTTGAGCCCACTCTTCTTCATGCTGAACAGTGCCAGCTTTTTCAGATTCCCTGTGTATGTCACAAGCTCCAGTCCTTTAATGGTGTCAGTGGCCCTTTGCTGGACTTTCTCCAGTATGTCCATGTCTTTTCTTCAGCAGGAGTCTACTACTGGACAAAGCACTCCAGATACATCTCACCAGTGCTCAGGTGAGGGCAAGGATCACCTCTCTGGACCGGCTGGCAACACTCCTCCTAATGCAGTCCAGGATACCTTCTTTGCCAAAAGAACGCATTGTTGGCTCATGTTCAATTTGGTGTCCACCAGGACTTTGTGCTCTGCAAAGCTGCTTCAGACAGTGGCCTCACCAATGTGAGCCTCTGAGATCAATGATACCTCTCTGTGAAATAGTTGCTCTTCCATTCAGATGGGGCACACACTAGGAATAAGACGTTTGAAATTGCTGAAGCTAAGCAAAGCTGACTTCTCTCAGTGCAGGGCTAATATAAACAAATGGGCACCAGTCAAATTTACCGATCACTTTTCAAATGAGCTACAAAAATCTGAAGCAGTTAGCACACTGGAAGGCAGCACGAAGAGATTTATTGCAGACACACTCTCAGAAGTTCACATAACAAAGAAATGTTTTGTTTACAAAGGCTTCTAGGCTTGTACATTTTTACACAACATATGTTCAAATCTTTTGATTTTGCAGAGTAGCAGCATTAACTGCAGATATGTATTTCAAATGTTTACACTATCACATCTTATTGCATCACCACCATGATACCTCAAGGTAAGACTTTAAATAAACTGACTTATGGGTGGGCTGACTGCCTGCATAACTAACTGTATTCATACCCACTATGGCACATGGACATACATTTCTTGAAAAAAAAAGTTTATTTTATTGCTTTATCACTTGAATTGTAATTAATAATGAATTATGCATTTACTTCCAAGTATCAGTCTACTACTTCAGTTTTATTCTTCTTACTTTAACATGTGTTGTGCATCTTCTCTCCATCTCAGAAGATACTTCTATGATATTTGAATCTTACATTTTCATTTCAATGTAATTAACAAAGTTATCCCCTGCGCAAACACGGCCCTTGGTGTTTAAACACTCATATGACGGCACAGTTCTAAAGTTCTGTTCCCACTGAATGGAATGCTTAGTTTCATCAGAACAGAATTAGGTAATTCCTACCCGTGGAAGTACCACAGTGGACTTCTCTACAGGAGACACTCCTGCCCTCTCATTGCTACTATAAAAATATTTTTGTGGAACTTGTAACACAAGGCCGCATTTATTGAACTAAATTATTTCTTTATTAGGAAAACACCAACACCACGTTCTTCAAAATTACTGGAATTTTATTTGCCTCAGGCTTATGACTTGCAACCAAAGACATTGTGCAAAGAAAGCAAAGATTAAGTACACTTTAGGGAAAAGGTGATAATCCACATTGGTAACATAGAAGATCAGTCTGATGAAAGAAGCCATACGTTACACTATATAGATTGCAATATTCAATAGCATTTTTAAAACCAACTTTTTAATAGAGGAAAAAAAAGTTAAGCAAAGGTCACAGTAGACATAAATTTGATACAATTCAAAAAGCCTTTTTCTGAAGATCATCAAGCGTAAAGTGGAAAAACGTATATGGGGCAAGGTGTATGAAAGCTAACTACTGAACATTTGTAAGCTATTAAACAAAGTTGCATATATGTACCACAGTGTAAAAAATCAGTACAGGACAAATAAAAAATTTGAAAACTGCCTGATGAAAAATAAAATAACCAGTGGCTTTTAATGACTTATCCTGGTTACCAATGCTACAAAAGACTTTTTTTTGTTGTCTTTCTGATGCCACTGAAAAAACCTTATCAAATGATAAAACCAGGCACAATCAAACCATTACAAAGTCAAAACCAGCCCATAGAAATATACTATCAACCCACATTTTCCCTCAAAAGGTTTCTTTGTTGTTGCTTTTTGAGGCCCATTTGGTCACAATATGTTACATTTTTTTTCCTTTTTTACACCATGATATCATATGTTTGTCTGGCACTAACCTAAAGCTAATTTATAGAGAATGAGAATACAGAAACAACCCAATGTCTATTTGACAAAAAGAATTCACTGGGTGTAAAATAGGAGAAAAGAGAAGAGAAGGGGAAGGGGTCAGTTCTGCCAAGAAAATAAACCCTATGGATCACTCATCATCACTTCCGCTTGCTTCCGACTGGTCCTAGAGGTAAGAGACACAAGACAAGTCAGAAATTCTTTCCAGCTATTCTGTGGAATTTGTTAAAGAAGGAAAAATAAAAGGAAGTACAAGGAAGAAATATGACAATTAAACTGATAAATCAAGATAGCCTGAAGAAAGGTACTGTGTTATCTAGTATTTCTCTTTCATGACATTTCATCTAATTGCTGTAGACTTCTTTAGAGAGGGAAGACAGAGAGTCAGGAAACACCAGCTCTTTCTTTCTATCCAGACATTTAAAAACAACTGGGAAGACATCTATTTTCATTTGTTGCAATAGTAGAAGCACCCACCAAAAAAAGGTAAAAAATAATCAAGCTGTAATTTTTCATCTGTGGACAAAAGCAAACAGACCATGAGACTTAAAGGTTCGATGAATGTACAAACAGCTCGAAGAATAAGATCCAAACTTCTTAGACTTCTTGTCTTCCAGCACTGGAACCAAATCTCCCAAGCACACTCAGATACAGTTAACACCCCCACCCAATTCTCTCAGGATGATCACGACATGTTAAACATGGGCTTAAGCATGAATAGTTGAGAATTCTGACAGCAAGCAGGACAAGGCAGAGACGCAATCACTGCAACCACTTCCACAGTCTCACTGAACAAAACTTACATTTTCATCTTGATCCTCATCACTATCATCATCACTCACGACAGGCTTGGCTTTTGCTCTGCTTTGCCTCTTCTTGCCTTTTCCTTTCTCCCGACTTTTTTCATCCTTCTTATTTAACTTGATTTTGACTTTCACTGATTTTGCTGCAAAAAGTTTAACAACGTACATTAATGTAACATTCACTTATCAATGCTGTCTCCGTTCACAGAAATTCATCTCCGGTAGCAGCCTGAAAAGACATTCCCCTCTGACTTTATATGGACTGTGGAACAACAAAACAAGAGGTATTTGCTTTTATTTCTCTACTTTTTCATAGTTTTAACAATAATACATATTAAACTATGAAGACTGACTTTAAGCTGATCATGTGCATCTTCTTTTCATTCTCAGAATGCCTGGTGTCTACAGGTGGTACATGGTCCTGTGAGAAGATACACATTTACAATATTTTCTTCCTTACCCTCTTTGTATAAAGAGACTTTATTTTTTTTGTATTTTGAAGCACAGAAATGCTATGTAGAGGTTACTGGCGAATTTTGAGTTGACACGTTTCTAAAGAACATGTTACTTTGATTCCAGAATATCCACTCATTTCCAAATGACCTGCCAAAGTTGCGTGCATAGCACACACATATGACACGCCTGGAAGGGTAGCTCAGGGCCACGTACTACAGCATCTGTAACCAGAGAAAAAGGGTAGCTGGAGTTTGGGTAGATGAACTGGATGGCACAAAGTGCAATGAAGAAATCCCTCCTTTTCCACTTCATCATGTTTCCAAGTCTGCAGGGACTTAATGAGTGTTCTGAAACAGAGTTCCACTTAGTCCTTGTCACACTGAACAGTATTTTCAACATCATCTAGTTCTTAACCATACAACGAACTTTGCATGTCACATCATGCAAAAGTTGACCACCTGTGGATAAAGACTGTCTCTAGCCTTTCCAGGTGCTTCCATTTACAAACAACATGAACAGGCCCTGAAAGGCTGATAAACAATTATGGTCACTCCCAAAGCACCTCTGTGATTTGCTTCTGGATTAAAAATATTTTAAGCAGAAGTAAGCCAGAACATCCAGCTGAAAGACTAAAACAACTTTAACACCCAAGCAAACTTAGTAAGAAATTATTTCCACCAATGGAAAACAGAACCTTTTAACCAGTTTCCATGCAGAAACAGAAAAACCTCCTCTTCTATCCCCAGTATTCAGTATCTAGCAGGGGACTCACATTCTGATTCTGACTCTTCTTCTTCATCTTCTTCTTCATCATCATTGCTTTCATCCTCGCTTTCTTCTTCTTTGGCTATCTTCTGTCGTGCACTTTTGAACACAGACTGAAGAACAATGGAATCCTCATAGATCTACAGCACAGGTACAAATCTCTGTCAGAACTATGAAGTCAAGCAGGATCAAAAATTCACAGAATAAACTTTAATTTCCAGTGCAAATCTACAGAGTATATGGCATTTTCAAATACCAAGTAACAATGTTTGTTGCATGAATTGTACGAGAAATGCCAACATTAATTCTTCCTGCTCTAAATGAAGAAATTTATCAGTAGTGAGCTGCAAAGAAACAACTCTTACAATGTATTACATCTGAAATGTCTAGTTAGTGGCTTTTTTATTATTTCTACTACCATAGGAACTATAGTGCATTTTCATCAGATCACAACAGCTTTGAAAATCTGCCAAAGGAACAGACTTCAGCAGTAAACACCTTAATTAAAACATGGTTTATTGTCTGGCAATACAGTTAATAATGACAAATGGCTAGCCATCATTTAATTATCTTTAGTTTTCTTCTGAAATCCAAAGTGGCTACAAGGAAAATAATTTATCTCAAGCAGCTCATCCCATCCTTCCTCTCAGATCTAAAAAGACTGAAAAAAAATAAGGGCTTGCTCTAAAATGAACACGTGTTCTTAAACATTCTGTAGTATCCAAAGTATCTTGGATAAATCATCAGATTTTCTCTTTAACCTCAAACATGGGGGGACTCTCAAGAGTGACTACTTCTGGCTTGTAACACATTTCTTAGATTAACACAGTAAAAATCTTGTGTTGCCGAGTATCTGGTTCTTTGCCATCATGTGAACAAATAATCTTGTGCAGTTTGTTTTGTAAAATGTCAGAAAACAAGCACTGGACAATTCAGCACTAAACAATTAAGAATAATCACCAGAAAAGTACAGAGTCACAGACTGCATTTGATTTTATCATCATCATCATCATCATCATCATCATCATCATCATCATCTACCCTGGCTGTCTGCCATTCTACTCTTCTGCCTAAATACACTTTCTTGTATAAGGGGATGCTAGGTATTTGTGAAAAAGATAATGGAAGGATTTTTGGCTGCCATTATGCAATCTGTACACTAAACATGGTAAAATTGCTCTAATACTTTGTGGGTTCGACAAACTGAATTAGAAAAAGTTTCTTCAGAATACCTAACATGAAATATCCAGTTCCTACTTTTTTCACTTGACCACCAAGTGCTTTTTTTGAAAGACTGCCTCTCACTGTGGATTGTTCCCCATTCTGTAAGTTCCTCTGTGCTTTTTGTTATTAGATGTTTGACTGCTCTCAATCATGGTAAAATTTTTTATATCTATTATCTATAAAAAATAATCATGAATGTTTTGAAAAGGTTGCTCTCCTGTCTTATAACATTAGAGAGCTGTGAGACACCAGAACTTGCTTCCTTAAAGTCAAATAACAATTGACTTTCTCTTATAGCTACTTCTTTTCAAGTCAGCTATTGATAGAACCTGCCAAGTTCCTCCTGAGAACTATTCATTTTTCCTATAAATAAGCCTAGCTTATTCAATTGTTCTTAGGAATGGCTCTTTCAACTAACCTTCTGTTTTTTCTCACTCTCACTATTCTAAGACAAAAAGAATTAAAGACCTGTACAAAATTTTTTTTTTTTAATGCTGGGTACTACATAGTTAGGGCATCAATGTGACCCAGACTTTCAGAGTTTCCCAATGAAACACAGGGGTTTCAAAAATTGTTTTAACCTTCTTTATGTGGAATTACTTGTAATATTCATATCTATTTTGATACACAAAAAAATCCACAGGACTGCTTCATGAAAAGCTGTGCAAATAGAAATGTTATTATTTTGACAAAAACCCAATTCTAACAGGTTTCAAAAAACCAAGCAACAATGACAGTAGAACTTTCTTCAAAAAGGGAGAAGTAACAACGAAAGAACTTCTCAACAAATGACAACATTAATGAGAAATCTTCTGTTTGACATGGCATTTTTAACCCTGTACGTCTGTGTGTCATTTCACCATTACAACATGGTAAGCTTTCCAAAACATTGAGGACAAAAGCCTTAACACACAAAGTCATTCTATCCCTGAAAACCCTGAACAAGCTTCCATCTCAGATGGAACTGCTTTGCTCCAAGGAAAAGCAGCATGCACCACACTAAGAGAACACCTGAAGTCACTGTGTGCTTAAACAACAACCTGAATTAGCCCTTTCATTCTGAGTGCACACACAAGTAACCTAATTTACTGAAGTCAATTGGTATGTCAGAGCAAAGCTATACCAGAACTGTAACAAAGAACACATGGTAGCAAGGAGGCCTGGAAAACTGGAGGACTACTGCAGAAGTATCCTGCAGCTCAGGGGAAATCAAAATGAATGGTGTGAGAACTTCACAGAAAAAAAAAAAAAAAAGAAAAATCTTAGACACAAATTACTTGGGCTTCGTGCTATAAAAAGTAATATTAGGTCTGGTCATTAATAATTAATTTCTGGAACAGAAAATAATACTACAACACTGATACATGCCATGTTATTTCCAAACAGAGTAGCAATATCTACTAACACTTCTGTCCACTCAGGATTATTCCTCTCAATTCTACCACCTCTGCCTAACAAGAGACCAGTTTTCCATAAGCAGGTTGAGTCATTCTGATGATTTCATTATTTTTCCCATTTCAATACTGGTTTTTCTTTACCTCTTTTTATCTACTCTACGAATTCTTACCATCTTCTGAAGTTTCAGTCATACTTTTTGTTATTAATTTTCCTTTACTTTTTTCCCCCATCTTGTCATATTTAGATACTTATAGCAGTTTTACTGCTATATGAATAAGCAGTAAACTGAAAATTTACATCTGGACACGTAGCAAAATTTTGTCCTAAGCATTCTAACATAATTAATTTACTTCAAAAAGTATTTTCAGTTGATTTATTTGTAGTTGTTTCCATATAACTGAAGACAGTAAAAATACCACATGTACATATTACAGAAAGCATTTTCTGTCTCTTGATATCAAAAATAATCACTAAACGATGAACTGAATCCAACAATTCTTCATAATTAATTCCATACTCATTTTTAATTCTCGAATTTTAACATAAACTCTCCAGTTTAGCTAAATGTTATCACTAATGTTTACAAATTTTAAGCAGACATTTGTTATTGGCAGCAGCATCCTTCAGCTTACTTTTATTTAGGCTTCTATTAACATCTTTTCTTATCTCTTGCACGTTATGGAAGCTGTCTTCATGGTCTCTGTTTCGACTGAATATTGTTTTTGCATCACACTTTTTGGACCTCATATGTAAAAATAATCATCCAAGACTGTGTTTCACTGTATTGTGAGACAACTTTCTCATCGGTCTCTTATCTTTCTTATCTTATCTATCATCAAGATTTCATAGTATTTCCTTTTGGATCAGCACCCTGTTCTGAATTCTGAGCCCATCAGTGTGTACAAAACATCTGTTTGAGATGAGTTTGCCTTCTAAGCCTCTGAGACTCATCTGGGATTTATTACTACTTTCTCTTAAAATGGACACTGACCTTTCAACAATAAAAAAATTTTAAAAACCAGAGGCTTCAGAGGATGAAAAGCTTTATATATACTGATGAACAACCTTGAATTTTTATCTTCCATGAGCAGAACTGAAGAGTTTTCTATGATGTATTTCCTCAACATCCTGTCCTAGAGCTATACTGTTACATCTGCTCCTTCTGTGATCCACTGTGGAAAACCTAAACTGATGTATCACTCTACACATACTGCTTTTTACCAGAGATTCAAAAAGTCTTAACTGCAGCTTTAAAGTACACACATATCAGAAAAAACTGATCTCAGATTTAGTATTAAAACCAATTTTTCTGAAAATACACACTGCAGCAGTGTCCAGTGAATTCTGGATTCTAAGAATGTGGACATTTTTCTCTACTCAAAGTAAGATCTGAAACAGAGAGTTTATATACAAAAATAATAATCAACAAGCACTGAAAACATTAGATAGACGAAACCTGTATGTTCAACAGAAATTGACTCATTCAGACCTGAGATCCCTCCAAGTTGAATGTCTGAGCATTGTGACACAGCAACATGACATCTTTCTCCAAATCCCCAAGACTCCGATATTTATGGTTGCGAATTCTTTCCTGTTGCATTTGTTGAGGAAATGAAGACAAGTATTAATGGGCAGTGGTGCAGAAAGAAGAACAGCAGAGAGGACACTGAATTAATATGAGTCAACACATTAAAGGCTTTCTCTTAAAAAAATTTACCTAAGCATCAAGATAAGGATCTGTTTAAAACACAGAAAGTCTTCAACCATGTTGTTAAAGTAGTACTCAAAAAATGCATCAAGGTAAAGCAGCAAAAATTAGGCAATTTCTTTGTGAACTGCAAGGGTTAAAAGCAAGAGAAATAGAGTTCTTTTGGTAAAAGAAGTTCCAGTTTTGTCTTTCCAGAAAAGAAACAAAGTAACTGTAACACAAGTGAAAGATACAGAATTACAACATCACCTAAGGTGCAACATGCCACCTAGACCCCATCTACCAAACACTGTTTGGATCTGACCTGGCTCTTCCAAGATATGAGGCTAGGGTCTAGAGGGGAAGCTGTACAAGGAGCAGCTGAGTTAATTTGGTTTGTTTAGCCTGGAGAGGAGCAGATTTGAGTGGAACTCATTGCAGTTACAGCTTCCTCATGAGAGGAAGAGCAGGGGCAGGCACTGATCTCTCTCTCTCACTGATCGCTGCACTTTCTTCTCCTGTCCTGACAGCGACAGGACCTGAGGGAATGGCCTGAAGTTGTGTCAGGGGAGGTTTAGGCTGGGTATCAGGAAAAGTTTCTTCCCCCAGAGGGTGGCTGGGCACTAGAAGAGGCTTCCCAGGGCAGGGGACACAGCACCAGCCTGACAGAGTCCAAGAAGTGTTTGGACATCACTCTTAGGCACTGGTGTGATTCTTGGGGTGTCCTGTGCAGAGCCAGGAGTTGAACTTGATGATATGTGTTCGTCCCCTCCAACCCAGGATATTTATGGTTCTATGATTTTAAAGGTAGGGATAGCTATATTGCCCTAGAATTATTAAATCTTTGCAAACAGTGTGTTTTTTACCAGAGCTCTTGACAGATTCACTATTAGGTCTTTGCAAAAAAAGGCACCGAGATGTCATTTCTGAGCGTGTCATTCATGTCACACTACTATAGTTTGATTTGACCTTGAAATTACAGTGATATACGGCAATATACACTAAACAAAATTACTTACAAGGTGTGTGACAATGTTTAAAATCTACTCCACCAATACAGGTGCATGAAATATTCATATTGTTATTTTAAAAACAGCTTTATGCTCACCCCTGCGTAAAGCAAGAAGAAATGGAAGGATCTCCACTTCCAAAATTCCTTCATTCCTTACCTTTATTTTTTTGAAGTCCACTGGTTTCCTAATCAATTCGTAATACTCTGGTAGTTCTTTCCTAGATGGGAGCTGAATGAAAACTTCACTTAGCTGCCGTCCTGAACTATTGAGAAAAACAAAGCCATAATGAAAAGAACGACTACAACTTTCTCACAAAACACACATGCACAATCTAATAAGGAAAAACTAAAATAATAAAATAAAATCACAGTTATTCTTTCAAAGAATTAGAAACGGAACCCTGGTTTTTAAATTTGGTACCAATAATTAACTTACAATTTTTGAATTTGAAACTGTTGTCATAACGTATCATAAATACGTCATTCACATCTAACATCATTAGAGATGAATATGTATAAGAGGCTTTATGAAAGAAGAATCAGGATTTGCATCTGATTTCCACAGTCTTTTGCTGAGTACACTCTTACTGTTTCCTTAATTTTGTTCAGTGATTTTTAGCAAGTCTCCCTTCTGTCACTCTTGTCATCTTCTTCTTGATCACTATATAGTTGATCTTGTAACTCCTCATTATAGCAAACCATACTGATTTCCATTATACTATATGCTGACTGCTATTAGACTAACTTGATGTTAGAACAACAAAAAATGAGTAACTTCCATTAATGACTGTTGGGTTTCTGGGAAGATCATTCCAACTATATTGAAAAACACTACTGCCAATTGTACTTCTTCATTCATTTGAAACAAAGTGATATATTATCTATAAAACTTTTATACTCTCAGAACACTGCCTATAACGTAGAGGAATCCGAATTTTCTAAGATTCCCATACGTTCCCATTGTTTATCCTTTTTTAATAGCTATTTTAACACTTTCATATTGAAATCTTTTTAAAATCTTCTTACCTGTCATTTTGCAAATAATACGTGGCTGTAAGTCACCTCGAGAGGAAATGTGCTGATGACACTTGTGGGCTTAGTTGTTTTTGTGTTTGTTTTTGGTTTTCTTTTCCCCCCAATTTTTCTCACTGAGTAGCAGAAAAGAGCTCTCCTGTGAAGAACTGCACACAGCATTCACAAGCATTTCTCAGTGCAATTCACACGCTTCCTTCTCTCACAGCTACTCCAGAAATGCCCTGCTTTCTCAGCTGAATTTTCAGACAGTATCTCAGGAACACCAAACTCCACAGGAGTTGGGCAAGAAGGCTACCAAGTTCGGGTATCCACCTGAGCTTTCTCTTGCAGCCACCCTCCAGAGTGGTGCAGGACCTTATCAGACACTTTAAACTAAAACGGAATTGCAGGTTAACTAAAGGAATTCTGCAATGGAGAAAAAGGATGATAAAAAGCAAAAAGATGGCAACAGCTCTGACCTTTATGGAAGTAACAAATGCTTACTATACAGCATGCATTTCTTAATGCCTGAAATAACATCAGAATTGGAGAAGGTACAATCTTTCTCATGGACCTGACAGATTAATGAACAAGCAGGAATAAAGAGATTTTCCTCACTTCCTAGGTATCTGGTGCTCACCTAATGCACAATTTTTTGTTGTTCTCATTTTGGTCCTGGGACAATGCTGTTCCTTCCATCACAGAGGATGATAATCTAAATACTCTACCTGCAGACTACTAATCAGCATTGTTCTACCAAAATCTTGGGACCAACTGGCAGCTAGAGTATTTTTTCATTCAATGCAGACATAGAAACCAAAAGCCTCTGTCTCATCCCATACATTTGTGTCTGACTTGCAGCAGCAGCAGCAGCCCTTGCCTGCTCAGCAGTAGCTGCCAAGATGCCTCCTTGGTCTCGGCAAGGTTGTGGCACACGCCTGAGTGCGCTCCTGGGCACGGTCGCTGCAGGTGAGGCAAGGCAGTGGGCGTACGGTGCGTCCCTGTTGCAGGAGAGGACAGTGAAATCTATCTACTCTATACAGCTGTTGGGATAGACACTCACAGAGACCACTGGCACCTCGGCAGCAGCTACTAGCAACTTCACCCAACAGATCTAATTCATTTGGGAAGCATCCTGTTACTAAAATAGAAGCAAGCATAAAATGGCCAGGTAGCTGTTCACAGCCAAGTCTTAAAATTTCCCTCCTGCCAGCAAGTAACTGTGAAATTCTGGCCACTGTACCTGCTATCTCCTTTGGTATGGACTCACAAATTCATTACTTTCATACTTTCCCCATCCAAGTGGTTATACAATGGATTTAAAGGCACCAATCTTGTTCTTGACCTGTGTGCCTGTGTCATGCTGCATGACAGAACCTGTCTGCATCACAGACTACCCTCACAAAGTGAAACTGGAAGCAATACAAGAAAAGCAATGCATTAAATACATTCTATACAACTGACTAAACTAATGTGTGTTTCTATTTCTTTGAAAATTGAGGACTTCATTTTCTTTTTTGTTTTGATCATAGAAGGAAGTGTTGAGCAGTAACAGCTGCACCTGAGATCCATGGAATTTCTTCTGAACATACACAACACTATGAAAACCAGCAATTGGATCTCTGAGGCCCAAATGGTATCTTAAAATCTAAGTTTATATTCCCCTTTTATAAAATGAGAATAAAATGCTATAAAGGAGTTTTGCATCTGCAAAACATTTGGACTCCTTAGGAGCATTATAAAGAAGCCCAGGGGGAATTCAACTATTCATTAAGTGATCAGTGCCCACCTTATACAAGCAAGGCACTGATCCTGAGAAAAAGCAAAGCAAAACAAAGCAGTATCCTGTTGCACCATTACATGGCACACTGTAACTTTACCTACCTGCACCTTGGTACAGTATGAATGTGGATTAGCTGTACAGAAGGACTATCACTGCTGTGTTTTAATTTCAGCAGCCTTAACAGAAATCTCTATTTGAGTAAAATTACTGAACCACTGATGCTGGGGTATCCTCAGCTGTGCTTCAGAGTTTAATACTGAATAGAAACACTTCATTAAAAAGGAAACAGACACCAATAAATTCTGATCAAATTTTAAAACATGTTTAGCCTATTTGTCCTACTGAAACAGCTCCTGATGACTATAGCTTTTAATCTCATGGCTGTATTTTTTTCTCTTTTTTACACCAACACACCCACCCTTATATGGTATTTCATATTAAAAATACAACTCATAAACTATTGAACAGAAATATTCTATTTTCCAGGTGCAAAAACAGCCAGCTGTGATTTGTTCACACTATTCTATTAAACTAAAGAATGCCATAGAAAACCCTTAAGCTTTTGCTTGATGTAATTAATTACTAAAATCATTTAAGGCCATTAAAAAAAAGCATTAAGGATATGACAGAAGACTACAGCCTGATTTTGTCTACTCAGATCAATAACAGCTTATTCTATCATTTTTATAGAACCTACACAAAGAAGTACTATCTTGCACTCCTTTTGTACATGTGCATCCATACTATAAATGAATGTAATCTTTTCTAACAATCTCAAATTGCTGTGTTGTGGATACAGTAAGAGAAAAGTAGTAATTATTAATGCAGCTCTGATTTTAATCCTTTTGCCCATTTATTAGAAAATAATAACCACAACAACTACCACATAAAAATCATGCGCAGTAAAAAAATCACTTATGGTTGCCTAGCAACTAGCAGGCTACGTGCTGAAAGGAAGAAGGAGCAGAATAAATTAAAAGATCTGACTGTGAAAGAACTGTGAGTGACAGTTCACTGCTACTGCATCAGCTCAACATGCTAGTCCCATGTGTGCTCACATTAAATCACTTGAATGCTGCACAAGTTAAAAAAGCATTAAGAAATACTGCTTATTTAAAAAATGGTTTTGCTCAGAAAAATATTTGTGTGCAATGTTTCTAATTTTCTTTCATTTCTGTCAAACTGCTTACAAGGTGCATACAAGCATACAATTCCACCCTTTTAGTCAGTATTGTCTTTGGTGAAATTAAATGCAGGAACCTCGTTTGTATGAGGCTCCTTTTCTATTTGTTTGACAGCTGGCACAGGCCCGTTAAAAGTATATTACTACCAAGACTCTCTCCTTTGATTTCAAAAGGCGAGGTAACTATGAAGCTGAAACTGCAAGATGTTCTCGTATTTCCGGCAAATTTCAAACGTTTAACAAATAATGAAAGTAAATTTAGAGTGGGTAGAATGAAGAGTCCTTCATGCTTGCCCAAGTCAGAGTGCTCACAAACAGAACCATGGCTTGAAAACTACAACTTTGAATCAAATGCAACTAACAAAGATGGTATTTAAAAGAAAAGCAAGTGTGGGGGAGGAGAATGACAAGAGCTGGCATAGTGACTTTCAACAGTAACTCAGCTATGTAGGGACATGATTAATTTTCATCAGTGCTTAATGGCTCCTTTTTGGAACTGACTACAGCAGTACATGGTAAACCTGTCTCCACCACTGAAATGGAAGTGGGTAAAAATAGTTAAATATGTAACTCCCGCGTTTGACATATGGCTACATACTCCATAACTAGGGCTTGGATATAAGTAAGAATTACTTACTCTGTGTGTTTGAATACCCAAGAGTATCAGCTGGCATAATTAATTACCAACAGTTAGATCAGTAATGGCTAATTGCGTTACTCACCATTTTACAACAGCTAAAAACCGGCAACTTAAGAAAACAGCTGAAAAGACTGAATAAAATCCATTTCACCTTGAGCTATGTCATCAAAATTAAGAGTACTATGGGCACAAATTTCAACATGTTGGCTTTAATGATGCAGTGAACAAAATGCTAAACACCACAGACAGGAGTAGTCTCTTGCCAAGCAGGAAAAAGACACACAAACTTCACCCTTCAATTTTTTATATCCTTATTAGAATGTAGTAAACAGCTACATGATACCAGGAGGAGACTTTGTGAAGTTAATTGGTACACTATGCAAGTCCTTACCTTAAATCTATTAACAGATCAGATGGAAGGTGGAGAAACAAATGAAATCACTGTATGGAACAGACCTATCAGCATCCTAGGACCCCTGAATTCAGCTGTTGCTATTTATGCAAAGTTAATGCAAACTAGTGGTAGTAGCAAACTGGAACCCAGACAGGAAACACTATATTCTGACGCAAAGCAGAAGTAAACAGTGGGTTTTTAAGGAAGTTGAAGGATTACAAGGTATGAATGACAGAATCATAGAATTATTTAGGTTGGAAAAGACCTATAATATCATCCAGTCCAACCATTAACCCAGCACTTCCAAGTCTACCAGTAAGTGTGACATCCTCACACCTTTTCAACACCTTGGGGACGGTGATTCTACCACTTCCCTGGGCAGCCTGGTCCAATGACTGAGCACTGTTTCAATGCAGTTTTTCCCAATATCCAGTCTGAATCTCCCCTGGAGCAACTTGAGGCCATTTCCCCTTGTTCTGTTACTTGTTACCAAGGAGAAGAGGCTGAACGTCTTTCAGGGAGCAGTTGTAGAAAGCAGTAACTTCTCCTCTGAGACTCCTTTTCTCCTGGCTAAAAAACCCCAACTTCCTCAGCTGCTCCTTATAGGACTTGTGCTCCAGACTCTCCACCAGCTCCATTACCCTTCTCATGGTAGTGGACATACTCCAGCACTTCAGTATCCTTCTAGGAGTGAGGGGCCCAAAACACAGGATTTCAGGTGTGGCCTCACCAGTGCTGATTACAGAGGGACAATCATTTCCCTAATCCTGCCAGAATAAAGTATGATTCATTTTCTCTACTTAATTTTAACCATCAGGAAAAGAAAGCTAAACTTACAGCTTGTCTTCCTCTGAAATAAACCATAAAGAAAAACCATCACAAGGGGAAAAATATAATTTTTAAGCCTGCATGCGTATGATGCAGATCAGCAGCTAGGGCTCAAATCTGGCATAAAAATTCCTTATTCTGAATTTTCTGACAAGAATTTCTATCAGCAATAAAACTGCCCCTTCTTTCAAAAGGCTAAAGCATTTTAAGTGCACATACAAACTACTTTTTGTGCGCCAAACTGATTTGATGGTGCCAAGCAATAGGATGAGAAAGAACATGCAGATACCAATGCACAGGAACTTTCACCTCAACCTGAGGAAGAACTGCTTTACTGTGCGGGTGACCACGCACTGGAACAGATTGCCCAGAGAGGCTGTGGAGTTTCTCTCACTGTGGATATTCAAGAAATGTTGGGAGCAACCCTGTACCGTATGCTCTGGGATGACCCTGTCTGAGCAGGGAGGTTAAACCAGATGATCTGCTGTAGTCCCACCCAAACTGACCCATTCTGTGGTTCTTTGGTTTTGTGTAGTGAAAACATAACATACATAACATACGATTCTATGACATTCATTTCTATGGGTATTCCTAATTTTAGAGGGAAAGCAAGACAAAATAAAAGACTGGGAACTAGAAAAATGTGTGACAATAATGTCAGACTGATGAATTGCAACTTGCTCTCTTCTAAACAGGTGTTTTACACTGCAAGGTTAGAACAAGGTACAAGGGTGTAAAGGCACTTAAATCTTAGTTTAATAAGTAATTGCAACAAAATCTCAGATTAATATGCACTGCAAATGGAGTCTGCAAAGATGATGCATATACTTTACTTGGGAGAAACAGGATCAATGTGTAACTGGAAATATGTTTCCAGGTCCCTGAATCTAGGGTCTTGGTTTATCACATAGAACTTTTTAAATCAAGGAACGAAGGCCAAATCTATCTAGTTATTTCTGTCCTACTATTCCATATGGAAAGATTACAGAAACTCTTAATTAAAACTTGTGTGATTTAATAAATGCTTCCAGTCGTATAACCTTGTGACCACCATCTTGTATTTTTACGTGTTTCTACACTTCCTGTGTTTATGCTTCCCTTCTTTCCCAGGTGAATTTATTAAGAGCAATCATCTTACCCTCTCAAGACTGGATAAACAAACCAACCTGTTTGCTCCTGTAAAGCTCTCCCATGCTACTTATTACTGAAATAATTATTTACACTTGTCTCAGTGTAAACTAATCTTTTTTGAATGGAAAAGCATTCAAGTACTATATACAGCAACTCAGAAGCATTAACAGTATCACATGTAATGACATACACCCATAATGAATATTTCCACATCCACACAGTAAGGCATCCACATCCACACAGCATCACAGTAAGGCTCCTGTTTTCTTATGTCTGGACAATATTGATGGATCATAGTTGGTTTTAATCAATAATTTCTCTGCCCAGGTAATTCTTTTTCTGTCAGTTCTACTTGAACTGACACCTGAATCAGAAGAAAAGTTTCTTATTTTTGGTCTGTGAGTACCATATAATGCACTCTGAGGTACTTTACTTCATGCCGTTTCTTTTACTCCAGACCTAACTGTGTCCAGTCTGCTGTGATTATCACACCACTACTGATGTTTTAATTTTGGCCAGGACACTGCTCATTTTTACTACGTATCATAAATATATTGTGATCTACGCCAACACAAATTCTCCAAGAAATTTTTTGTTATCTTCTTTCCAGTTTAGCAGTTCCTTTTTCAACAGTGCCTTCAATTAGATATTTTTACTTCTTTTGACTCAGATTAATGAGATATTAGATCTCCTCTTTCTTTCATATTAGCTTATAATGTTCCTGTGGTACCCTAAAAAATACTTTAGCAAAATCATAGAATCATAGAACGGTTTGGTTCAGAAATGACCTTTGAAGATAAGCTAGTTCAACTTCTCTGCCATGGGTGGGCAGGAACATCTTTCACTAGATCAGATGACTAGAACTCAGAGGATTCTGACCATCTTTTCTCTCCTGCTTTTGCTTCATTAAAGATCTGTTCTCCATTTTAAACCAGTATGGATGAAACCTAGATTAATTCAGCTTTCCCTGTGATGGCAAAGCAGTGTAGAAGAGTAAAAAAGGATCTGCATCTATAGTACCACTACATGTTTACAGTTTGATACTGAAAGCTGAGTAATGAGAGCACAGGTGCTGTTTAAAAAGGGAGTAGTGAATTCAACTGTAATTTTTACTTAATGATTTGGAGCATGTACCCCACAGTTCTTCAGATTGAGATATCAGCTATCTGTTTCCAGTTTAACAAAGATAAATATGAAGATAAGATAAAGAAATGCCTATCAATATGAAGAAAATCTTGAAGCACATCACCCAGTACTGGAATCCAATGCAAAAGAGGCTGCAAGAATCAAGTACTGTCAACTTGACAAAAAACCTCAACAACTCTCACACCAAAGGCATTCAAGCAGTCCAAGCTGAACATTCTCAGTGTCTTCCATCTTCGTCCTTTTTCTCTTTTTTTAACTATTTTCTTTGCTATATTGGACACACCCCAGATACCCTAATTTCAGGAAATTAATGCTGCCTGCCAGTCAAGTCAAATCTTACTGCAGTTTTTTCTCCTCCAGTGTGTTTCCAGCTCTCTAGAAATATCCAAAGAAAATCAGCTTTCACTTGTAAATTTGTCTCTAAGAATTATTAAACTTATTGTCAATGGAATGTTTCATTAAAATCAGCATCACATTGGGATTCACAATGGGAATAAAAGGAAATTGGAGGATTGCTAAACTGTACTGCATAAAAGAGAAAAATCTAAATCAAAAGGTTGGAATTGCACTAAGGACTTGACAGAGATAAACAGCAGACAAGAAACTTCCAGTTTCTTGCATGGAGTACTTTAACTGAGGTTTACAAGTACTGGGATAACTACCTCTGGACTTCCTTTTTAGAGAATCGTATGTTGCACTTCTCCACACTGAAAATTTACCTCAAATATTGCCAATATGTCTGTTTAAACTAGTTTTGATCTTCACATTTAAGTTGGAACTGTGCAATTACTATTTACTAGAGCTTATTGTTTGTATTGAAATCTTTAGCTTTCCTTGACATAGATAACCCAGTCAATTTTGATGGATGTTTTTTACATAAGGAAGGAAAGGATGGTCCTTGTCACCAGATGCTTACAACTGAAGTCAAGTACTAGACAGTTAGGAAAGCACTTGGAGAATCCTTCCCTGCATCAACATTAGGCAGTGTCACCACAGAAAAGCAGCCAACTAGCATTTTAGATTTTTGTGAGCACCATGGATTTTATGGGTTTTTTTGTTTTTTGTTTTTTTTTTTAAAGCGTTAATAAGAACAGAAAAGTGGTTCTGTATTTACAAGCAACTCTTCTCAAAAGCAAGGGAAAATATGAAAAAAACGGCTCAAAGACGTATTAGTTTAGTAATGTATTCTTTTTACTTTTTTTCATGCTGCCCTTTAAACTGCACAAAACTTATTAAGTTTTGTAGGATTGGCTTTGACAAAGTAACTCAGGCCTAACTCAGTATGATTTTGGATGGGTATCACCTGACCACCTTTTGGGACACAATCAGTTCTCCATGGTCTGGATGAGCCCTCTGGACTTATCATAAAGAAAAAATGAAGCATCTCTTAGCACTGAAAATTTAAGCTAAAGACAAAGATGATTTCAAGCATTCAAATACTAAATACATGAAAACCCTTTTTTTTCCCCAGATGAAACTCATGGCCTACTTTTCTTCCAATTAACCTGTCCCTCTATACTTGCCCCAATTGCCTTCACACACACAAAAGCCCAGAGCTGAACAAACATGAACCCCCAACAAAGCTGAAGGGTTCCAACGCCACTTAATTCTAAAGCTGCAAATCCTGAAAGTATTAATTGAACTCTAGAGCAAAGTTAACCCCAAATATTTTAAGATATTAAAGTTTCTTGATGCCTAAACTTGTAATTCTGTTCTTTCATAGTATTGGGTGGTTTGATGCTAGCTCACAAAAAAATCAGAATGCAGAAACTTGGAACTCCTCCGTATAACTTAAAAGCACTGAAGAGCTCAGTTCAAGACACATTTTTAATTCCTTATGGAATAGAGCTCCATACACTTTTTAAATTGGGAACCAGTTCTGTCTTGCATAAATGTGGGCTCCTGGGAGAGGAAACACTATGCCTTGTCACAACATAATAGCTCAGTTGTTAACTTTTTTTGACAGAAATCAGATAGGAACTTCCTGGGGCATGAACATCAGGTAAAAAACCTTAACCTCCCCAGAAGCTATCAGTTACAATCAGTAGCTATCCCCTACTAGAGACCAGCAGAAGCAACTTTGTTTGCTATTTTAAAAGTGAGAGATACCCTGATCAGAAGTGCTTGGCTTCAGGAGAAGTTTCAAGGCCAAGGATCTAAAAGGCAGAGATGCTTCCTTGCAGCCCTGACTGGAACACGTGAACTTAAACACTTCTCCCTTCTCAGCTATTCTCTTGGCTGAGAGTCATGGCAAGCTAAATATACTGAGATTGTAGTCAGCTTGCTGCTTATCCTGTTTGTTGCTATGAATGCTGTTGTGATGCAATAAAATACCTTTTGATGTACTCTAGAAAGACCCCACAGATCACAGAATGGTTCTTTTAACAGTTATGTGCAAAAAAAATCATGGATCACAGCAGTGTGTGCTTTACCAAGTACCACCCAAACTACCCTTGTACAGGCAGAGCCAGAACAGTAACTCCAAAAAAAGGCAGCGTTCAAGCTGCCATTAAAAGTCACAGACTGAAAGTTGTTTACAGGCAAAAAATATATTGTTACACCTAGGTGCAGGTCACCGAGCAAGTACTTCCGGACTTTCTCTGAATGCATTTAGTATTAACTTAGTTTATAATAGGTGCTTATATGATCTAAGTAATTCAATGTACAGCAAAGAAGGGATAAACACACAAGAAGGCTTTACTGATTTTTGGTAGATACAAACTGAGTTAAAATACAATGTTTGCAATCAAGTCTGATTCAAAGGCATTATTAATTAATTCTCTATTTCTTGCTCATGAAGCATAGGTGATTTGCGGTTTGAAAATATGCAAAACCGAAGTCTTCAGATAACATTTCCATCAGAAGGAATACTTTTTTCCTAAAGGCCAAATATTTAGCATATTTTTATGCTGAAAATGGGGTTTTCTTGACAAACAGGCTTCCATCTCTCATGTGGACAACATATTTTCAGTATTTCTGTATTTTTTCTTTTGGCAGCTCTGATGCTCATGATATGAGCCCTGAACATTCTGGGCAGTCTTTCAGTCTTTCATTGTGAGACCCATGTAAACTTGAATTAATAAATCTGTAGCCATGTCTTTGAAAAGATTAATTTCAACACATGCTGCACCACTAAATTGAAGGAAAACCCTGCTCAAGCTGTATTTTCTTAAGTACATATCCTGAGCAGAATGACTTCATACCTAAGCAAGAGCTCTATGCTTACTTTTTTCTTACTTTTTAAAATTGTGTTTCAACAATTTTCTATCAGATGGGTGTTAAAAAAAACCCCTATGAAGTGTGAGACTTTCAGGATCAGGTCCTAAGAGGAATTACTTTTCAGAAAAGCCATGTCAGCAAGTCTTTCTAAAGACTGAAAAAAATGAAGCCATTATAAAATGTAAAGAGTGATATCAGCAGGAAGGGAGAGAGCACATGCAATAGAGATAGACTGTCTCCAAGCTCACCTATCCTTGTAGTTTATCACAGTATCAATGATAGCATTCATTTGTTTAGTCAGTTTGGGTGGATTGGGCGACAACTTCTCTGCAGGGGGTCTGCCTCTTCTTTTCTTTGCTTTCTCTCCATCCTCCTTCCCAGAATCTTTATCCACGTTTCTTCGCCTCTTTCGCTTTTTAAGCCGGACTTCCTCCTCCATTTCTTCCAAATTGCCGTCTTCAATTGCCTGACAACCATATTCAAAAAGTATGATTTTTAAACAAAACAGATATTGCAAAGGGAAATAAAAAACTATATTTAAAAACAGCAATAAAAAACCCCTGCAACTCCATGGGATGCATGTAATTCAATTCAAAATGTTCAGTTTATTTACGAACAAGAGTACAACAAGAAACTGAGTTACTGGCAATCAAAGAGATACTAAATATTAATTTGTCCTAAGGATCCCACTATCATCTAAATACACACGTTATTTATATGAACTTTGAATTCCACACCAAATCAGAGTTTCACACATAATGGCCTGTGGAATTGTCTCAGTAAGTGTACAACAAACTTTAATTTTTTCACATCAGTGTTGGTTCTGGGTTACACAGTTCCATGCAAAACAGATTTAGACACCATATGTTTTCAAACAGGACAGTCCAAATCCTGCTCAGCTCCCAAAGCCAGTTCACACACAGCTCTTTGTGCATACACACAGAATAGACACTTTAGGCAGGAACAACCCATCTTCTCTTCCAAACCTTTTACGCAACCTTTAGATCACCTAAGTGTTAAAATAATCTCTAAAATGTATACTTTTCTTCTAGAATAGTAACCATGAGGTAGGCAGAAGCACTGACAGTACACTGGTTTGTTGTAAACAGCACTCATAATGTGGGATGCAAAAACCTCACCCCAAAACCCAATTCATACACACAGTCACACACAACGAACACTAATTTCAATTGTTTCAATTACCTGGACATACGCTTTTAACCAGACCCAGCAGCTCTATGCAGAGGGATAAAAAAATTGCTACAAAAAACCAAACTATGAATAAAGGGAACCTGTTCACACACACTATCCATGTCATAAAGCAAGAAGCTGAACTTTTTGTGATTTGAGAAAGCCAACAAAAGAAAATAAATAAAAGTACCAGGTCATAAGAGAACTGAAATTAAAAATAAAAAATAAAATAAAATAAAATATAAAAATCTTAAAACTCAAGGCTTTCTGATTAACGCTTTCTCAGAACCTAACTGATGTTGATATTTGTCGCTTTTGCTTCTCAATATTGCCTTGAGTACATGCAAATGCTAATCAATCCTTTCTCGTAGCTGAAAGAGCTCTAATCCTAAGGCAATTACCTTCATTTCTCCACGGCACCAAACATGGCTAATATTTATGATCATGTGAGCATAACAATCAATATAAAAAAGTGATTACAGCCCAGACATAATTTTTCTCAATTGTGTACAAGGTCTCTTCAAAAACGTTTTGTGAACAAAACCTGATGCATAACACAAAATAAGCTGACGTTTAAAAAACCAGTGGGATTTTGAAATCTGTTTCCTATGCATCCTCCGATGTGCAAATCCACAGACAAACACAAAAGCAGAATCCTGAGAGACAGCCTGAAACTAGGCCTTAATAATCAAAAGACAATTTACATCATGCTTCCACAGCATTCAGATATCTACTACGAAGGAGGCTCGAGATCTGATGAGTTAGGAAGAAAAGAGAAGGGAAAAAAAAATCTGCACACAAATTCATTAATATTCATCTGGCTAAAGCAGGACATGCGCTATAAACCACTGAGACTAATGAAGATTAAGAAAAGGAAATTTCTCTGCATATCTTGGAAGCTAGAAAAGCTAATACTAAATACAGCATGCAAGGCTGTCAACAGTTAATGTCATTGCTCTCCTCAAGCACTCAGTTGTACATTGAAACACGGAGAACACCGACTTTTGATGTGTTACACACCTACACATGCCTGTGATGTAGTTCTACTGAATCTTCAAGACGGCAATGAAAAAGGATATTTACCTTACCACTATCAGCAGGCCGGCTATCGGAAATCACAGTTAGTGGGGATAAAATTAACAAGCCAGCAAAGCAGCGAGCTGCTAGTCTCTTCATCAGCTGATCAGGAAAAAAAAGAGAGCTGGGGAAAGGCTATGTTTTCATATACAAGTAATTTTATTTTACTGAAAATTTAATACTGAAAGGATTGTGGATACTGAAATCTGCTGTTTCATTCTACCTACTACAAGGCCTGACGCCTTCCTCCTTCAGCTGGTTTTAATATTGACAACTACTTATCATATTTCTCCCCTTACTATTCTAGGCATTCAAATTAGATTTTTAGCTGGGCAGTTACGGATTCTTGTTATCATTATAACAATAATAGCACAATCAGACAGTTTCATGTATGATTTTAAAACTGAGACTGGTTGCATGCATTTTAAAGATGCATTCATTACGGAAAACATATTCCTATTCCTCCACAGTGAACAGATCAAGTTTTGGTTACTGAAACTGATACAAAAATCTATTCTGATTTACAATAAATTAGAAAAAAATAAAAACAAACCAAGTCATCATTCTGTTAACTTTGGTAACATTTTGCTGTCCTTCAGAAAACTTCACTTAACTACAACATATTTATATCTTTGCTCACTTGACAGATTTTCTACCACAAAAAAGAAATCACAGTGGTCCTGTCATCACAGAGTTTATTAACATCTCACTTTAGAATTCTGAATAAAATTCTTGCTTAGAGTAGGCAGCATTTTGGAAAATAAATATTACCAAAAAGAAAAGCTAGAAGTGAAAAGTTGGGGTTTTTTTAAATTTTACATATAGCAATGTAGTAAAGACAAATGATAAAAAAAAAGCCCAAGTAAACTAATGTATACTCTTGCACTCTTAAAATTAGTGACTAGCAGGTAGCAAATTAATTCTTAGCAAATTACAAATCTACCATCAAATGTTAAAATTTCTATTTAACCAGTAATATATCAATCAATTACTATATTAAACTTTCAAAATGTGTATGCATGAATGTAAACTCAGACATCCGTCCTTAAGACGTTAGTGACCCCACTCGAAAATCAGTCTGACAATACAAGCAGTATAAAAATGTTGCTACTGTGACTCTTAACATCAGTTCTCAAGGGACAAATATGTATTTTGTATATAAACAATAACATTTAGAACTAAACCTGTATGATTTATTCTGTCTCAAAAGATGGCTTAAAACTGTATCAAATAAATCAGTTATCAGCAGATAGATTAATGCTCTGTGCATATGATCCAAGCGTGTATTAGCAACAACATATTTATTAAGCTAATTTATCTGACTGAGCTCTTTGTTAGAAACGCTTACTATTCTAAGCCTTAAGTGCCACACTGAAGAGAATGCCCTTCCCAACCTTTACCAGTACGATAATGATACAAATCCCAGGCACAAATCTCCAGTTCCTGACAGATGATGGGCTGTGTGAGAGTGCAAAATAACACAGACATCTCCCATGCTCAAATGCCTCTGGATTAGTGAGGTGAACAGCAAGAGAGTCAAGGAAATTGGTACACTAATAAAAATTGAACACTTTCCTTCCCTTAAGGAAACTGGACAAAATAGTGCCCAAAAAGAAGTCTGGACACCTCTTTTTTTTGAAAGACTGCTGTAAGAACTCAATGTCAAATTTTGCAAGTTGTCAGGCATCTCATGAAAGGCAAATATGCCAGTGAAATATGAGGACCCTGTGTTAAGTTCTGTACTGACAAAATGTTCCTGCTTTTCTGACTCATATTGCTGTAACCTAGTCCATGTACACAAAACAATTTCATTTCTAAAGAGGTAAGAGCACACTTACCCATGGATTAAAGAAATCAAAACTGTCTTTCTCCAAAAAGAAGCTTCTACCTCCCAAGAACAAAAGTGTGTTTTTCAGGAGGCAAGCAGAAGTTACTTCTGAGACAGTCTGCCTTCCTATTGCTGCTTGCAATTAGATTTTCACCTTTACTAAAGGAAAATAGCTGTTTTGAGGTGAAAGTATTCTTACGGAATATCGATACAACATTTATACATGAGCACCAAACAGAAACAAAGTAAGGATAAAATGCAAACTGTTTCTTTCCTCCATTTGAAGGACAGGACATTACAGATATATTCTTAACAACTTCTGTTGAGCACGACATAGCACTGAGACTCAATACCTTTTCAATTCAGAATCACAGATGCAAGTAAGGACTAGGTACTAACAGCTCTGAGTTTTATTTCACAACTGTGTTCTGCAAGACAATAGTTGTGTAGGCCTTACACAGCTAATATGCCTTAAAATAATTTTACAGGAATCATGTAACTCAGGTGTGGTGACAGAATGATCAGTGGAGCTACCCATCGTAAAATCAGCTTTGGTGGCTAAGGCCTGTCTTGTTTAGATGGTAAAACATTGTATTACATAATTATTTTTCCTTTGATTGGAAGTAACTGTAGTATGGTTATGAGAAAATTCAGATATAGTGAAAGCTTTTGGTACTACTCATAGTCTAAGAAACTGGACACACAAAGCAGAAGTGGTAGGGCGCCATGCAGTAAGTCTGCTTGATGCTGTTCAGATGAAACAGGACATGAACACAGGACATGCAAACTCTTCCTGTGTCCCTCTCCAATTTACATTGAGATGAACATTCAGAGAATTGCCACATCCCTTCAAACATGAATGCCCTGTGTCTCTCCAACTTGCAAAGTTGAAAGAAAGCTATTGTAACTAACATTATCATGTGAAGAAATACCCTAACATGCTAATTAAACTCAATACTTCAATAGAAAGCGCATAAAACATAGGTGAACAGAAAAAACATACGACCTTGCCAACTCCCTGAACATAAATACTAACGCACTCACATAAAACTTCCAAAAGAATGAGCTTTTTTGAGAACAACAAATAACTTAACAGGGCCTTTTACTGACTACTGGCCAAAAGGCATTAAGTTTAAGGGCTGTTAAGTACTTAAAACCAAAAAACATGTCAGTAGTGCAGTAATGAACAACAGATGACTGCTTTGCAAAATGAAGTTCACATTTACCATATCAGAAGAGAAGAAAGAAAGAAAAGAACCCCATGGACAGCTAATAATAAACACTGAAAGCCTTAAAATGATACCTACCTACCCTTACCAATTTCTCTCTTCAACATGATCCTTCTTGGAATATTGTATTGATATCCAAGAGAAGTTCTCCTGGTTTTTGGGTTGGGTTTGTTTTTTTTTTTTTTGTGCTGTCTTGCTCTATTTGAAATCCTACCATTCTTTATTTTACATTTGTTCTCAGATTAAATCTCACGACCAATGAAGACTTCAACTTTCCACACTGCAGTTCACATTCTTAAATAGATCTCTTCAAAATCCAGCTCTTTTGCTTATTTTTTTACCATTAACATTCCTGACATCTGAGACTGCTTCTAATTTCCCCATGCTGGAATTGTTTCTTGGCTCTCTAGAGCAAGTTTCCTTACACTGTACTTTTATCTTCCTATGCAACAACGGGGAGGTCAGTATACAAGATAAAGACTGTGAGGAAGAATGCCATTAACACTTGACAATTAGATGAAACGCCTTAAGATACTCTATCAGTGCAATAATAAATACCTGAAAATAATTATAAAGATTGATGAAGAGTTATTTTAATTCCATTTCCTCTCCTTGTTCGATATTATTGCACTACAGATTTACCAGTCTAGTTTTTCTGGGACTAAACTAAAACACAATATAGACCAGAATCTGTCAAAGGCAAAGAATTAGTTACTACATCCAGTTCTAACTTGCTTTCATAAAAGTACTGTTTTTTCTAAAAACTCAAAATGCAATTATTGCAAAAACAAATCAACTTGTAATACATCTGGTCTTCTCAGATAGGCTGAACTTCCACCAAATACGGTAAATGTAATACGGTAAAAAAACTTCACCCATGTGTTCATCAATCAAGAGTCTGTGTCATCACATCATCGAAACCAGCATCTTTTTAAGAGGCAAGAGAAGACAGACTGTTTACTGTTTTACATTTGAAAATTATTAATACTTGCTTAATTATTTGCACTGAAACTTCAGCTGCCTATATTTAGACATTAAGGAGAACAATAATGTAAATTATAGCTTTTTCCTACATTTTGACTTAAAGACTGGTGTCAAAATGACCTGATATAACCATGCAAGAGTATGAGTTATCTTTAAAGAGAAATGGTTTCAACCAAAGCAACATGCATAATATTAAAAAAAATAGGTATTGACTTAAAATATTAATAGGATCAAAGCTTTTATCTTCAGTGTTTTCTTTTGGGTCTGAGAAAATTGTTTCAGGTCAAATATCCTAATACTTAATCTTGATATAAGGTATCTTAATGCTAAAGCTTCATCTTCAGTATTATTATTATTATGTAAAGCATCATCCAGAGCCAGCACCAGTAAACTCTAAGTTATGACAAACCCCACTGACAAGCACATACAATTTTCTTTTGTTCCAAAGTGAAATCTTACTAATCTCGGTTAAAAAAAAAAATCTGTAACTAGTCTCATTTGTCCCTTCCCCAAAAGGCAAACAGTGATTTTAAATGGAACTCCTCAAACTGATTTTGCACCAATGAGATTTTCAAAAACTTTGGGGAGAGAGAAATTGAAGAGCACAATTAACTACTCGTGATGCCAGGATCCACTGCTTGCCAGCTAAGCGAGCACCTTGAAAGTGCTCCATTAGAGAGAAGGAATTGAGTCATAGAAAGGAACAACTGTATCATGCTGACTATAAAGATACTTTGCTTAACCAATCAGAGCACTGAGAAAATACATACTGTGTCAAGTACCTGAATGTGGAACTACCAAAAAATCATCACTATTCTGTGGTCTATATTTACTCAGCCACACTCTGAGAAGATCTACAGGTCTGTAATTGTCAAGAGAGTTTTCAAAATGTCTTGCTAAGAAGACTTAATTTTAACAACCTCTTGACCAAGCCAACCTCATCAAGGAGCAACAGAACGATGGGGGAGGAATTAAAAAAAATTCTATACCAGAAACTATTGATATCATCTTCTTACTCTTCATTACTGAACTGTTTAGTTGTGGTGGGGTTTTTTGTTTGTGTTTCCCAAATCTTCTTCCCTTCTGTTTTAGAAAACTAGATAAGCTGCTGAAGAATTCCCATCACTTAGAATAATAGCCTGTTTCCGAACACAGGGAAAAACGCTCTCCTTCAAGACTGGAGGACAATTTATAACAGACTTGTGAAATATTATGCAGGGAAATTGCCAGATGATAAAGAAACATATTCCAAAAGGGATCTTATAATAGCATTTCTCAAGTACAAGGTATCCTGAGTATTTCAGATTGCCTTCCTATTGTTCAGAACCTTACAGCATATTGATAACACAAAGAATAAGTATCGGTAACAGGCTGCTATTGGAACTAGTTGCAGGTATCTTTGGAGTATGATTAGAAGTAAAATTGAGAGACTGAAGGAGATGTACTGGAAGACTGTAATGAAAAGACTGCAGGCATGTTTCCTGGCTTCGGATTCACAAGCAATCCATCTTGAAGTAAAATCTACCATGATAGAGATGCGTCATTTTTTCCCCTTTATCTGGTTCACTGTGTCAGAGACAAAGATGCTTGTTGCATAGACAAGATTCTGGAGCATTTAGTGACTGGTGTTCTTCAGTGAGAGGAGAGAATGGGAAAGATTTCTCCCTTTTTCAATTTTTATAAGCGTTTTTCTCCCTGTCTTATCGAGAATTCTGATTCAGGAAAGCCTACTACTGGAGTGTAGAGATGTCCGTATTGACAGAAGTATTGAGATAATTGGTACTAGAGTTATGCTTTTTCTTGAACAAATACATTACCTTCTCCAAAACAAGGGGCAAAGAACATTAATTGTATGAGAAAATCACTTTTTCTGATGGGTACCAGGAGGAGGTGGGTGCCAGGGGGGTTGTGATGGGGATTACTTTTCTCATTTTTTCTTAAATTCCTTTAAAATAATAAGCTTGGAATTTAGTCAACACTAAACATGTTTCTGTCCCAGAACAGATGTTCCTTATTTCCCTGGAATCTCAGAGTTTAGAAGAAAAATAGTATCAATGTTGTAATAGCTTAGCTTGTACTGAGGGTTTTGCTTCCTGAACTTCCTTCTTTGGCCTAAAATAAATCTTTTACTGGAGGGATACATTGTTCTGTTGTTCTTCTGAGATAATTTTTTAATTTCATTTTTAATGATTTGCTAAAATAGTTGATGAATTAATTTAAAGCTTATGAAGAAAGTTTAATTTACTAGTATTTCTGTTAACACCTACATTCCATTCAGGCGCACAGACAAATGTCACAGACGAGGAGGAAATATGCTGCAATGAGGTAATGGAAATACTCATCAATAACAACCCGACCCAAAACCAGTAAGAAAAAGGAATTCAACATTCCAAGGATTTATCATCTCCCACTGTAGCTAAGATGTTGTTTATTTTACAAGGGAGATCATGCATACAAAACCAATCAGAAACACATCTGACCACTAATAAATAGTTACATAGGATGGGTTCTTTTCCAAGTTCTGAGACAAGTATTTACAGTTGCATTTTACCTTGTATTTTGCAAAATACTGTTACTGCTGCAGGTTTCTGGGTAATTCTAAACCATGTTAATTTATCTTTTTTCCCTTGACATTTACCTTTTTATAGACAAGACATTCTTCTGTGGTGGAAAAAGTAGGAAATTTTTACTTTGTAATGTCACCCACTGGCAGACTAGCAGTGTGGATGATGTTTTGCAGCTCATAATGCTAAAAACTGAACATAGACTTCTTCTGTTTGATTTTATTCCTTATGAAAAAATTCTTAAAATTCAATCTAAGAATGGGAATTAATGGATTTTTAAAAATTATTTTTGAAAAAATTTCCAGATGTTCAGCCCTTCTTCATTCAAAAAACTGTCTCCCTTATCTTCTAAGACCCTACTAATTAAATGAGAAAAATACCTGGTATAAAGACAGGGTTTATACCCTCATCAGACCAGCTCTTTGCAAAGAAACTGCAGTCTTGGCTCTTTCCAGGACATTTGCTTCCACTGAACATTGCAAACATTTGCAGCAACAGGCATCTTCTCTATGGTAAAAATAAAATTGACAATTCTAAGCACTGGAAAAAGATAAGAAGACATTACCAACTCTTGTTCTGCAACATACTCAACAGCAGGATACCGTATCTTAGTAGAATGTTTCCCTATAAAGAACAAGATGCCTTTTCTTCCATTATGGAAGCAACATAGGTGACGACTAAAACACAAAGGGATGATTAGTTGATTTCCAGTGTGGAATCACTCGTTTTGAGATAAATCAGTAGTGTTAGAATAAGTGAACTATTTGTCTCTCAAGTAAACAGATATTCAGTGGTGCCTTCTAAATTACTCAGAAAAATAGTAGAAGTTTTCTCTTTTTGATTAACAGACTAACGCAAGGCTTCTAATTTAAAGATGAGCATAAATTTTGTGCCCTGAAACCTAGTGCTCTTAATAATGTAACATGAGAAGCTTATAGTATAAAGCTTAAACTGGCATTTTTATGAATGTCGAAGTAAGCTCAGCTACTGCCAGTAGTCATACCATCAAGTATTTTTCTTCATATGTTCTTCTTCTCTCTTATATTTAAGTATATTCACATACTCTCAAGCAGTTACCTTTTCTTCCAAGTTCAAAATGTGGAACATAACTAAATGGGAGCAAAACTGAGACAAAATCAAAACAAAACCAATAAAGTATGTTGCAAAAAATAAATATGGGAGAAGAAAAAAGTAACGGCTTTCAGAAACCATTGTAGTTTAATTATTTTTCAGTAGATGCTCACAGATCTCTTTTAACTACTTATTCACAGAAAACAGATTAAGGATTTTTCCAGTAGCATGGGAAATTTAGTTTAAAGATCTATCATTATTAATGTAAGTACTCTGAGGCAATTAAGAATGGAAAGCACACAGTGCTAAGAGAGCATGAGATGACAGAAATATATGGCGAGACGTTAGAATACTCACTTCCTGTGCCGGCAGAGGAAAAAAAATTGCTTATAGAAATAGACTGTATTTAAATAATAAACAGCAGAAGGTAGCCCTTTATGACAGTTTCAACATAGTTTTTTAGTAACTTAGAAGAATTTGGAGGAAGACTGCATAGAACAAAAATAAGTCAAACTTTGGAAAACTTGCTGAGAAAAGCTAAATTACATGTATCTTTCACGTATTTTATACTAAAACAGTATGTTGTGATGCTAACTTTGAGCAGCGATGCAGTGAGTTCTGTGTCTTCAGGATGCTTCTAAAGGTGCAGTTATCTGACTGTGCCAGGAGTCACAGTAGACCTGATCCTTTAATATGCATATTACAACCTAAAAATAAAAATCTAACACGACCAGAATCTGTCTAGAAGGCTTTTTTGTTCTTCTGGGATAAGATGCAATGCAAATCACAGTCTGATGAGAAAAAACTATTACCTAAGCAAACACTAACCAAACAGTACAAGGATTCCTGAAAAGCCAATGACTTACGAGAACATGAAGCTTCTCAACAAAATAATGTATAGTATAGTACAGTACAGTATAGGTGCATATACAAAAAACTAAAGTAAGGCTGTAAACAGCAAGAAAGTTCTTGGTTCTGCATTAGAAACCCAGCTAAAAATGTCAGATGCAACTGAAAAGAATACATAATGAATATACATGGCACCATGATTTGTAACTTGCTAAACATGCCAATTTCAGAGTACGAAACAAAATTACATGGTTGTGGATACTGGAAAGTTTTTGTAGGATTTTTTTTAAGGTTAAAATTTTACTGCTAGAACAAGGAAGTACACTATTGTACTCATCAAGCAGTGTACTTCAGGATGACTCAGGAATGTAACTGCCAGTCACGACATGCCTAAGCTTTGGCTGAATAGTTTTTGAGAAATTCAGTCTGAAACCTCCTTGGTTTTCCATATCTGTTAAGTTAGTACTTCCATACTTATTTATATACAAGAAGAGACAAGTTGCTATCATTTAAGTTGCTATACAAAGTAGTTGCTATAGAAGAAGCAGAGCTCTGCATGCATACACCAGTCCATCAGAAGAATTACTTTTGCCTGCATGCGTACTGCATGAAAAACATCAGCATAAAGACTCCCATCACCTGCTCAGGTCTGCCTTCAGACGACGCCCTTTTACAATAAAGGTCTCTCAATTTGCCTCTGATGACAAGGCAAAATATTAAATGGCTCCCTTTTCACAGAGTGAATAAATACTTTGGCCACAATATACACTTGGAAAGGTATGAGTAACTTACCCATGTTGCAAACGCAAATCAACATATGAAAATGTATTGTGTTTATTCAAATACTGATTGTTGACAGAAGGTTAGCTACTGCATATCACCTATCACTGTTACTGTAAGTCATGTCAGAAAACATAACAATGCAGTGGACCCAAATATTAAAATGTTTGCTGCTTTTAGTTTCACTGTCATATGCCCCCAACAACAATAATGCTTTAGACTTCTAATGCAGACTTCTGTTCTTGTGGGTTCTGTGAATAGTTGTTTTTGTTTCAGGTTTAGAGTCATAGAATATTCTGAGCTGGAAGAGACCCACAAGGACCATCAAGTCAACTCCTGGCCTTGCACAGGAGCACTGAAGAGTTACACCATGTGCCTGTGAGCATTGTCCAAATGCTTCTTGAACTTTGTCAGGCTTGGTGAGCACTTCCCTGAGGAGCCTGTTCTAGTGCCCAGCCACCCTCTGGGTGAAGAACCTTTTCCTGATACCCAACCTAAACCTCCCCTGACACAACTTCAGGCCATTCCCTCGGGTCCTGTCACTGGTCTCCACAGAGAAGAGATCAGTGCCTGCCCCTGCTCTTCCTCTCATGAGGAAGTGTAACTGCAGTGAGGTCTCCCCTCTGTCTCCTCCAGGCAGTTGATCTGAATTTTGACCCTCCACATAAAGAGTACTGGCATCTTAACCACAGGGCCTAATTCTTCTCATGAAAAATTTTGCACTTGAAACAGTACTGATACAACAAAACCTGAAACCCAGATTTTAAACTCACAGCTTCCAGGCTATGTAAACTTGGTATACATAAGGTATATATAGACATACATATGGTCAGAGGATACATCTATTTCAAAGAAAATGAAGTTTATTTTAGCCTAATGCTAACAGTATTCCCCACATTTTTAAAAAGTAAGTACTTACATGGCATTACTATTTAATGTTTTCTAGAGCAGAACAGATGTACAATTCCACTTGAAGTTATGTTAATATGTGTTACGGTACTTTACATGTAACACTGTATAGTCAAAATCACAGACTAAAAATAAAAAGAATCCTACGAAAGTATGGCACTGTTTTACTGATAACTAGTCCTCATAAACAGCTGTTCAGATTTCCTGACTTGAAGTCTTTCTCACAAAAAACCCCTATTTATCAAATACTAAAAATTTCTTTACGGAGAATAATCCTGAAATATTGAAGAAGCATTTCAAAGTACTTTTTCAGTTTCCAAAATTAACACTCTCAATCCTGATTCCACATTCTGAGAAAAGACAAAAGAACTTCTGAGAAATTACCCAGTGTAAATCAGGCTCTTTCCTTTATAAACTAACAAAGCCATCCTGCCAAAATAGCGAACGAAAGCTATCAGATAGATGCATTAAAATTCCCTCTCATCCATGAAAAACCAAGAAAACACCCTTTCTGCTTCACTAGTTTTAATTTCACTGCAATGTGAAAGCACCCTTTTTCCCCTTTTCTTAAGTAGATTCTGAATTGAATTTCATGAGAAGGACATGAAAGATATATTCTGTAAGTATACAGAATATAAAAATGGCTTGGTTCAATGAGGCCTTGAAGTCATGTCCAACTTTCTAACCTTTCAAAAAGCAGCTTCCACATGCATAAAACTGATCAGCCTCACATTGAACATCTGAAAATAGTACCTGGGGCACTTTGATGATCGCTGGTCACAAAACAGACAACACCCTAGGATGGTGGACTTTTTGATCTTCCAGTAACAGACTTTTAAATGTGACTTGTTTTCCTGTACAGCTTAACAACTGGATCTGCAATTCAATACTACAGAGCAGGGTTTAGATCAGAATGCAATTTTCTTCAAATGTCCTGCGCAAATACTCACTCGATTGTTAAACAGGTTTAGCAGCAACTCAGGAAACTTTCCAATTGTAACCAAAAATGTTACAGAATAGAAATGAAGAGAGAAAACCAGGGGTACATACATGAACTATGCTGATAAACTATTCACTGACTAAAAACTTTTTTTTCCTCCTTCTAAGAATTTCAGCCTCCAATATAGACTAAAACAGTTACAGACTGTAATGCTAATTTTACAGACAGGTATTCTGTACCTAATGAAGAATACTTGAAGTAGTAAGGCCTGAAGAACAGGCCCTGTGACAAAGCTGACCTCTAGACGAATCTTCCAACCAAATGTTCTATGCATCCACTAATTAGTGAAGTATTATTAGCAATATGATATAGGTATTTATCTTCCCACATTTAGAAACTGGACAAGGCCATATACGGCCTTGTTTGGGGGCGGAGGATCAAAGACAACTTCCTTGGTTCCTCCTTAAGCCCTGGCCAGGCTTTGGGAGAAACCCAATAGGAGAATAAAACCAGATGTTCCTGCATTAGAAGTAATGGTAGCTTGCTTATTATAAAAGCTGGGCTACTCTCACAGCAAAGTTGGAAGCCTCGTTGCCTGCAAAGGCAGACGCACCACATGATTTCTCAGTTACTGGGCATGGTTCTCCAGTCCTTCGCTGTGACACCTTCCCCCAGCCGCTATGTGGATATGGATGAAGGGTGAAGTACGGTAACTGTAATCTTTCATAATCACTTCAGGGATGTTTTTGTAGTAATGACTATGTCATTGCTTAGCTTATCCTTTTGTGATTCTTTGCAGTTTTGCATTACAGTAAGTTACACTATTCGTTAAGTTGATGTCTGTCTCTGACCCTATCCATCAGCAAAACAATACTGTAAAATCAAATTCCACCATCCCAGTTTACAAAAAATATGTCTTAAAATACCTTCCTAGTATTGATTCTGAAGTTAAATACATAGAAGTGAAGCTCTCTCAGAAAACACAAACCTACTTGAAACAAGCTGACCCACTTTATTATCTCTGCTATCGAAAGCTGTTAACAGACTATTAGAGAGTGTGTAAAATCAAAAAGTTATTTAAAGTTCCCGTTGAACAGGAAATAGTTGAAAACACATCCAAAAATTTCCCCGCTAGGCAGTTTGATTTATTATACAACATGACTTTAGTAAACATAAATAAAATTTATGTCATGACTATGTTACATAAACAATATTCACCAGATATTCTGTATGAGTGAAAGCCAGCACTGTGTGTCTTTAAGTAAGATTGACTAATTACAAACCAAATGCATGAATTTCACTCACAATTTCTAGATCAGCAAAACAAGCATGACTTTGCATGTCTGCATGACATAAATGACACACTGCTGATTTTGTATTCAGCTATGAGTACAGATAATTCAGATATATACCTCAGATAATTTTGTACCCCGGCCAACATATAAAGCTATTTCAAATTAACAGGCACAACTAGGGACTAAAATTTTATTTATGTCACCTAGCCAGCAATTAAATTGCATGAGAAGCTGAAACCAGATGCAACTGTCTTAAGGGTGTTTTACCTACTCAAACAAATCCTCTGTTTCTGGAAGCCTGTCTTAGGCAATCAAGTTCTTAGTAGATGACCCCTCTCAAAAATAATATGCCATGGGAACCAGCGAAGTATTTTGCAGTTCTGTTAGAAGCAGTGCGGGGACAGAATCTGCTAGAGCATGAAATCCTTCCAGAATATAAATGCTTTGTAAGATCAGGAAGCAAACTCCTCCTTCCAGATTTTTTTTTTTAAAGGAAATATGGTTGTCATGCCAACAGTCGGAGAACAGCAGGCTGCAGCGACAGCTAGTGATGAAGCCTGTTTCTGTCTTAAGAGTTTTCCTGGGAGACTGTCAATGAATTACAGGCTGTTCTGAGCAGCAGCACACTCTCACTAAATACTGCCTAAGATTACAGGTTTGGCTTCTGTAATTATTCTGTCCCTTGCTTCCAAACTCAGGCACTTGACCTCCTAGTAAGAACGGAGCTGACATACTTGGTCAGTGTACATGCATGCATACAGACCTTGAGGTGTACTGTCCTTGAGGTCCTGTTGGGATCTGCCACAGCCAGAACTACACTCTCCAGTGCTGCATGTATCAGCAGAGGGTTCAGGGTCTAACTGGAAAGGAGCCAGCACCCATTCCACAGTCAGAGCTGTGGCTGCTGAATGAGGCAAAACTCTTTGGAAAAGAAGAGATCTAGTCAACTCCCCAAGACATAAAAGACACAGCTCAGGACTACATACCAGTATTATGAAACCAACTTACTGATCAGAAATGCAAAGTTTTATTCAGAAAACCCCATGAGAAGATAGCTATAAAAGCTGTAACAGAAGCCACAGCAAGAGAAAAATGTGAGGGGCATCCCTTGCTGCTGGTAAATAAATCTCCTTCTTTTGTAATACCACAATAAAAATAGACCCATGGTTTGGAAAATGGCATGACACAGAACACAGCTAAAAGGGCATCTTATGAATTAAAATATCACTCTTAATTCAGAACTTGTTGATTATTTTCAGTCAGTTCAACTGACATGAAGTGAAGTAGTTCACGGCATCCAAGTTAGCATGAAACAATTCACTGTTTTCATGTGCTATGTATGACACTATTATAGGTTACAGTGAGGAACCCACAAGATACAAGTGCCTTATAAAGTAGATAGAAGTTTATGCTTATAAACTATCTGCCACTTTTTTTTATGTTTATACAGTTAAGTATTCCCCTGAATATGTTGCACACCATTATTATGACATCTTCCAGAGATGTCATTACCAGAAAAACATATTCTCAAAGACATAAAAGTGATGATGCTGAGAGGGCAATGGGTGTGACAACTCTGTTTCACACACATGGAAAATAAGATAATGAAAAAAACCTTAGAAAACTTTACTTATATTTCATTATCTACCCAATTAGGTAGTTTTATTCTAAACGTGCATAAGCAATGTTACATTATAAATGTAATTCTACTGAAGAGACTGAAAAGTATTAGTAGTTCTTATGCTTCCATTTGTTTCATCACACCCTCAAGTGCACCTGAAAGCATGTTAAGCTATGTATACAGTAAAGTTATATAGTGATTGCAATGCACTGTGAAGCAGTCTGACTTAAGGCAACTTAGCTAATTTGAAAACATGCTTAATCACTCAAGAGAGAAGGGAGAATAATTTCCCTCAATAGAGTAACAAGCCATGGTGAAAAAGGGGTAGTGTATGTACCATCTTGCCTAGCAAGGTTTCTAACTTGGCCTCTGTACCGGTTTGGCCAAATTTAGAAATATATCCTCTGAGAGAAGTCACAACCACCCCTCCCCCACCAGGTTCGGGAAAAAATAAATTTTCCTCGAAGGAAAGTGAAGAAGACAAAACTATTTATTTAACAAACACACGGGAAAGGAAAATAATGTTAAATGGTAAAATCTTTCACTGTGGAGGAAAAACCTGGGAAAGTGTCAGAGTCCTCCCTTTGGTCTCCTCGGAGCTGGGGCTTGGGCCGGGGCCAGGCCCTCTGTGCCCGGTGGAAAGTCCTCCCGATGTGTTCTGATGTTACAGCAATCAAGCAGTCCAGTAGAAAAGGGAGAACATCCGAAATTCCAGAGAAGGAAAAATTCAACTCGCAGTCTCTCTCCAGAGAACAAAGCAGCTGAACCACTGGCCAAAAAAACTGTCCTGGGCGCAGCAAGCCGGGTGCTTCCTCCCTCCCCTGCCGCAGTGGGGAAAACCAATTGCTATCTGTGTGTGACCTTGAACAAGCTGCAAACTGCTTTGCAAAAGTTTTGCTCAGTTTTTTCCTTCCCCCTCTCAGGCTCAGTTTAGAGGCATAGAAAGGCACAGGAATTAATTTCTGGGCATAGGTAGCGATATGGGATACACATCATAAGGTCACCCCAAGACAGCCTCACAAAACAGTCTCAGAAGCAAACAATGGAAACAATTACTACCAAGCATACAGGGACCAGCTCAGAAATCGTTTTCAGAGTAGAACTGTATAGCTTTTTATCAAATTGTGAAAAGTACATTTTATAGTGCTGGCTTTCGCAGATGTGTTGTACATTGCAATGTTGGCCTTGTGGGAGTGGTTCTGTTGTTAAGTGCATTTTAATATTGGTTCTGTGGGAGTGGTTTTGTTGTTATGAGGGGAGGGGGCTGAGTGTTGACTTTCACTGGGGATTGGAGCTATTTTTAACACGAAGGTTGTACTGAGATAGGAGGATTGTTGTAATTGGATAACATCTAACCAATGAGGGAATGGAAACCTCTTGAATGCATAGAACAGTAACAACTACCCTCCACGAAGACAACTACACATGCTCTAAAAAGGCGGGATGGGGGAGGAGCCATGTTAATTAGTTCAAGATGGTTTTAATATGAAAAATGCTTTATAACTATGTAATAAGCTGATGCAATACCCAGGGGCATATAAGGGGGGGTTGCTACTGTTGAGGGTGTGCTATGCAGCCAGCGCTGTTACTTTTTGCCTTGTTGACCTTGTCTCCTATTAAATCTTTCAAAATTTGATTAAAGAGTGAGTTCTATTTCTCATAAAACAGTCCAGCACTTCAGTGTTTTTAGTGTCTTTAGAAAGACAGAATAGAAGGTATGCCTACTAAATCTCAAAAGAACATGAAGGTGACCTGAAGTTCACTCAAGGACAGGCTAAAAATTCAGAGTAATTTTGGTGAAAAAAACTTGGAAATTATTCAACAAGGGCATATGCTAAATCCTCTTAGGAAGGAAAGATCAACTATATGGAACATGATTTTGAAAAGCTAGCAAGGAAGCAGAGCCACAGAAAAAGATTAAGGTCTTATACTGGATCAAAAATTTAACATGAGTCAATACCTTCCATGTTAAAAAATTAATTACTGGACTGTGAGGTGTAAGTAGCATGGAAGTTATGCAAATGAACTCCTTATTCAAATGACACTGGATCTGGAATTCTGATGTCTAGCTTTTGATCAAACTTGTAGAAAGATGTCAGTCACATGTAGAACAACTAGGGGAAATCAGTGAAAACAATCAAGAGATCTAGAAAACAGGAACCAGGGGAAAATATTGCAGAAGCAGTCATTATTAACCTTATGAATTTACTCAACTGGGAGACAATTCCTCTATGACACAAAGAAATGTTAAAAAAAAGAGAGGTATCAGGCTGTTCTGCATGAGCAGAGTACTTAGGATGATGTAGTAAGTGTAAAATCCAACAGGAAAAGTGGAATAAAATACAATGAAAAGCCAAACAGTTAAAAACTGTGGACTTCTAAGTTCACTGCTCAGGAATGCCTAGAAGAGGTCAGATCCTGAACTATTATAAATGACGCAGGACTGGGTGATTCTGCCTGGAGTATGACAGGGACCAGGTGATTTCTTTTAGGCCTGCTATTTTTGACAATAATGCACTCAAAACAAATATTACAGCCAACTCAAGACACAAAACATGAAAGCCAAAGCTAACTTCTATGCTGCCATAGCCAGAGTGTTCCATCATTAAGAGAAGTAGCTTAAAATGACCCTGAGTAGATGTACACTATACTGCAAGCACTTCCACTGTAGGATAGGTAAATGTTCAAGAATCCAGACAGGAATTTATGTTTCTAGATCTTTCTTCTCCACTGACTACTTGAAAACGTCAAGTATAAAACCCCTGTAGTTTCATGGACTTGCATAAATTTACAGCTGGTGTATAATTCAAGCCTCTTCTCCCCTAAGCAACACATCTGGATTAGCTCTTAGTACAGTATTGCACAATGCAGTCTCACAAACATCCCATTTGAAACTAAGTAGGTAAGATTTTTACCTATCTTTAGCAAATTATACACAAAACCTACACTTTATATTCTTGTTGGTATTGTCTGTAATTATTCTACAACAAAACTTTGCCAAACCATGTAAATTAGTTTTGCACTTACAATACTTTCTTTTTAAGTTTTGGAAATCATACTATTATCAAATTTCTGAAAAGCCTTTCCAACAATCATTCCTCACCTCTTTACCATGCTATTGCTACCACACTGAAAAGACACGTGCGCTATTATTAATTGAATGTGTATTTCAAAGAACAGCAAGAGACAAAATCCCACATTTGGTATAAGTTAAGTACAGAAGCTTCACTTTCAGGTCCTAAATTCTTAAACCATTTATCAAATGTTTTGATCTCAGTGGAGCCAATCGATGCTCAAGCCTTGGAAATTAAATAGCCTGAGAGAAAGAAAACTTAAGTGAAAAATTCTGAATCCTTAAAAGGATTAAACACAGGTATTTAAAAATATAATAAGCTTCTGCAGCACAGAATGTTTCAATACGCATTGAGTAATAGTTTTCATGAACATTAAAGAATTCTTCATGTATCTGAAAGCCAACACTTACAAAAGTACCTAAAGATGTAAGACCCATGGAAATAAGAATAGTTCCAGTAGAATGCTATCATAGTCCTGATTCGGCACTTAGTAACACTGATTTAAGTTTCTGCAGTGCAGTTCAAAATATATCTTTAACACAGCAGCAGAAGCTGGATAATGAGGAAATGTTAGGCCTCTCGTGCTCTCCTTGGTGCAGTCTCCAAAATGAAAAGAAAAACCCACCACAAATGAATAAGCTTCAAGTGTAAAAAACAACCAACCAAAAAGTTTCAAGTGTAAAATAAACCAACCAAAAGGTACAACCTACCCGCAGCCACTGTTTCTCTGTGAGAGCATCACTATAGTCCACATCCCTGCGTTGACGGGATCCTCTTCCAAATATTTTCTCTTCCTCTTCTTCACATGTAAGCCTTTCAACTTCAGCATCATCCTTAATAATCCAGGATGGTAATTCATCCTCCTCCATCAGGCGGGGTTTACGTTTAGGGTTTCTGGCATCCTCCCTGCGACGATCCATGTCCATGCGCTGCAATGGCAATTTGCAAAGGATAAAAAAGTTTTAAAGGCATGTATTAAGTGAACTATGTCAATGCCTACCTACCTAACTACACTTGAAACTTTAAACAAAGTCCTTCACAGGTATCTCCCTTTCATAATACTCCTAAATACTTCTAAAATGCTACTGTAAAAAGAAGAAGCTACACTCAATTGTTCATTTTCAGTCATATTCACTACTACATAACTAGCTTTCACTGAAGGAACCATAGTTCCTTCAACAACACACAGACAAGTGACACAAAGCAGATCACAAGAACACTGCTGTCCCCGTAAGGTTTTACTACTATGTAACTAAAAAGAGTAACTGAAAATACGCTTGTTTTGTGAGCCTGGATAACAGAAGAAAATTTAAAAGTTGGTGTAAGAAACAAAGAATCAAAGCAGCATTAATAAATTCAGAGAAAAGCTTGTTCACACAGAGCCAGAAAGCAAGCCAACATGGTTGAATCCCTGAATTTTTCTGATCTTCCTGCTGTACTAGACAAAAATCAAAACACAAAAACATCAGATAAATTAGGTAAAGTGTTAAGAACATTAGAAGATAATGTTAAGACTTTCAGCTGAAATTTAAATAATTATTCAAGTGTGGTGAACAATTAACTCAGATGTGGATACAGACGATACATTCTCACGATCTACTGTAGACTCATCAGTGAGCTGTTTTATAATCCTCCCGGGGAAGCATCCATCTCTATAAACTATATGCTGACCTGGCTTCCTATGGTCCCAGGAATTGCATCTGCATTTTCTTAAGTACTCGAATCAGGTAATATGAAGAGGCATTTCAAATATGCCTTTTGAAGAGTCATATAGTACTTAACACTCAGTAATAAGCTGCTAAGCAGAGAAAACAAACAGATGGCCACCGACATTTCATTTTTGTATTTGAAAAAAATTATGTAAATAGACAGGCATCAGAACTGGCTATAGCATTTTAAGAGGCTACTGCTTTGGCCACTAAACCTTCATAAAAAATCGTTCTCAATTGTGGGCAAATGTCTCCCTCGTGTACATGATGCTGCAGTTAACACACAATGCCAACTAGATATATCATCATTTTACAACCTTAGCCAAAACACAGACATGCATGAATTCAGAGGTATTATCTCTCCAGAGGGACAGCTGAAACCCAGCCAAATTTAAAAACTGAGGCTTAGTGACGGCACCATTGAATATGCTGAATATTCTCTCATCTTGGCAGTTTTCAAACACAAGCGTTTCTAAAATACTACCTGAGGGAGAGCACCTTACAACTTGTCTTCATCATCTTGCCTTGTGCACTACCTGATTTCTAAACTCGGTGAAAAGCAGAAAGCAAGATGTATGTCTTCAGTCTGTAGGTCCAGTTACATTCATGAAGCAACTATAAATATATGTGGGTATTCCCTATTCCCCATTACTGCAGGCAATAGTGAATGGGCTGTGCAGCCTGTAGTTTTATATAGCAGACTTCCATATTTCACCTTTTAATGAACAACTCATTCAATTTGAATTAATTTCAAAAAGTGTCTCATTCAAGCCAGACATGCAGCTTGGTTTACTGCTAACATGACAATCAGAAAGCTGCACCAAGAGACAGCTCCAATGGGATAAATGAAATAAATTTCTCTATTATTTAGTACAGAACTTGAATGAAGTCAGAGACATCATATTTTAATGACATTAAGTACATGAAGCCAATGCTGAAACTTTGTATTTTTTCGCTGATGAACATGATTCTTTGTCTAAAACAAAGACTGAACACTAAGACAGTATATTATAATAGCTGTTTGCTGATATAAAAGTGCTTGGGAAGGAAAATTAAAGACAATCTCAGTTAATCTGAGATTAGTCAGAGATAAAAACTGACTTTGTTTTCTAAGGATACTACTCAAACCATATTTACATCTGGGGAACCTCTGGTTATATCTTCCCCTATCTTTCCAAAACCTGTGTTTCCAAGAGAGATCCACATTATATAACTACTAAAATAATTGTATGTTCACTGTCCTCACAAAGGCCTAAACGCTAAAAGTAAGTCCTATGCTACCAATACTTAGACCTAAGCAAAGAACTTGAATGCTGGCACACTCAAGGCCTAAAATTTCCAGTATAGAAAAACCACAGAGCACTGCTGTCCTGTGAATTGTGAATGGTTATCTTAGACTTTCCAAATTGTAACTAAAAGACTCCTTGAAAAAAACATCCAAGCCACTCAGCGTAAAACCAGCAATTTATACACTCAGTTCTACTAGTTTGCCATGTTGGATTAAAGGAGATTGACTGTATTAGCACAACTGGAATTTTGGTACCCATTTGGCCTTCCCTTGAAAGACATTTTTTACATCAAAAATCATGACTTTTTAATGTTTTCTTTACTTAAGTAATGTGAACATAAAAAGCAACCATTTTTTCCCAGAAAAAAAGCACTATTATGAAATGAAAAGAGTTATACAGATCACATAAAACCACTGAGTATTTTCTAAATTTTTTTACTATATGAAGCCTCTAAAAGCCACAGGAACGAAGTCCACCTGTCCACCTTCTTTCTGAACAGTGTATTTAGCTCTACAGCCACATTTCAGGTCCTGTGTCAAACAACACTTCTAACCTGCAAAGTGGCTACAGAAGAGCTTCTCATGGAACTAATCTCTCTTGTTGATTGTTTTGTAACTGCTCACTTCAAGTAAGTAAAATACATGCTTTTACACACCTAAGACTAGTTAAATGAACAAACCCAAACATTTTTTCTTGGGTATTGCAGTCTCCTAAATTCTGATTACATATGCACAACTTTAAAAGGGAATGAGGTGGCACAGAGATCACTACAGTAAGGAGAATACAGACTACCTTCTGCTCTTTATCTGACTATGCAAGACTTGAAATATTGATAAAAAGACAAACAGCTCTGACTACTAGACTTGCTTTTCAGATTTTTCCTTTATAAGAAACAGTTTACAAAAATTAAAACCAATTTTTATATTAACATTTTAAATTATTTCTTAGCCATTAATATTTAACTACACTCTTTCTGTCTTATAATTTTCAAACCCCCTGCTTTCAAAGCATGTAGTTTTGCCTCTTCAAACTTTTACTACCTACTACCAACTCCTTACTTTCCCTTAAAAACTTCCATGTAGATTAATATGAAACACATAAATTTAGCCCACATAGCTTCATAAATGACTTGGATGCAGGACTTGAAGGGATACTAAGCAAGTATCAGACAATAAAAAATTGGGCAGAGCTGGTGACTCCCTCAAAAGCAAGGAGGGACTGCAGAGAGACCTCAACAAATGAGAGGACTGGGCCATCACCAACCGTATGAACCATATGAAGTTCAAAAAGGAAGAGAGAGATTCTGCTTCTGGGACAGGGAGCCCTGGATGTAAAGGCAGATGGAGGAATGAGATGTGCAGAAAGGGACCTGCGGGTCCTGGTCAATGGCAATTTGAACCCGAGTCAGCAGTGCCTGACAGCCAGGAGGGCCACCTGTGTCCTGGGGGCATCAGGCACAGCATCACCAGCCGGGCAAGGGAGGGGGATTGTCCCGCTCTGCTCTGCTCTGGGGCAGCCTCACCTCCAGTGCTGGGGCAGTTTTGGGTGCCACAACACAAGGATATAAAGCTATTGGAGAGTGTCCAAAGGAGGGCCACGAGGATGGTGAAGGGTCTGGAGGGGAAGCCGTAGGAGGAGCAGCTGAGGGCACTTGGGCTGTTCAGCCTGGAGCAGCCTGAGGACAGACCTCATTGCAGTTACAGCTTCCTTGTGAGGGAAAGAGCAGGGGCAGACTCTGATCTCTTCTCTATGGTGACAGTGACAGGACCTGAGGGAATGGCCTGAAGCTTTGTAAGGGGAGGTTTAGGCTGGGTATCAGGAAAAGGTTCTTCCCCCAGAGGGTGGCTGGGCACTAGAAGAGGTTTCCCATGGCAGTGGTCACAGCACCAGCCTGGCAGAGTTCAAGAAGTGTTTGCACAGTGCACTCAGGCACATGGTGTGACTCTTGGGAATGTCCTGTGCAGAGCCAGGTGGAATCGACCCTTGTGGTTCCCTTCTAACTCACCATATTCTGTGAAAACTGTCTTCACTCTAGGCTCCCCAACTGTTTTACAATCTGTTTTATAGCCCTCAAACTTAGTACTAAAAGTTGAAGCAAACAGGCATAAATTCACCAGCTACTTTCAACTATGGATTAGCTCTTTCCTTCTGGGTTTGAAGGAGAAATCAGAGGCTCTTTTCCAGCAGCAAACCCACTTCCACAGAACTCAGGGTATGTTCAGTCAGTAACTCAGATGAATTTTTTTTTTTCTGATCAAATGGCTACCTCTTGTCATGTAAATGTCATGTAAATCTCCTTACACCCAAATCACTGATGGAAAGTTTAAAAAGACAGGTGTCTGTAAGCACTCACTTTCTGTGCAACTTGGCTTTAGTGGTATCAGTTCTGAGCTAAGACTTAATGAAGCTTAGCACAAAAGCACTAAACTGGCAAGTCAGCAATGGCAAAGTAACAGTCGTATGGGGTAATATGGCCTTTTCCAACAGTGTACCCAAACAATTGTCACTTATGTGAAAAGGACTGCTGCACACTTGTGTAACAGCAAATTTTTACAGATGAATCCTTGAGCAGAAGACAATGAGGGACTAAAAACCTGTATTGGTTACACAGGTTTTGCTGTGGTCCTATCAGCAGTTGTTTCTAAAGTGGACACCACCTTATACACTTCCATTTATGCACATACAAGTGTCTCTCTTGTTCCATCTTGCAGAACAAAGCAGCCTCTGTAGAGGGCATGGTGCTTTACCTTCAGTACTTAAGTACTGCCCTGTACTGGTGTCAGTGAAACCCAGAGGTCCTCCAGCAATCCTCAGATTGTACAAACAATAAAAGGCAAGAGCAATACCTACAAAGACATTTGAGTAATTATTCCATCAGTGCTGCAGTAGCATAGACAAAAAAGGAAGTACTAATAAAAAGGAGTGGCTCACATTTGAACCACTACCTCTATTTTGGTAACTGTTCAACAGTTGTAGCAGCAGACACGCAGCTAACTGGATTCTTGACAACACCATCAACAATATCCCAGTTAACTCACCAAGAAAACAGCATTGTTAGTCTACTAATTTACTGCCTTGTTAAGGTTCTGTAGTTGTCCTTGCCATTACTGAAGGCCGAAAGTAGGAAGAAATGTTGAATAGTAAACATATGCTGCAGAATTAGCAAGCCAAACTGTGAGTAACATTTTTGCACTCTAAATTTCTCAGGTTGTGTGAAATTCTTCCTCCAGACTGTCAACTGTTCCACTGACAGCAAGCATTTCTGAAGTCTTTCTGTCATTTGAGCAACTCTGTATTTAAGCAGACTACACTTCTTTCCTCAGATGAACAATGCAAGTAAATAAAACCTGTTTCTCCAGTAAAGTTTTGAAAAACTTGAGTGACAAAAAGATTATGGTCTTTGTTAAAAACACTAGAGAAGATAATTTATTTATGATTATACCATCCTTACCATAAAGAGATCAAATTCCTCCTCACGTCGAGCAATCATCTGATTCAGAGTCTCATCATCAGGAACTTCATCTTCTTCCTGGTTAGAAAGACGGATAAAATTATTAGAAAGTACTCACATGCACCTAGAAGTAACAGCCTCTATCAGCTCAGAGCTTCACTGACCCTCTCTCGCTGACAACATATGTGCAGCACTTAAAACTGAAATGAAAACTTTTGAAGTGTTTAGCTATTCAGAAGTAACAAAATAACATACTAAGAGTGACAAATGAGACTTATTACCACCTTCAAAATTCAAGAATGAGGAAATGAGCAAATACACAACCAGGAAATTTTGGGTTGTGGTTTTCCTGGGTCAGAAGCACATTTAGTGCTTTGGTTAAAATGGATGTGTTTCTGTTCTGCTATTCTACAGTACTCCTTCAGAAATACCATTCTACATTTTGAGGTCTTTCCCATCAAAGCCAGGGGAATGAAAAATTTCTGATTAAATGAAAACAATGAAACATGTTTTTATACTGGAAAATAACCCTGCTGAATCACTTTCTCTTGACCATTTTTTGCTTACGAACTCAGATGTGAACATTTTACTGCAGACAAAATGGATTATTTCATAAAAACAGAAACAGACACTAGAAAAACAATTTAGAACTGTAGTGTTCAATGGAAAACGTTAAACCTGAAACAGTTATGATACCCATTTTAAAACAAAGCCCTCAGTGTTCACTCTTCCTCCCCGAATTATTCTGAAACCACAGGAAACAGGTTATTCTACACGTGGTTTTCTGAACCTATATTACAGTATACTACAGACCTGTAATTCTTGCCAAAAACTCATGTTTTGAACCCAGCTTAATGAGAGTACAGAATGCTGCATGCAGCATCTGAAAAGCTAATATCCTGTAGCTTTTTTTCAGAAATAAGAAGTCATTTATATATCCACACATCTTATCTTCCCTCCAGTGTCAGGATTTCTACACCTCAGAAAAAAACCCAAAACAGTTTTCATTAATGCTATTCTCAAGGAACGCCTTTGTACCTTGATCAGCATATAATTTAAATTGTAACATGAACCAGGCAACTGGGAAAGTGATTACGAGAGCTAGGTCTTCTCACTTCTAGTCACTGCTCCTTCAGTGTTCACAAAAAGGAAATCACGTGGTTACACACACAAAGAAAAAAAGATTCTTTTATAAATGTGACCATCATGAAAGTTCCACATACTTCCTTATTATCTCAGAGTAACTTTTGACCTAAAAAAAAAAAAGTGATCCCACAGTAGAAGCTGTAATAACAGTGTCCACATTATCAGCAGTTATGCTGAATAATCCTGTTGCCAAGCAGGTAGGCTTGGTAGAAAAAAAATTATGGATAAACTCAAGCGCAAACAAAAAATTACTCTATGAACAAGTTACTTATAATCAGTTGTTGTACACTGCTATTATTCTAAAGAATCTTTCTAAATACACAGAAACTACCTCTCTGCTTTATCTAGTACTGCTAAAAGAAAAAACAGATCAAAAAGAAGAAAGAAGAAAGAAAAATAACTGAAATTTAAAAAAAGCTACTAAGAAAGTATGAACAGAACATAGTACTCTACATAAAAGTGTGAGAAGTTTGAAGCATGCTTAGCATGGGAATATTTAACTAGATGTTCAGTAAACAGTATCTTTGTTAGATGTGCTACTCCACATTTGCAAGTCAAATGTGTGTCAATATTGTTAATAATTTAACTTTTAATTGAGAGATTTATTTTTTTCCCGTCAATCTCCCGTTTGATACTGAGTGCTGCTGCAATGAAGGAGTAAGGGTGACCAGCGAAGGATGGTGCAAATTCAATTCCTCTTAGTACTCAAGAGTTTGAGTGTTTGGGCAGAGTTTTGCATAGTCTCTGTTCACAAAGAAGCATTACTTTGAAAGCTTCAGCTACAAGTCATTCTGCAGCATCTTAAATGCTGTAAAGACTGATACTGGGCTATGGAAAAGAAACTTTTTAAAAATCTGCTTTCTTTGGAGACCAAGTATATTTGAACAACACACAAGAAACAACTTGTTCTTAAGTCATCTACAAAATAAGGCATGTCACAGAGGCCTGAGCTACAGCCCTGACTTCTGAAACACTGTCAGATAAATGCTTCGGAAACAAATGCACACCTAATTTAAAAAAAATTCATAGGACTACTGAAAATGTCTGCTGGTATCAAGTTTATCTATCTACTCGTATAGGTAGTGTGGGTTGCTTTAGAACTACAGGTTTACTTAATGAAAAGTGGTACATATGTATATCATCAAATTTCTGCATTAACACCACAAATAAAAGACAATCACTGATAAAAATGCTTGCCACTCTTCTTTAATTTCTATGAAAAATACTAAAACAATACAAAATTTCATCTTACTCATGCTTTATTCCTTAACCATCTGCTTAATGCCCAAGGACATTTTGTCTGTAAGATGGACCCGGGGGGCAGGGCCGGAGCCACAGGACCTGGGTGCAGGTCGGTTCAATGGATGGGGGCCAACGGCTCGGGGGCTCTCGGGCTCCGTGGGGTGCGGAAGGGAGTGCGCCGGGAGCGCTGTGCTGCTCTTTGGGTTTCTTTTGCTGCCACCAGCTGGAAAAAGGTTCTGTTGTTTTTTTTCTCTTCCCTTCCCTTGCCTCACTGCCTCCTTTCCCTCCTCGCCAGTCCAGGGAGCCTGTGGGGTGGCCCTGGCTGGTCCGAGCCCGTGTGTTTGTTCCCTCTCTGGGCATTTGTTGTATTTTGAGGGGTTTTTTCCTGTTCTACCCTGTTTTGTTTGGTGTTAATGAACAGTTTGGGGTTTTTCTCCACTTTCACTTGTTGTTACCGACCTGTCCCACTGACGGACAAAGAGGGGAGGCCCTTTTCCCTTTGGAGGAGGTAATCATTCCAGAGCGCTTCCTCCTAAAATTTTGTCTCCAAAACTGAGACATTTTCTATATTCACAATGCAGAGTTTACACAAAAGGATTAATGACTGAAGAACTAAACTCCTCGATCTTTGAAACTTTACTTCATGTAATGAAGGATGCCAGTGAAACACAGGCTACAGAATCTTCTATCAGTGTGCACCTTATTCAGACATACAAGGCACACTGATACTGAATTTTGCTCCAATTAAGAGAAGAGTTTTGCAGTGACAGGTGAAAGAATAGGTTCATCATTCCACACTCACAGTTCCACAGAAGAACACAATGAAAAGACAGGCACTCAATGACTCTATAACCTCACTTACCACTATTGTAAGGAAAGACTTGACAGCTGTTTTTAAACAGCTAGTTATTTCTCAAAGAGGAAGTGGTGATGAGAAGTTCAGGCTGGACACAGCACCAGAAAGAAACAGTTACTTTCTGGCTTGTCCTAAGCCCAAGGCACATCAAAGCAGATCTTAACTCTTAACTAGGTTCCAAAAGAAGCACAATAACCATGTCCTTCAAGACTGAAACTAGGTAGTACTAGCTGCTCAGCATGTCTGAAAATCAAACTGCCTAGTTTAACATATATATTGGACTTAGGAGCTGGTCTGTAATCTGTTCTGGAAAAACTTTGTTTGAATGCAATTGTTTGCCAAAATGGGTTTTAAGTTACAATTCAATGCCTAATTCTACACTAAGATTTAATCATAACCATGACATCATAACCACTAGGTTACAGCCTATTACTGTGACCATAAAAGAAGAAAAAAATTAAGTTATTTTTCTGACTGGATGGTAAGAATTATAATGACATTTCTAATTTCAAGAGTTATGACAATCTTTGTAAATGACGAATAAAAGAAGAGTCAGTACTTCCTGAAACTCTCTCTTAGCAATTATTTCTAACTCCCTTACCTCATTTTCTTCTTCGTGCTCCAGTATAGCTTGTAGGAACGCTCTCCGTTCATGGCTTGAAGATTTCTGATCAAACATTCCTGCCTGAATTACTTTTTGATCTACATTCAGCTTATACTTTGCTGCAGCAAGTATCTTCTCTTCCACACTGTTCACAGTGCACAGTCGCAGGACTCTAACTTCATTCTGCTGACCAATTCGGTGAGCTCTATCCTGGGCCTGCAAGTCCTATTAGGCAAAGAACACAGAGAATAACTTAACAGAGAGAGTGAACACAGATATTCAAACTCTTCTTAGTCTTGCTTCCCTTACTTTACATGTTGCTATTGAGTACGATGTGATTTGCATATACTTGCACAACAGCTGAAAACACCACATAGTTACGTACTTTCTTACAAAAAGAAAAAAAAAGGTGGCAAAGACATAATTCAGTTACCTCTTCTGGCCTTTTCAAATAAGCCTAAGTGGTACGATATCCTCTTTTCCTGGTGATCTGTATTTACTACTAACCACCAGAGTAAGATCAGTGCCTCAGACCAAGACTACTGCACTCACACGGTCACCGAATTTTGTGAGACAGGTAGCATTCAGCATAGCCTTTACTAAAGTATTGCAAACTATCTACCAAAGACTAGGGAGCTGGTTATTGTATCCTAACGGTTAAAGAATGAGTCCAGTTATACAAATGAAGCAGGTTTGTAACACTCCTAGCACAGAGGATACCCCGAGACTCAGATAAAATATATATGCAGGCACAGAACTAGCAAACCAATTAAAACCAAAACATTTCCTCATTGTGGCAGTTTGCCTCACTAATTCCTCTCAAAGAAGCATTTTATCTCCTATTTGGATTTTTTCCTTTCATCCCAAGCTGTATCATCTATTTAAAGAAGCAACTCAAAAAAGCATCATGTATTCTTTGCACATTTCACGAAGGTAAGAAAATAAAAATAACCTGATGAGGGTTCCAGTCACTGTCAAAGATAATAACAGTGTCAGCAGCCTGGAGATTTAAGCCTAGCCCTCCAGCCCTTGTACTCAGTAAGAAGATAAAGTATTGTGATCCAGGTTCATTGAACTTCTTCAACAGAGCAGCTCGATCCTCTGATTTTGTTGTGCCTAAAAAAAAATAGAAATATTGTATAATAAAGATGTGAACTGCAATAATATAAATACAACGTCTGTTGCTAAAAGTACATGGGAAAGGGTTATTTTAATGCACTACATTTTGACACCTCTGACACATTTTCCGTAACACTGGCCATGAATGTTTAGGTCAACTGCCTATCACACCTACAAGATGGACTTCTAAAGGTCTCTTCTAATGCATTTGTTTTGACATTCCTAAAGTAGATCTTAAAATGTTGGCTAACATTGTTATACCTTTTTATGACTCACATAAATTTCAATTGAAGCTAATATATACAAACAGAAGAGAGCTCTAGTTTTGATTAATGCCTTCTGGCTACAGCAACATTAAATATTTTTAAAATACTTATACTACTTATATCGAGATTTATCAAAATGTCACTATTTGCCTTCGGAGTCATAGTTAATAATAAAAGACTGAGAATTCTTAAAATGTCCCATCTTGAGGGTGATATATGTACAGAAGACGAAATTACAAAATTTTTTTTACTACTATGGTGGGTTGTTCCCCAGCTAGTTTCCAGATACAACCCCCTGCCTTCCCAAACTCAGCAGTTTATGGGGAGGAAATAAGACAGAAAAGCTCCTATGCTGAGATAAAGGCAGCTTAGTAAAAGTGAAAGGCGTGTACGCAAGGACAAGAGGAGGAATTTATTTACAACTTCCCATCAGCAACCAGATGTCCAGCCACTTCCTGGGAAGCAGGGCCTCAACGCCTGTAATGACTAATTGGGAAGACAAATGCTGTAACAAGTAATGTCCCTGCATCCTCTTCTTTTCCCTCAGGTTTTACTGCTGTTCACAACCCTTTGGTCACCTTGGGTCAGCTGTCTCATCTGGGTCCCAATTCAATGCAGCCTGCTGGCCTTGGGGGTGAGGGGTGTTTGGAGAGAAAGCCTTGACACTGCAAGTGCTGCTCAGCAATAGCCAAACACTGTGTGACATCACTGGTGGTGTTACAAACCCTGCTGAGCCACAAATGCAAAGCACAGCACTATATGGGCCGCTAGGAGGAAAATTAACTCCATGCCACCTGTAAACACCACAATCACACAGCCAAACTGCCGGCCCACTGCTGACCCAGTGAACCCCACAATAAACACATGAATTGGGTAGGAAATACTCCATGCAAGAAGACAGCTGGACAGAACCTGGATAGATTGGATCCATGTAGAGAAGATATCTGTTATTATGAAACTGGAAGAGAAAGGGTTTATCTAATTTAATGAACGACCCGAAAAAGACAATGAGGTGTATTTACCATACTATGTCTTGCCACAAACATTCTGGCCTGAAAAATAATTCATTCAAAAATACATGATGTAAAGTAATCTAAAACAATTAAAATGCAATGTAATTTATCTTTCTTGAATAGAAGTTTTAAAACACATGCAGGCCAGAGGTGTGAAGAGGGGCTTCTTAGCATGCTAATATGTTCTTCAGACGGTTTTGTCATTCCATGGCACAGTGAGACAGCTCATTTATGTGTCCATTTCATAATCCCATTTTACATTCAAGGATAATATTGGTTCAACTTCACGTTCATTAATATTTGCAAAAGATGAGACTATTTCTTGGTATTACTTTTTCTTCTGAATAAAGTGTGAAGCTAAGAGTCAATTTAAAATGCTGTTAAAAAACATTCAGAAGAAACTTCAAGTCTCACTTACACTGTTCTCTATATTTATCTTAAATCATTGCTTCTCTGTTAAAAAAGTATTCTGATAAATGCTGCTGGCATTAGTAATACTATAATGTGTGAGATAAAACATTAAGTAAAAATGACCACTATTTAATAAGCTCAGTATGAGGCAGAGATCATCAACATGGAAGAAGACCAAAATGGAAACTTCTTTCAAACAGATTTAAGACTCAGGTGGGATTCACTATTTTTAGTTTTCCTTTCATAGAATTGCAGGAATCAATTAGAGAATCAAATAGATTGGAAAAGACCTGTGAGATCATTGACTCCAACCTTTGATCAAACACCACCTTGTCAACCAGACCACGGCACTGAGTGCCACATCCAGTCTTTCCTTAAACACCTCCAGGGACAGTGACTCTCCCACGTCCCTGGGCAGCCAATTCCAGTGCCCAATCACCCCTTCTGTGAAGAAATACCTCCTAATGTCCAATCTGAACCTCCCCTGGTGCAGCTTGAGACTGTGTCCTCTTGTCCTGTCACTGGTTGCCTGGAAAAAGAGCCCAACCCCCATCTGGATACACCCTCCTTTTGGGGAGCTGTAGAGAGTGATAAGGTCCCCCCTCAGCCTCCTTTTCTCCAGGCTAAACAACCTCAACTCCATCAGCTGCTCCTCATAGGACTGGTGTTCCAGACCCTTCATCAGGTCTGTTGCCCTTCTCTGGACACGCTCCAGCACTTCCATGGCTTTCCTGGAGCGCAGGACCCAGAACTGGACCCAGAACTGGCAGTATGGCCTCTCCAGTGGGTACTCACTCAGTAGAGGGGGACAATCCCTGCCCTGGTCCTGCTGGCCACACTGTTGCTGGTACAGGCCAGGATGCCATTGGCCTTCTTGGCCACCTGGGCACACCCTGGCTCATGTTCAGCTGCTGGCACCAGCACCCCCAGGTCCTTTTCCTGTGGGCAGCTTTGCAGCCACTCTGCCCCAGCCTGTGGCACTGCCTGGGGTTGTTGTGACCCAAGGGCAGGACCTGGCATGGGGCCTTGTAGAACCTCACACCACTGGCCCTGGCTCATTGATCCAGCCTGTCCAGATTCCTCTGCGGAGCCTTCCTGCCCTCCAGCAGGTCTACACTCACATCCAACTTGGTGTCATCTCTGAATCTACTGAGGGTACATTCAATCTCCTCATCCAGATCATGCACAAAGATATTGAACACTCAACAGAGATATTAAACAAAATAAAGATATTGGTATCTACAATGTTTCTAAATCCTCTTTTTATTTAACGTAATAAAACATATCTACATATGAAGAAATTGAGGCTTTTTATATTCCTGTGAAATTCAGGCACGATGCTGAAATTCAGCTATCCCGTGAAGAATAGCAGTTGAATTTTAAACAGATAAAAATGAATTTATTCCATTGGAATAGAGGCATTATCATCTCTTATCATGAGAATACTTTCAGGCAACTTAAATAGTGATGACTAATGGGGACCCTGGATTTTAAACCCTGTGTGAAAAAGAGATGAGCCTTTAAGCAGCAAATTTATACATAATCTGCACTCCTGGAATGGACCTGAGTCTTTATCAAAAGAATCCATTGACCAAATGGTCTGCAGGTTAAACAGATAAAAGAAAACACTGAAAGAGACAGAGAAAATTACTTCTACCGACAGAAGCAAAAGTATGTCTTTCTCAGTACCTTGTCTGGAAGAATATGGGAAATTCTAGTAAACTGCCCCTGAAGGGTCTACTGCCATAATTTCATGGTAAACACACTTGCAGAATTATAAAATAGTTTCGAACCTGTTTACACTTTTGTATAGTGATAACACAGCACTGTTACGGAAACACTGGGAGGAGAACCCAAGGCTCCCATGCCCAAACTAATGAAGGATGCTACCTCCTACTTTATTATTTATCCTTTTTCTGCATTTAGCTTACCATCAAGACGCAGGTAAAGGAAATTTCGAAATGCAAAGTAGTCTTCCATAATGGTCATGAGTGATGTCATTTGACAGAAAAGAAGCACACGATGGTTAGTAGCTCGTAACTTTGGTAGAATACGATCGAGTAGTTCAAACTTCCCTGAGGCCCGATAAAGTTCAGCTCTGTTGGAGAGAAGCAGCACAGTAAATGCCAGAATAAGCCCCCATTTGAAAGTCTGTAGTCATTATCATGTCAGAATATAACAAAAAGACTAATTTACTTAATCTAAACAAGACTAATAATTTCCTGATTTTTCTTCAATTACAAAATCTGTCCTGACTTTCAATCACACAGAATATCTTTATGAAATTCAATTCTTTTTCATTATTTATTAAAACAAACGTTATTTCTCAGCCAGATAAGCATTGTATAAGCTAAGACATTCACCTGCTATTTAATTTTCAACTGGCATTAAAAACAACTTTCAATTGCAACTGCAGTTTCAAATTGTATGCATCGGTCGTATGTTGGAAACAACCCCCTTTCCACTCAACTATTACGCACATGGAAGTGAAATACTGCAAACTGAACTAATATACGGAGACAGCGGCAGGAGTCTGACATAGGATATACTCTTTAGCCATACAACTTTAGTTGTCCTGAACAGTGTTCACCTGCTTTGATTAGCTACACTTTTGTCTTCTAATGCAAAGAATTCCAAATTGACTCTCAGCACTGAAATTCAACCCATAAAACAGAAAATGAGCAGAAGTAAACAGGATGTCTAAATCAGCATCACAGTGATATACTTTAGAGAAACAAACTTCATGCAACTTTTCTCTAACGTTGAGTCTGTACTCTCAAAATACAACTTATCATTAGCAATGGTACAAAATCCAGAAGGTACAGAGCCTTCTGATATGCACACATCTGTAATCAGCCAAAGACTAAACTGTTTAGGAGACAAGTATTCTGGTATTCTAGCTAAGGAGACAAACAGCCTGGTACACTAGGTAAGAAAAAAAAAGAAAAGAATTGTCATTAACACCTATACAGGAAGAAAGTTAGGTGGATGATATACATTTTTTGTTTAGAAAGCATCTATTAACCTGACAGTTGCCCAACGTGTCAAGAAAAACAAAACAAATCTTTTTCATTTCTGATAATGGAAGAAATGCTACTTTAATTTGGAATAAAGATAGTAAAGAAGGTAAAGTAGAAGGCAAAAGTAACAAGAGAGAGAAGAAAATCCTAACAGATATCTCTAGAGTCATCCCAATGAATTTCAAATGGTGTATTATTCCAAAATAAGGGGAAAGGAAGACACGAGTCTTTTCTGCCTGCCATCGTGAAAGAGTCGGACAGTCATGAAAAGATCTTGTAACACTTCTAGTACTAATAGGTTTTGATTTACATATGTGCCCTGTACTTCCTCTGCCTTTGTATGAACTGCTTGAGTTTGCTGACATGTAGCTTCCAGAAAAAGACTGTGATCATTAATTCCAATACAACACTATGGACAGGAGGAAAAACAGGAAGAGTTACCCATTAATGACACCATTTGAGTAGCCCAGATGTTCAGCGAAGGACTCCTGCAAAGTTATAAGCAATAAACATATTACAAACTACACAGTAACCAAAAATTACACTTTCTTATAGAAATCAAATTAAATATATGAGTGTTGAGGTTTGAGTTCAATGATGTTCATACTCTCAGAAGCCACCTTGTGGCAACAGTGCTCTGCTTAATGTTTTCCTATACTATTATTTAAAATTCATGAAGAAGTGACTTCTGCAGCATACATTTTACCAGATTACAAATACAGTAGAATACTAACTAACTTACACTAATTAGTAGACGATCCATCTGCAAATTACTCAGTTTAATTACTCAGCATACAAGATAACGAAGAATGAAAACTACAATAATAATAATAATTAATAATAATACATCACAGTAGGTACTTAATTATATTTTCATAAACATAGATATCTATGACACTTTCTATCTTTTCAGATATATTTATGTACTTAGATCCTATTGAGAGATGTTATATAGATAGTACATTTTTGCTGAAAAAACAAGATGGATGGATTAGAACAATTTTAATTGGCACTGTAGAAGATTAGCAGTCTGCTAATTACAAAGATTCTACACATGATATTTTGAACTAGTGTCTGTATGTCATAAGGTTGGTGTATGTGGATACTAAGTTGCTCTGGGTTGTCTTAAATTAACAAAAAAACCCCTCACTTTTTAAAGACACTGTTCCATAAAATTAAATACTTTAAAACTAGACTTTGGATTATCAATACAAAGATGGCACTTGTTGACTATAATAAATGTTTTTTTTCCAAATCTTTCCTTTCCAGTATAAATTATTTGGACAGAAATGCCCCCTTCCATATACATAAGCTTTAGCAGCAGTTTTCGATTATTTTAGCCATCTGAATAAAAACAACTCTCAAAACCTAACCTATCAGTCTTACCTCAATGTGTTGGAACATGTATGGGTGATTGCATATCTTTCTCAATTGCATGATAGTGTTCATAAGAGTTTTTGCTCCACCTTTTCCCTACAGGTACAAACAATGCAAATCAAATGATAAATTAATTAATGATTAAATTAATTAATATATTTACAAATATAACCTTTTAAAATATTTTTATCCCAAACCCAAACACTGCATCCCTAATAAAAAAAACAAAACCAAAAGGAAACCAAAAAACCATTAAAACTCCCCAAAGATAAAAAACCAAACCAGGCCAACCAACCAAACCAAAACAACAAAAATCCAGAACAGTTGTCTTGCTGTCATCTGTCGTAAGGATGCTCTGTAATGAAAAAGGAAGACCTGGAAGTAATCCATGAAGCGCACTACATTTCTACCTGCCATATTCATGGTGGGAAGCAGAGCATCTACTGTCCTGATTATTTATACTGTTTATTATGAAACCATACAAACTCCGTAGTGTCTGAACCGTCTAAGAGGAAATCATTCTAGCTGGGTTCTATTCAATTCCACAGTAACTTCTCCAGTCTGTTAACTTGGTATATGGGTTCTCACTCCAGCCCGAGTAAAACATCAGGCCACAGGTAAAAAAATGTTAAAGCTCACCAAATTCATGAGTCGTCTTATTATTTATGGAAGTATATTCTCAAAACACACACTACAGTTAATGGTGTAGAACCAGGACACTCATCAGTCAGCTGTGCTAGAACAAACTGTATGGTTTAAAACTAACTGCAGTTGGTCAATGTAAGTTTGAGAACATTTGTATCGCATTAACATTGCCAAAATCTTGTTGCTTTCAAATGCCATTTTGTTTTGTTGTCATTTTATATAAATGTAAACAGAGTGGCATCAATATTCCAAGCTTACTATATGACTAATTTAGATTTATTTTTAAAATCTCAGCCAAAACAATTTACCAATTTCAAGTTTTAAAACCAAGGGAAAATACACTACTTGACCATAATACATACTAGCAATATTCTAGTCTTTTCTAGGAAGTACACTGAAATCGTAACTTTCATCTAGAGCAGAGATTATTATCTATTTGAAGGGGGCACTCCACACATTTAAAACTTGGTTTTCTTTCCAGGATCATCTCACATTTGCTCCAAAATGCAGTTCATATTTGTTATAAAAATAATCTCCTAGAGCTTTCCGTCTTAGCAAATTGTCTCTAATCTCAGCTGGGCCCAGGCCAGAGCTGCAGAAAGACAAGATTTTTTCCTAACACAATAGTTGTTTGATCATTGAAGCCAAGCGGTCTTAATGACCACCTCCCTCTGCTGACAACAGGCAGCAGTGATAACAGACCTTGATTCAACATTTAAAGAAAAAAATTAGTTAAGAAAGGGTTGCAAGAAAGGCAAAATTTTAGTCCCTTGGGGAGAGAGGAAGGCAAGGGAAATGTTCAGAAAACAGCAAAGGCCATTTTAACTGGTTAAACACAAAGCCAGGTAGAGAAACAGGTAGGACAAAATACACAGAAGCTTCTGAGCAGATGAAAAGAAAGAGATCAGAAAAGGAAGGAAGTAGAAGACTGTGATACAAAATGAAATTTTAGGACAAATACAAAGACATCAAACTGAAAAACTGCTGAAAAACACAAGTGAGGAACACGAATTAATGTCTAAAAAATGTTCGAACTATGAAGATGAGTTTCAATATCCAAGGCAAAAATCCTTTGTCTGGAGTTTAATTAAGCACCAGCAAAGAAAACAATCTGACTGTAAAGAACCAGGAAGGTAAAATAAGATACTGAATAGAAAAATCACCCACTATACCAATGCAACCTGAAAAAGGATTATGGAAAGACTGTATGTGATTGCACTGCATTAGCAATATACACAAGAGGGTACAAACTGAAACTGTTACATTCTAGATATTCTGCAGTGTCTGTTCAAAGTATTTCACATTTACTACAGTATTTCAAATTTGTTATTATGTGAAAAGTTGATGGAGTGGCAAATTCTTTACTCTGTATTGACTCGATCAAATCCCATGACAGCATAACCAACATTTACTAACACACAGTCTAAATTTGATTATATGACTTTGAATCTTACTGATCTCTTGAAGAATTTTGACATCTTTTAAGGATGAACACAAGCATACAGTCTTAGCTGACTGAAACAAGACTTAACTAATAGCTCTGAAAGACAAGATAAATGACCTTCTGTCACCATTGCTGCCACAATCACAATTATTCAGATATATTATTGAATTAAACTCAGCCAAGGGAAATGCAGTCTTTTCTCAAACATTGCCTGTTTGAAGAAAGGCGCTGCAACTACACTGAATACAAGCAGTATCTTCCCCTTGTGAATAGCTGCAGCCTTGTAATTGAAAGGCATGCCTGAGATTTCTCTTCCCATGACAGATACCTGCAGTAAGAGTCTACACATTAATTTTATAAAACAGAAATCAAATTGTTAACATGTTCATAATACATTATTTTCTTTATATTTTAGTCTTTTTTTCTTTCATACCTTCTTGTCTTTTTCAGAACCATCTGTGAGAAGGATTCCCTTGGCTTGCATGTGACGGTACAGGATCTTTTGAAGAGCTGACATATCACATTTGATCACATATTCCACCTGGTGCAAAAAAAAAAAACAAAACCAAAAACCATAAACACAATGACATAATAATGTTAGTAGGATCTAACTGCAGATTCTTGTCATTCTAGAACAAAACAAAACAAAACAACCTTACTAATCTTTTATCTGTACCATAACACCACATAAAATTTCAACAACCAGCACTCCAACTGCAAGCACAGCAATGAGTATCTCAAAAGATTATCTGTTAGTCACAACTGCAGTGAGACAGCTGGATCCTAACGATGCAACTGCAGGATTACCAAACATACTTTATTTCTCACTCTGTAATTTTTAAAATCTAAAAATAATTTAAAACTGATTTTATATTTAACATGCAACTAAAAAAGTATTTTGTGTTTCATAACCCATGGAATTTATTGTGTCTGTTAAGCTTTATAGAAATACTAAGCAAAGCATTATAAAAATATCATCACTGTATATCTAGCAATTAAGAATCCCTCGCAGAGTCTAACTGGCATAATATTTACCTAGGTTGTCACAGAAATATGCCATTTTCTCAACATACACTAAAACACAGGGAATTAATACAGTATTGTATGACCCCTACATTCAGCCTGACTTGTTCAGCTTTTTAAAACTCTATTTATTTTTTGACTGCATACTAGATTTAAAAACAGTAACACAAAGACTTCACACACCAATTTTATGTCATTTTTTCTACTGCCCAATGTCTGGATTATAGTCACTATGTTTCTAGTAAGTTATGTTAAATAAAAACTGTAATATAACAAAACCACACTAGTGGCTAGAAATCCTTCAAGCTGTGAATAAAAGACAAAGCATAAGCTTCCTAACGTTTAATAAATAAAAGGGAAGAAAATTATCAGATATTTTCTTCTCAGAAAGACAGGAGTATGAACTCCTTAAAGACAAGTGACTTTCTTCAATGGCTTCTTCACCAAGATTAGCAAAAGCAAATGAACCTTATTAACAGGCTTCAGTCCCCAAGTTCAGTCCTCAGGGTTGGATGAATTCCTTTTTTCAAGATGATGGCAACAAAAAGAAACATAGCCTTCTGAGTATGAGTGTGTATGCAACTTGAAAATTTTCCCTCTCCAAAGCCTATTATTGGATTTATCAAACACAGTGGCTTGATTTCGGTATTATTTTCAAATGCAAGTATGTTTTATTCTCAAATAAATGCCTTCTGAGGGTATTGAAATTTGACATTTGAAGGAACAAAAATTTGCCACAGCAGTAGTGTTGACATGATTATAAAGATGAAAAATAATTTTTAAATGCCTTTCTTTGTATTGTCTCTAAGCATCTGTACAGAGTTCTTAATTCATTTAGCCAGTCAGCTTATAACACATCTTACAAATATTACAGTTTGGTATGGTTTTAAATCCAGTTGACCTTAAAACCAAATTTTCCTTATCACACCTTCAAATTTACTTTTTTTTATTTAGTTGCTGTTGTTATTCCGGGAAGAGGGATGTAGAATTGCAGAGGAGGACACAGTGGGACAAGATGAGTTACCCAGAAATAAAAACAATTACCTTTGAAATCAGAAAATAATTTTAAGTTCTGAATTTAAAAGCCACGAGTTTAAAAAATGGTGTAATTTCAACAAGAGACTTCACACAATTCCTGGAATGATAATGCAGGACCAATTGCGCCTGCTTTATGAAGTCCAGTAGTCCTTCAAGAATTTCAGTGGACTAGCTTCAGCCCAGTTCAAGGAGTATGATACAGGACAGAATTTTATGCTCAGCGTATGGCTGACTCACAAATTGAAACCAGACTCTATAGAAAGAAGTTGCATATCTTACAGTGGTTACAACAAACACATTTAAAGTTGGTGAGGAATCCTGAGAATGCAGAAACTTCAGGTACTCAGGCTTCCTCAGTGACCAGCTTTCTCTGAAGAGGTATACACAAACAAATACTAAAGAGGTCCTCTTCTGCAAAATAAATCTGAAAAAGGGGCATTACTTAATGCATAGAAAGAATATTACACCCTTTCCAGAACTCCTCTCATTGCAAACCTTTTCTGGCAGTTGAGACTCAACCTCTTTCTTCAATCTTCTCAGCAAGAAGGGCCGAAGCACTTTATGGAGACGGCGGATGATCAGAATAGTTTCTTCCTCATTTAAGTCCACCTAGAGGAGTTTATAAAAGTCACTACAAGGCAACTCAAGTACATTAGGTAATGTCTTCTTTCACATGAAAAGTTAAGAATGTGCAATAATTACTTGCATCTTACAACCAAACTGACTGGGTCAAAAAATACACTTTAAACATTAAAATTTTGGTATTATAAAAAAGGGGTCTGTTAGTTAAATCCCTAAGTACCAGAGCAAGTTCAAACACTAATCCTTCTGTATAAGCTCTCTTCTGTTTTCATCAAAGTGGTTTATTTCTGATCTTTTAAAAAACACTGCCACAGTACCCTTTCTCCAGTCATGGCAAATGGAGCATTGAACCACTGTTCAAAGGTGCTGCAGCTCTTGAAAATGGTTGGAAGAAGGAAATTGAGAAGAGCCCAAAGTTCAGGCAATTTGTTCTGCAAAGGAGTCCCAGTCAGCAGGATCCGCCGAGGGGCCACATAGTGAGTATTCAAGACCTGAGTCAGCTTGCAGTGATGGTTCTTCATTCGATGGCCCTCATCTACTATCATGTACTTCCACCGAATCTGAAAGAAAAAGAAGAAAAGTTGGCGAAGTTAGAACAGGCCAGACTTTGTCAAGTTCCTCCCAACATGTATAGAACAAAAATACTTAAAAGCCTGAAACATTAGTCAGTCTCAACCTTGAAGAAAGCCAAATCAAGCATTATGCAACTATCAGTGTCCTTGCTAGCAGCAAACATAGAGACAAACACTAGGTATGCTCAATCTGATGTTGAATTCTGACTGCAATTGAAACAGCAAACAGCAGATTCGTTCCATTTCTGGGAAAGAGATTAGAATGACTGGCTCTTCAAGGCCAGAATATGGTTCACAGTGGAAGAAAGAAACCGCATAAACTCCAAATAAATCTGTCTGTAACAAGAACCTTGAAAGGAGACAAAAGCATTTTCAGATAAAGTAAGTATGCTCACAAACAACAGCAACCCTGAACTTTGTTTCAGCTAATCCTGTGTTTTCCCTTGAGAACAAAGCAGCATAATTAAAATCATCTCCGTTATTTCGCTTTCAACCAAAGCTTCTATTTCTTAATATGAAATCTTAAATGCAGTCACAGCAGATGTTGGAAGCTGTTGTTCAAACTCTCTGTTACCATCCGCACTACAACATGGACGGTTAACGCAAGTGTCACACTGACCATATGACTAGGAGGCCTCAGTTTGTACTTTTAGAGGTACTACCTAATTCCATTTCCCAGGACATGATGAGTGGCATAGTGCTGTCATTCCTACCTTTCAGCAAGAGTGGGAAAAAATAGGGGAAAAGGAACATTAGGTAGTCTCAAGCTGTTTTCAAGCATTCAGAATGATGCTAAGAAAATGCACTGCCTTTGTATTAGACAGGACAAACAAGTAACATGCAGTAAATAGGCAGCATGTAACAGACAAAAATGAAGTGAAAATGAACAACAAAACTCAGGAAGACCATACGGTTTCTCTGTATAGCCAAATACTTCCTTAGTCTGCTTTGTGTGCACATGAAATAGTCTTATAGTACTGTAGTTTTCATTTTAATTCATCGTACTTGATACCTACCTGTAGACAGTCAGTGAGCCCCTAGGAACTGCAATGTGTAGACTCTTTAGTCTGGATACCAAATTCATGATATAGGTAACTATTTAGTCACGTGGGGAAAAGTGACCACGTAGCTGGAAGGTCTCTAATAAGAGTGAGTGTCAGGACAGAAATAACAGAAAAAATTGAAAGTCACTGATGCATATTAGGCTGAGTATTATGCAGAGGTGAGAAAAGTAATGTTCTTCCAAGGACAGACAGGATACAGTACTGACAGAACTGCACAGAGGAATTAGTCCCCTGGCCACATTCAGGAAAATCCTAGTGTTTACATAAGGAAGAACTGTGACAGAGAAGTTCTATCAAAAAATGAGGAACAGGAAAGTAAATGAAAGGGTTAACTTTTACTGAAGGACAGAACAACTGGGAATTTCCCTATAAAACAAAAATGTGTTTTGTGGTACCATTTGAAGGTGTCTGGGTCTTGCTGTAGAGAGATAATAGTTAAAATTACCTTAGCAAGGATATGTTTGTCCTTTATTATGTACTCATAAGTAGTTAAAAGAACGTTAAATTTTCCACTTCGAAGCTGAGGAACAAGTGAGCGGCGCATTGCAGGTGTACCCTAAAAGAGAGAGACATGTGAGTTGTTATTCTCTACTTTGTTGAAGAAAAAACATTGTTTTTATGAATTAGCAGATGATGAGCAACTACATGAACCTGCGACCATACAGTAAATAATACATTGATGTAATTCCAGACCTTCGCAGAGTGCTCTTTCCCTAAACCACTGCTAGCCTGTAAAGCTGCTTAACGGGCTTATGGAAAAAAATAGACAGTGGTCTGGTCTCCCTACAAATTGCTTGGCTATATCTAGCTACTACAGCAGCTACACAAGAAAGTATTTAGCTATGAATAAAATGTTAGGTAGTTACCATCTGTAACTTTCATCAGAAGCCTTGCAATGTGGTAATTAACAATTTTATTCTGCATTTTGTACAGTGGTTTACAGTTGTTTTACTTCTACAGTCTTTCATAGTTTGTTACAGTCTTCTTAGTATGATTAACTCACACTGCTTAGTATCTGACATACATGACAAAACCTAATGAACAGTTTAAAAGTTTGCTGAGACAGAGGAAAAACTGTCTCTAGTTCTCATTCCTTCTATTCTACAGTCATATAAAAAGCAAATCAAACCTTGTAAGATATCTTCACCACAGAAGGAGCCCATTTGTCAAATTCGTATGTCCAATTGGATAAAGTCCTATCATAGAGATTATAAAGAAGAAGTAACATTTCATCATTTGCAAATCAAACTTTATAATCGTTTCCAAGTGGTTGCCAGCTTTTCAACACGTTTTATGTAATCAACCCCCATAAATAACAACATATTTTAAAAATGCACTTTATGTACTGCAACAAAATACAAGCATGTCAGAGGAAAAGTAACCACAAAAAGAAGTGTGAAACACTCTTTCAGCTTATATTCAGGGCCCTTTTTGAAACCAGTAGAAGTAGTATTTTACATGGACCTTTATACTTTGGAACATAGTAAGGATAAGAACAATATCTCTGAACAAAAAAATAGTTTTTTAAGTTCTTCTATACTACTTATCATCCAAAAATGGACATTACAGCTTTTCAGATACAGCCCAACAAAACTGATAATAGACTTCATCTGTGTTCTACTCAAGCAGAACTACTCATAGTACCACCACTGCCACTACGTGGATCCATTCTTGCACTGTTTCTGCAGTTTGATCACAACAAAAAAGTTCTTACTGCGAAGCTCATTGCTATCATGAGACAACAGCAAAAAATAACCTTGAGGTTTTTCAGCTGCTAGCTGGTTTTCTTCTTCCTAGTGGACCAATGATGGCAGCAATACTAACGACTTAGAAAAGGCAGAGAAAGGCAGCTTTTAAAACATATACAAGAAAGAACTTTCAGCTCCTCTCAGTTTTTTAAAAAACAGAGTACTTAAAAGAAATGTGATTTTTTACTGTGCCCACATGAAAATTGACATTAATACACTCCCGCTATTTTTGTTTCATAGCTCTTCTCTCGGGTGTTTCTTTTCAAACTAAGCTTATAATTTGTACCCATACAATTAGGCAAACCTGTGGCATTTATCTTAGTCAATCAGTTACTACTGCAGTGCAGCCAGAAGACACCTCAAAAGAAATTAAGAGATGACCACAAATCAAATTTATCCTAATTTTAGAACAAATTTGCATGCTCAGCACAACCGGTGGACAAACTGGCTAATGAAATTACCAGAAACTTCTGAACATCAATCAAGTCAATTACACATAAAAATAAGAAAACAACTCCTCAACATCCTATAAGAGTTCTACAGTGCCTGACATTTTTCATTCAAATCACTAAAATCCACACCTGACCTTTGGAGAAAGGAAGATACATTAGAAGAAATGTATGAAACAAGCAGCATTTTGGAAAGTTAAGGGAAAGCACGCAGCACAAGAAATAATCATAATCTGCACACCTGCCGGAAGTGTGCATATCAATCAAGACTATATATATCCAGGGGTACCTATACAGTATTTAAAAGATCAACCTCATTAAAACATGCTTGCATGGTATCAGATGAGGCACCAGCTGCTTAAAGAACTAAGCAACAGATTTTTAATATCAGTTAAAAGCTGAAAGATGAAGTGCATGCATATAACAGGAAAGAAAAAACATCCCCCTCTTTTGGCTTAAGAGTGAATTACAGTAAATTCAATACTGTTCATCAAAATTAATAGAATCAAGTGTTTTATCAGCTTTCTGGTTTTGCCAGTGTGTTGTGTTCCAAACAAACCAATCTGCAGTGCTTACGACAATAATGCCAGAATGAGACCCGTTACTTACGACAAGGGAACAATGATGAGATAGGGGCCATTGAGTCTTTTGTGCTCCATCAGGTAAGTGATGAGAGCAATAGTCTGTATTGTCTTTCCTAGTCCCATTTCATCTGCTAAAATTCCATTCAGATTGTTATTATAGAGAGAAACCATCCATTCCAGTCCCTGGAGCTGAAATGAAGAGTAAGAGTTTCACTTATTTAAAACTCACAAAAATAATTAATAATAAAAAATTAATAATAAATCAGCAGTATGGGACAAATGTCCAACAGAGGCACTCATATGTAAGGCTGATAAATGCCACTGCAGGAATTTGTTCCTCAATTTCAACACTGTCAAATGCTAACTTTCTGCGTGTACTTCATGACATTTGCCTGTGTCAATTAAAATCTTTCAAAACGAAACTTGTCAAATCTGCACAGAACATGCAAGCCTCACAGTTGCCAACTGTATCACTGGTATGCTAAAACTCTCGTAGCACATGTCCACTTAGCGTCTGCCATCAAAACTCCACATCAGAGTAAGCCACCTTTGTCCAAATATGCCTTGTGTATAAACTTCCAGAGCTGGAAGGAAGCCAGAGTTCTGTAGCTAAGCAATGTCTACATAACAGAATTTCACACACCAAGGAATACTGCTAGGAAGCACTATTCCCTTCTGTCAGACAGATTTCCACGTGTGTATCACATTACTGACGGATTTGTGAAGTTTCTGCTTCTAACATCCAGAGTTTTCATATGTCTCATGCACGGAGAGAGCAGGAAATTAGGTGGCCCGAGAAAGTTCAGAGGGAAAACTCTACAATACATGCTTGAAGTAACTATCTGTTGTCCCTGCAAGACAGTATCCAAAATAATGCTGCCAATTCACTGGCTTTACATACACGTGGACTGATTCATATTTACTATTAAGCCATCAAGAGTTGACTGGAACCTGTAGTCCCACCGTATGTCCCACTTACAAAGCCGCTTCAGAATTGGAAAAAGGAAAGCTATCGTGTCTGCGTCACTATTCGTTATGTGGAGAGATACATATACACACAAATAATGCTCTGACTAGAGAAAAGGTGCAGGTTTTTGGAATTAACCAGGAAGTTGTACAATAGCAGAAGTGTAGAAAACACATGTCAAGGACATTTTCAATCACCTGTGCATCTAGGTCATGGTCAGAATACTGAAGTTCTTGGTTACTAAATCCAGTGCAAGTCTGTGAAGAACAGGTGACACCAACCTCCATAGTAAAATATTTTTCTTATTTTCAAATTGTATCTATCACTGCACCGAATTATTAGGATCTTAAGTAAACAATACAATTCTAAACTTTTGAATACTGGAAGAAGGAAAATACTGTTAACCCACCACAAATTAAAACACTAAGAACAGAAATTACAAGTCAATGAGAAAGTTAGCAAAATCAAAATATTATTCATCTGAAATGAAAAAAAGGTAGAGGTTGCTGTAAAAAGTTTGTATTATTTAAGCAGTACGTATGAAACATTATCTGTGCCAGGTGTCATTGCTCTGTCCATATTTCCAAATTCTAACCTACTAGAGACTTTGTATTTTTTAACAAGTTTTCAGTTTGCCATATGAAATACCACACCGAAATGTTCAGCATAATTCCAAGTTTCAAGTAATTTAATGTTTTAGTGATTTCTCACCTGATAATGTTTTAAGGTGCCATTAATAAGAAGGGAAGACTGCTTTTCCACCCTTTCTGTGATTGCATGAGCAACAGTGTAGTAGGACTGAGACCCTCTAGCACTATACTGCATGCTATATTCATCATCCACATCTTGTTTGGCAGTCCTGGAAAGCAGAAAAGGAATTTGAGTGAATTCCCATGAACAAATATTTTTTGACCATGGCTCACATATATATGTCTAAAGAAACAGTACAAGTCCTCAATTGCGATGAGTACACCAAAGGGTGCAAGATTATAAACAGTATATAATTAAATGATCATGTTCCTTCTCCTGCAGATATTCACGCCTCAAATAACTGTACTCTAGAGAAAGCTACTCTTGTAAAATGTGACTGTAAAAAACCATGGTTCCAAACAAACAGCACTTAACAAATACTCACTCGATTATTTGCTTTGCATCTTTCTCAGAAACTTCCTCGCTGTTAGGATCCAGGAGTATCTTTTCATCTGCTTCTAGTCTGCTTGATTCTTCTTCCTCATCCTACAGAATACAGAAGAACAGAAGCTCTGGGAAGTGTAATATGTTCCTCAGTCATACTTTGAACTGGCATTCACATACACATAGCTTTCACTGGTCAGTGGTTTACGACAGACATCTGAATCACAAGGTTCAATTTACACCTGCTCTGCAATAGAACTGCACTGCAGCATAACAAGATGGTTTACTCTTGACATACATTAACTGGCAGGAAGTCATAAGACTTTGAAATAAAAACTATTTTCCCGTTTAATGATCTTACTTTCAAAACGCTTTCTCTGACTACCATATTCATGGAGAGTATTCCAGTATCATGGGGTTTTTTATGTTGTATTCTAGATGTGTGATGAATTAATAAAGCTTAAAAAACTGTTAACTACTGATTTAGGCCTCTAGTTTCTTAATTTTTTAAAACCAGTTATTTTTACTCTTTTTAAAGTAACTTGTCTTTTGGCTACAGTTGCAGCAGACAGCAAATAACTTAAAATGTCATTAAGTGAGATTCTGAAACCTGACAGGTATCAGGCCCTTCTCTCCTCTCTTAATAGTGACCGTGATGCCTTTTCCTGGTCTTAAAATCAAGAGTCATACACGGTTAGAAGGGATAAAGAGATTTTACCTTGGTATTTATTTTAAGGATCCTTAGGTGCACACGTCCAGGTCATATGCACCGAAATGCACCCCGCCGAATATGCCCCAAAAGATCAGGTATAACATTATAGGTTTTACTAATTAGCATATCTATCAAAGATTCCCCAATGAGAGGCTCAAGTGAGCCCCCCCCCCGCAAGGAGCCTTCCCCTGGATGGTTCTATCTTGGTTTACAGAATGTGTTCTGGAGAGGACCTTGGGGTCTGGGGCACACTGATCCCTAGCTACAAAGCTTCTAAAATGTTTAGTCTCTTAGCTCGACAAACAAGTCCAAGAATGGAGGGAAAAAGCACTGAGAATACAGAAGTTGTAACAAGGTATAACGGGGGTATAAAAGAAAAGGCAAAAAATCTTCATGGCATCAACAGACATGTAGAATTGTATTACCAGAAATTAGTCCTACAAAGGCACATACTGTAACGTGACACAGTCCAGTCAGTTTCAGTAGTTGCTTGGTCTAGTATTTTGAAGACTGCTAAACTTAGGAGATCTGAGCTCTATACCTAGTTCTGCTACCAGGCTGTTGATGGAACATGGTCCCTCTCTATTCCTCACTTCTGTTCTCCTTTAGAAAATAATGATGTGAAAATGCTATGCAAGTATCAGTATTCATTATTCATAGTACCTAATATTATGACCCTACTAGCCTGGGATCTTTGTGTGTGTTAATTTTAAGATTCTTTTTAGAATTTTTGTAATAATAGTATTTAAATCACCATCCAAATACTGAATCAAATAAGCCTACCCTGAGAAGTCTGAATATAAATCCCTGGCATAATTCCTAACATTTTAATACACTTAATATATAAGTAGCAACCATGTTACTTTATTGCCTATAAAACCTCTGATGCATAAACCTTGAAGATGTTAATTTCATTCAGCACAAAGCCACAATGCAGCATTTCCTGAGATGTATTTTAAAATAGGAACCCGCTTAATTCTCCAGTTCATTATTATTAATAATCAGAGTAAAATACTCATTCTTCCTAACCACAATTACCAGTTAGGCATTTAGAGTGCATATAAAGAACAACTGCTATAAATCAAGAACTACAGAATCAATTAGTTTTCCTGTTTGTATTAGTCTTAAAGCACCTACACATCTGCTATCACTTCCCCTCTCTTCACTATGAAGAAGGGGAAAATGAAATATGAAATAAGTACTTGTTTTTTACTCTATTGTCCCAGTATTTCTTTTTAAAGATACATACCTCCTCCTCATATTCCGAACCACTCTCATCTTCACTGTCTGATCTGGGAGCAACTTCATAGCTGTACAAAAATGACAGAAAGATTGTGAATTACAGTGAACAAGAGGAGGTAATAGGTTCAATACATGTCCTATTCAGCTTACATACACTATATTAAAATAAGAATAGAATTGGTAAACAAGAAATAAAGTATAACATGGAAAGTATCACTGCAAATAGAAAAAAGAGTCTACTTTGTACACTAACTACTTACCCAGGGTTCATTTCCAGCCAAGCATCCAGCTGACTTGCCTTGGGTGCTTCTGGTCCAAGAAGAACTTTGCCTGTTTCAGTGTGAGTCACTTTGACTGGAAGGTCACTCATCTGACTGCTCTCATCTATGGGCTAAAAATTCAAGTGACATTTTACACCATAAGGTAAGTGAATTTCATGCTTGTCTTACATAATTAAAAAAACTAATAGTACTATCAAAATTCCAGTTCTGAACAACCAGCAGAGTTTTGTTATTAGATGCCACACTTTCCCCACATGACTACTAAGCAAGCACTGAGTCACAGTACTTCTGTGTGTAACATATTCTATACGACATCCACAAATATATCCCAATATCCCAAGTAAATTAGAAAGAACAGCATGGAAAAGAATACATTATTGGTTTTTGTCAAGACACACGGTATGTATTCTTGCAGGCATTTAATCCTGTTATTTATACGAACAGATATCTGTAACAAAAAACATACAGTGACTTGATAGCTTTTTTTTTTTGAGAAACAAGAATCAAACAATTTAGCTAGCTTTCTAAGTAAAGGCCTGTTTTAAAGCTCTGAAGGCAGCATATGCTCTGCTACTGAATGAAGAACATTACTTGAAGAACGACCCAGAAAAATTACTCATTTCCATTTGCTTCTGAGGAAGAAAGAACTTTCAGATATCTTAATCCATCATTACACTATATTCTGTCCTGTGACTGAAAGGAATTTAACTACATGCAATGTCAGCAATATATTATTATAAAGATGAGAAGATATATATGTATAGTGTTTATGAGCTCAAACTAGAAAGTAAGTTGTACATATACAGACTGCAAGAAAAGTATTTCTTGTAAGCACATTACAAAAATGAGAGGCAGACTTCAGCACACCCAGAATTCTTCAATATACTGAATTATATTCAATATACTTCTCGTTTTAGTCTTTGATTTTCAGAATAGTGACAGGCTAGCATAAATGTTAACCCAGGTAATGATTATTTCTGTTTATAAACAACAGCTCCGAGAACAGTTGTCATCATAACTCTTTGAAGTTATAGCCATGACACACAATCCAGAACAATCATCGGAAAGGTTTTTTTTTAAAACCAAAAACCTACAACAAGAAAAAAGAACCACCTTGTAAAAACTCATACCTCTCCGTCGGGGCCAAGACCAGATGCCATTCCTTCTGCATTTTCTTCAGCTTTCTAAAACAAATGAAGAAGTGAAAAATACTATGGTCAGATTAAAAGTACAGAAAGAATACTTTGTATGATGTAAACATTTTGGATCATGAGTATGTTTCACTTATTTCTGAACAGCCTGGGATTCAAGTTAACAAAGGTGTGGATGGATATAGACAGAGATGGGCCCTAACAATTAACACACACAAAGCATTTACTAATGGTACCTACTCACCTCAGTCAATGTTACAAATCTGCATGTAAGAAGTGGTTGGCCCACTGAATTTCTGGTTCAGACCTAGAGCTCAGTTGCTCATAGGCTATTCTAATGCAAATAAAATAGTAAATTATTTTCATGTGATTTACTACTAATTTCTTCTAAACTGCTTTAATTTCCATTTTGAAGGTGTCAGCAGGCATCACAGACTGCTGCATATATTCATGCAAGGCACTTTTATCTTGGGTATGTATTTTGGGTTTTTTGGTCTGACAACTAACTAGAAGAAGTATTTTGGGAGTTCTTTGTACTATCTCCCAATCATGCATAGACCACAATTACTCAAATTAGAAACAAAAGGAACCCTGGAGTTCTTCACTGGAGAAAGCTAGATTTTTTTCTCTCCAGGCACCAGCCTGAGAAATTAGCAGTATCTTCCTCAAGGCTTGTCCTCATTTACGTTACTTAAAAATGTCAGCATAGTATAAGGAAAAATGAAAGACATATAGTTTGCTTCTGCATTCAAACTTTCCTAAACAATTCTGAGCAAGTAAGCACATTTTACAGCTTCTCCTTACATCACACTGCTGAATTTATAGTACTACAGCAAAATATTATTCTGGATACTAATGTAAATAGACTAACAACAAGAAGTTATCTCTTAAATTCTGTTTTAGAGAGAGAAAACTTCCAACTTCCAACTATTATCAAAGCACGTGATAAATATGGACCATCAAGTTATTCCTTCTTTTGTTTAATAACTATACTTGAGGAATAGCTGCACTTCTTAATATTGATATTATCCTTAGAAACTGCTTCAGCCTTTTTCTTTGTCATTGAAGTCCATTATGTAAAGCATAAACTAGATGTGAACATGCAGCAGCTGATGCTTAGTAGGAACAACAACAATACAAGCTTCAAGTCTGCCTGCTTCAGCATTTCTAGGCAGCAGGTATGACTGCTGACAAAGAAAGGAACTGCACCAGAAGTGAAGATTTTAAATAAACACATGGGCAGGATAAGCTATGAACACACTTATCTAGTCTTGGCTGAACACACTGCAGTGACTTAGGATACTTTCTCCCTGGATGAACCAGGGCTGGGATCCATTCTTTTACACAAGAGAATGCTGTTGAATACATAAAGATTGTTATAGCTTAGCTACGGGCAATGGAAAAGAACCTTACAACTCAAATCACAGAAAAGCAGTAAGCATCAGGGCTGTTCACTGGGAAAAAACCATGCTGACAATTTAATCCCTGAATGGGGGAAATCCCAATATTAAAAATGTTTTTCATTCTCTGTTTAATGACAGGAAAAACTACTAACAATAAAGTGAGAGACTGCATAGCAAGTTGAACTAGCCTATCAGACGAAAATTTCATATGGAGTATTTTTTTCTTATCCATGACTACAGTAGGAAGCTAGAGACAGAAAACACAAATAGAGGAATGTGAAAAACAAACAGGGAAAATCTAGCATGAAGATTACAGAAACTGTACCCCAGAGAAAGAATGGACTAATCTCAAATTTTTTTCTACTAAGAATATAGGGTTCACTTGGATATTCTATAATGAGTCTGGCAAAGATTATTTCTTCACCATCTACTTCCTCACTGCCATTCCCAGGAGAAAATCCTAAGAACTCTCTTTTCTCATTTCTCTGTAAGTACAAAACATTAACTACAGGTGGTAGGAGACGAAACTTTTGTATGGATTACAAAACATAGAAGCCTGAGGACTGAACATGTATGACTTTGAAAAAAGACACAGTGCCCACTAATTGCAATGTGTTCTGCAGCCATGCAATGACAAATTCATAGAATTCTAGATTAAAATAAAGGGTAATATTTGCGTAGACTCCTACTTCCTTCACAGATGAGCAAAAGATTGCTGGGAAGAAGTTAATTACAAACAAAAGGATGAAGATGAGCAAGACAGAGCAAAGATATTTTTCTCTTTTTTGCTAATATTTTTAGGTTTTAGAGTGGAATATATATAAACACTGAACACGGGACATACTTCCTTTCAACTTCAGGGACAGAAAATTTTATCTTTACTGACATGGCCAGAAGATACATTGTTTCTCATAAATAGTTCAGCTAAACTGACATAGAAAGAGAAACATATCATGAATGTGGATAGTTAAGGGCATACGTATTTGTTATTAAAGTTTTGCAGTTACTCCACATGCTGTCTCATTAATGATTATCTCTACCATGCATTCCAATAAATCAGGCCTGTTCTCACTGGTAATACAGGCCAAGAACTGCATCCAAATTAGGTCTTAATTCTGTAGACAGGGTATTGTTCCTATGTTAGAACATACCCTTAGGAACCGAGGTTTCTGTGACAGCAGGAGAAAACATTAACTATTTTTTTAGGCCATTAATGGCCAAGATCCATATTTTTCCATGCTGGTTCTTATTAGCACATTTCCAGTACTGTTAGCAAACCCTGTAAACATAATACTTGTATTTGTAGCAGTAATTAGTAGCAAACCAGGCATGGAAATGGATTATAAAAATCCTCTTATTCATTCTGCAAGAGACGCAAAGTACTTTGAGGTCATAAAAAATTACAAATCATTCCTTAATCACTATTTCACACATGGAATCATTTTTTTGAAAATTGCACTGTTCAATTTCAACAACTCTCTCTTACAGGGTAAAACATTTCATATGAAGAAAAGTAATCTTGAAAAGTTTCAATTAAAGGTTAAAAATGCACAGTGAACAATACTACTGGCAAAATACCCATTTACTACAATAAACCTAGCCAAGTTTTTTAGCCATTTCCAATGGTCCTAACAAAATGGACTGAGTCAATTTTGTCCTAACAAAATGGACTGAGTGTATAATGTGGAAGTCTAAAACAGGTGCCCTGCATGAAACAGCTACACAAACCAGACTCTTGCTATCTTCTTCACAGAGTATATTTTTGATACCTTGAACTTTTGGGTACATTAACCCTAACTTACATATCTGTCCCAATTTTACCTGTACAAAGATTATGAGCAAATTATGTTACAAGAAGATTAATGTTAACAGCTAATAATTTTATAATCCTGCCTCCTTTTCACCTTCTTTTGACTTAATAACAGCATACATATATTTCAATAGAGAGAGAGATGAGTTCCCTCAGTGTTAAGAATTTGGTGGTGTAGATGTTTTTAGACGTCTGGTCTGTGTATGACAATCGGGCATTACTACATTTATCAACATTTAAACTTGATTTGAAGAAGAAATGGCTTAAAAATATCAGCTGTAACTACTCGCCTTCTTTCTTCTCCTTCGCTTCTTCTTCTCTTTGGCTGCTTGCGCCTGCTTATGCTCCCATACCAGGTTAGTCAAGTTAGCCACGTACTCATCCGTCTGCTGCAACAGGTAGGCTAGGCGTCTGTCTTTCTTTTGATCAATCAGCTTACGGTAGCCTTCTTCATCTTCCGCCTAGTGATACAAAAGAGATGCCAGTCATGTCAGAAATGATGGCGGACACACACCAACTCCTATGTCAATAACCAAGTGTTATCTTAGGTCGTCACGATCTGCAGAAAGGGACAGCTACATGGGTGAAGATGATGATCGTTGGATGATAAGGCCCAGGAGTCATACATTTGTATCAATACATCACAGAATCATATGGGTTGGCAGGGACCTTAAAGATCATCTAGCTCTAATTCCCCTGCCATGGGTAAGGATACCTTTCCACTAGACCACCTTGCACGAAACCACATCCAACCTGGCCTTTAACACTTCTAGGCATGGGGCATCCACAACTCTGCTGGGCAATCTATTCTAGTGTCTCACCACTCTCACAGTGAAGTATTTCCCCCTAATATCTACTCTAACCACACTTTCATAGAACCACAGAATTGTTACTAGGGTTGGAAGACCTCAAAGATATCAAGTACAAACATCAACTCGACACCACCAGCTCCCCCAATAAACCATGTCACTAAGCACCACATCTACATGTTTTCTGAACTTGCCCATGCAGCCTGTTTCAGTGCTTGACACCCCTTTCAGTGAAGTACTTTCTTCGGTGTAAAACCTGATCTAAACCTTCCCCGGCACAACTTGAGGCCATTTCTCCTTGTCCTATCGCCTGTTAGCTGGGAAAAGAAACCAATCCCACCTTGCTACAACCTCCTTTCAGATGGTTGTACAGAGCAATGAGGGCCCCACCTGACCCTTGTTTTCTCCAGGTTAAACAACCCCAGCTCACTCAGCAACTCCTCACAAGACTTGTGCCCCAGACCCTTCACCAGTTCTGTTGTCCTTCTCTGGACACGCTCCAGCACCTCAACATCCTTCTTGGAGTGGGGTCACAAAACTGAGCAGAGGATTTGAGGTGTGGCCTCACCAGTGCTGAGTACAGGGGGACAATCCCTGCCCTGGTCCTGCTGGCCACACTGTTGCTGGTACAGGCCAGGATGCCACTGGCCCTCTTGGCCACTTGGGCACACTGGCTCTTGTTCAGCCGCTGTCAACCAACACCCCCAGGTCTGCTTCTGCTCTGCAGGTTTCCAGCCACCCTGCCCCAGCCTGTAGTGGGGTTGTTGTGACCCAAGGGCAGGGCCTGGCATGTCACCTTGTTACAATGGCACTTTGCCATTTCACTGGCCTTGGCTTTTGATGTAGTCCATGATACAGTTGGCTTTCTGGTCAGCAAGTTCATATTGCTGGGTCCTGCTCACCTTGTCATCCACCAATACACCCAAAATCCCTCTCCATGAGGTGTCAGAAGGTCATACTTTATCTGAAGACAGTATGAAGAGCCATACCACAGGGGTCCATCCTGCATCATGTTGTGTTTAACATTACTATCAGTGACACAGAGGAAGGGATAAAAGGCACTTCAGTCAAGTTTGCAGAGGATGTGAAATCAGGAGATACCTGTCAATCTGCTCAATGGCTGGGCAGCACTTCAGAAAGACCTGAACAGGCAGAGAAGTTGTGCCATTTCTGACGTTAGAGGTTTTCAAGACAGGACTGAAAGAAGCTTTGAGCAACCTGTTTTGAACTCGATGTTTACACTGCTTTGGGAAAGTGGTTGGACTAGAGAGGTCCCTGACAGGCTGAGTGACTCTGAGACAAGAGATTCCATGATTCTACACATTTCACTCTCATGGACTAATGACTGGAAAAATCTGCAGCAGTTATGACTGGCAAAGGAGGAAAAAAAAAAAATCAGTGCTACATCAGGCAGATTGCAATGTCCTGAAACGGAGATAGTGAGTCTTCTACTGAGATGACTTTTCAAAGACATGAAGTGCAGGTAATTCACCAAGAGGAACAACATGGGAGCTGGACGTAAAATTGCATTTAGTCCTTTTTCCAGTATGAATACAGAACCTTTTCTTCTAGCTGTTAAGTGAAAGTTTTATTTTGTTAGATTTATCTATCACTGTTCTACTCTGGTGTTGTTTCATCTCTTATAGAGGTCACAATCAGAAACAGGGTTCACCAGATAAACCCTATCTCTGAGTCATCCTGGCAACTTCTGCATCCTCTGTGTGTTGGACATACAAGGAATATTATTTTCATGTGCTGTGACGACATAATACAGCATGTCAGAAAAATACAAGTAAAGTAGCAGACATGCCTGTCTCAATTTTGGCTGAAACAACAAATTAAGAAGTATACAACGCCTTATAAAAACCAAACATAAGTAAAAAATATTTTAAAGATGATTACTTTAAAATACAGCACTCTGGGAGATCTCCTGCTTTTCTAGAGACACCAGAAGAGCATACAGTTAGAAAAAATAGCTATAATGTTCAAATTGAACTTGCAAAACTGCTTGCAAAATTCCATTGTTATGTTCAACCCATCAAAATTCCAACACTCAAACCCCAAGTTTTCAAAAAAAACATTACCATTATTGTTGTTTTTGTTGTTTCTAATGTTACTGAATACACAGTCTGTGTAATCTAGCCAAGGTACTTCTTTTATACATTTAAGCTTGTCTTGACAGTATCTTTTTAAATCACACCAATGCCCATTTTTGCACATGATATATATACTACTACAATGAGCTGTGACACAAGCACCATTTCTAATCATAGTAAATGAAGGGAAATTTGTGGAATGAATTCAGCATTCCTGAAAATATATGCAAAAAGTTTTAGACACAGCACATTCTCATAGACCATGCCAAGCATCTGAGAGGAGATAATATTTTAAAACAAAACCACTAGTACACATCTGTGAATTCCAAATTTACCACAACTGGACTAAAACTCAATAGACAAAATAACCCCATTAACAAAACACACGGATTGGTTTTGCAGAAGGATTGAGCAGTAGGTGCAAAACCCTAAACTGAAAATGCCTATGAAATTCTGTATGTACAATAAGAGGTTAACCAGTCATGGTGAAGGTGTTTTAGGAGAAAGCACTGATAATGTGGGCATTCAAATCTACTTCATACTTTTCAGCAGTGGACATCTTCATTACTTATCACACTGCATATTCAATTTAACATAAGCTGAACTTCACAAGATACAAAAATATTTTCCAAATGTCAGTATTGCTTTTATTTAAAATCAGCTCCTTTTTTGCTAATAATTAACATTTTTACAAGCTAGGTTAGACAAACTGCTGATGATTATCCCCAACTATAAAAAAGCTCTGTAATACTGATTACTATGTAATTTTGAGAAATGCCCTAGGGCCTACACATTTGTTATTCTCTTATGCAAGTTCTTAATTCACACTTTACACAAGCTTTTATTTCCAAGTTTCTATCATTGTTACACTTAACTTTTTCTGCATTTCATTTTTTAACTTTAAAACCAAACTGTTCAGCTCATATTCATGGTGGGAAGAGATTCTGGACAGGAACTAGCATTTATCTCTACACCTCTATTAGATACTTACTGCTTTTTGTCAGCAGGTTACAAAGTAAGCTTGTCAATTTCCTTTCATTCTGTGTTGGTGAAATGTTAATAAAACGTCAACCAATGCTTTGAAGAATTTTTTCTACCCCAAGTCACTGGCATACGTGTACGTATGCACTGATCTGCCTACGCTTCAAATTCCAGAATTATTTTAATTCCTGAGATGTAGGCAGCCCCCTGACTGGCTCCACAGCATTCTGAAGAGACGTGGTTATACTGATGCCTTTTCCTGGTCTTAAAATCAAGAGTCATACACGGTTAGAAGGGATAAAGAGATTTTACCTTGGTATTTATTTTAAGGATCCTTAGGTGCACACGTCCAGGTCATATGCACCGAAATGCACACTGCAATAAGCACACCCTCAAAAGATCAGGTGTAACATTATAGGTTTTACTAATCAGTGTACCTATCAAAGATTCCCTAATGAGAGGTTCAAGTGAGCCCCCCTCCCCAAGGAGCCCTCCCCTGGATGGTTCTATCTTAGTTCATAGAATGTGTTCTGGAGAGGACCTTGGGGTCTGGGGCACACTGATCCGTAATAACAAAGCTCCTAAATTGTTTAGTCTCTCAGTTTGACAAACAAGTCCAAGAATGTAGGCAAAAAGCACTAAGAACACAGAAGTTGTAAAAAAGGTGTAACAAGGGTATAAAAGAAAAGGCAAAAAATCTTCATGGCATCAATACATAAACCCATTTTACTCTGTTGTTAGAATGATACAGCTGATACTGTGAGGGTATAGGGAAGAAAAAACCATGAAGTAGTAAGGAGTGTGGTCTGAAGCATTACATGGGTAGAACTGACTGCTATTCATTCTCAAGATACACGCACTATTGCTATGTATTTCATATGTGGAATCAACCGTACATAAAAATTGTGGAATAATGCCATGAACAAGGTAGTAATTTGAAATCTTCAAAACTATACACCTAGAAATAAATCAAAGCCCATTATTTGTAAAATGGACCAATAGCCCTGCAATTATACAACAGTATTAGTATATGAAGTTAATAAGATTAAGTTGCTGTTATTCAGAAGTGGCCGTGCTAAGTTTTCACGCCAGTAAACAATCCCCAATTATTCCTACACAAAAACCTTAAAAAAGAAGGAGCAATAGGTTAAATTGAACAGTATCACACTCACTACATTAACAGAAACATACATAACAAACTGTAATAGTTTGGGATTTATATCTTTTTCATTACAGAGTACTTCGCAAAGGAAACACATGGGGGTGGCTGAGATAGTATAGAAGGATATTAAAAGAATACAGTATGTAACTTTAACTAAAATAACCACATTCCTTCTTCTACTTCTTACCATTAGTCTCCTCATTCTTTCTTTCTCAATTCTCTCAGTTTCTTTTTTCTGCTCACGTTCAGTGTTGGCATGCCAAGTTGCCACGGCTTTAGAAAGTTTCTGAATTTTCCCAGCGACTGACCGGTGGTACTCTTTAAAATCTTTAGCATGCTGCAATATGCTATTCAGGTACTCCTAGAAAGAGAATCAAGTTAGTGCAGGCACTCTGACATAGCAAGGATTTGGAATCAGGAATACAGGAGTTCTAGTCTTAAAGCCTTATAATTACGTATCACACCACTTGGGAGTTTTTTAATCAGAAGAACTCCAAAGATAAATAAAATATGTAAAAGAGAAGACCTGCCCAGCAAAGTAAGGTGCATATCTGTCTGGGGAAAACACCTAACAGGTTAAAATACCTGGTGCTTCTGCCTACGCTTCCTCTCCTGTTCTATCTTCTGCTGTTTCTCAAGCTTTTCTGTCATACGAGCCTCTCTCAAAGTCTGGCGCTTGCTTCGTTTGTAGGCTTTAGAGTTCAGTGCTGTCTCCAGTGTTGTGTCACGACGCATGCAGGCTACCACCTCTTGTCTTAGCTACCAGTGGAGGGAGGGGGGAAAAAAACAATCACTCAAAAAAATATAATAGCTTTTAATAAAACAATTTTAAACACTGTTATGGCAGAGTAAAACAGTAAACAGTTCAAAATACATCCCAGCCTCCTCCTTCCTTTTCATTATAGCTCTGAAAAGATACAGTATTTATATAGCAACAACTACATCTCTTACCCTAAACAAATCCTAAACCTTCACAGAATGGTCAAAAGTGTTAATCACTTTCGATCATAATTTCTTCCTTCTTTACAAGATGCTGGTAACAACTGTCCTGCTGCAATAAAAGGGGCCAGCCAAGATGTTACACCATCAAAATAAAACGCAAATGGACCTCATACATAACGCATTTTCTAGTGCTGGACCTGAACGTAACTGACAACTCGTTTCATTGTCAGCTGTACAGAAGATAGGTGGGAGAAGTAAATGTTAAAAGCTTGGAACAGTATTGCCATAGTCCCAGCAGTACAGCAGGGAGAGCCTGCTGCTTTTCATCTGACCTCTGACAAAACTTCATTACAAAGGAGTTCCAAGGATAGAAGGAAGGAAGACTTGGACACCATGGCACAATTACTGCCAAAGCTTTTGTCAGGAAGTAATTTTCTTGACCTGCCAAATTGCATCTTTGTTCTTCCAAACTAGCTGTAAAAGCCAATGGCAAGAGGCCTGTAACAGTCTGGCAGTGTGATTCCTTTTCTGAGATTCATTTGTTGATATAGGCACTCAACATTCAACTTAAATCTTATGTATGAACCTGTTATTTCATTTTCAACGTCTGTGCCACAGTGGAAATCCCAAAAATGGATCAGAAAAATACATCACAAAACACCAACATACAACTCTTATTAAAACAAGGGGACTTGTGGAAATACAAAATATGTCTAGGAAGAGGTATCTGTTGAAAAGATCTGTGCTGAGAATCAGCATGCAGCCTGTCCAGCCCTTGTTTTGTCTTTGTGCCAATGCCATGTTCATTATGAAAGACGCAGTTCTATGGTCACATTCTAGACTGGAAGATAAAGCAAGGAGCAAAAGTAACACCTGCACATTTTTATTACCAAAACAGAATAAAATCTAACATTCCTGTGACTTGCTTTTTCGTTGTTAGCTCTCATGCAGAATCTGCTTTCAGTTTGCACTGCTGCAAAATCTCTTTCCAGTTTACTCTTTGCTGCATGAACATGTTTGCTTGTGACTGCTATGAAAATTTTCCTCAAGTAAATTGCATTACCTGGCGCTGGAAATTCAGTAACCTAAGTGCCTTCAACTCCACTGTAGCTTTGGTTCGCAGATCAGGGGGCAGAGAACCAGGCAAGTTCTCCAGTTCCTGGATTCTGTGAGCAATTCGAGCCTGAAGCCTACAAAACCAGAAAACTGAGTAAGACACCAAAAGAAATCTGAAAGCCGTTACTAAAATTATATACTAAAAATAGTCAATTTAACACAGGCATTTACATGTCTTTTTCTGGTTTTTTTCCTGAACTAACAGGCTTTTGCAGAGATGACACTGGGTATTTTTTCCCCACTTTGAAAATAAATTTTCAAGTGATCAAAATGTCCCTTGGCCTTTCTTTTCAATTAAAACTAGACACATGAAAATGAACTTGGGAATTCTATTTTACACATGCTATTTGGGATTCTGCTTTCAAGCTTCTTTGATGGGTGTTATTTTTACGCAGTGTAGTCAGCGATTACATGGACAGTACTTGCCTTAATATCTGGAATTCCACCTCTTTATTTTATTGACAAAGTAAGTTTGTTCATAAAGTATTCACAGTTATATAGCTGCTACTGTAAATCAAATTGTACTTCACTCTTCCTTTAGAAATTCATTTTGCATTCATTTGCAAATTCAAGAGAGAGAGAAAAAAAAGAGTAATAGACAAGAAAGACAGAACTTGATTTTTTCCAATTTTAATGTTACCAGAAGAATTCTAAAGTTCTTGGAACAGCAAATAGGATGTAATGCTGCATTACTGCAGAAGACTATCTTGGTGTCTTCAAGAGAGCAAAAAATGGAAGCAGAATCAGATAAGTAATGTTTGTCATACAAACTGAAAAGCAAATCAAGAAGAGTTATTTCTTAATTAGAGAGAGTTTCATTCAAAGTTGAAAATGCTTGTCTCGGTCCAGAAAAGTTCATTATTCCTGCAGGAAAAGTCTTCATTGAGAAAATGACATTGCCTTATTTTCTTATTTCCAGTTTATATACTACACTAAAAAAAGCTCACATTTTGCACAACTGGGCATTCCAATTAGTAAGAAGATATTCTAGTTCACCTAAGGATGTAAAATCTTGAGAATTAAGTGGTTTCATGGAGAGAGGTACTAGTGTACATTCATACGAAAAAGCAGCCAAGCTGTTCTATATCACATGCTCTACCTGTCACTTACCCACACATGGATGCAGTCCTGCATCTCAAGGATTATTTATTATTCTTTTTCCCTTTCCAAATAGCTGTAGTGCTTCTCCTGAAACGATCACCTACAAAACAGTTATAGCCAAATCCCAGTTTCCCTGACTTTAACGAAACCTTAAGGGAGCAGTCACAACCTTTCCGAATCTTTCTTTTGAGCTGTGAACTTATTAAAACAACTGAATACTGAACATATTTTCAATTTCTTTTTCCATTCTTGTTACCAATGAGTGTTCTTTCTTGTACTATACATGAGGATGAGCACAAAAAGTTAATCCAGGCTCTCCCTGAGGTACCTCATGGTTTTAGCTAACTGACTGTAAGAACCACTTCCAAATAAACACTTAGTGAAATGTTGACTTACTAGTTCTGTCAGAATTGGTTTGTTTCTTTAACTTCAGGTATAAAACATACAGAAGTGCTTGCTGATGTAAAAGTTTACACAATAAAGTTCAAGCAATTGCCAAAGGTGGGTTGGTCTTTACATTGCTATTATTAAAATTTGCAACAAAAATCCAAATATACATGTTTCTTGAGATATGTCTAAACATAATCAAAGCTCACAGAGTATGGTTATTATGTACCATCAACACATCATGCAGTCCACTCCCATATAAAACACACTTCACTGCTAATAATTTTGTTTTTCTCAACTTGAGTTTATAAAAAAGTGGATCAGAAATAAATGCACTTGAAATTTTATCATTAAATTACAGGGCAGATTAGTATATCCAGGATCACTTTTCTTTCAACTGTTTTCCTTCATACATTGAAATGCACTGAGCTACAAACAATGACAGTTCAATGCTTTGGCGGGTGATTATCCACCCTTTAATAACCCAGTCAGAGGGAAGGTATAGGAACAACAAAACTTCTAAGTCAGTAGAGGTATTACCTCAGAAAACTTTTATTGTAACTCAGATCAATTCTCTATTTAAAGAAAGTCCAGCATAAAAGAAGTTGAAATACTAATGAAAATCTACAGTACAGATATAGAAGAATAAAGAAATGACAACCAGATGGGTTATATATGAACCAAAAAAAAAAAAACGAACCAAAAAAAAAAAAATTTTTGAAGTTTAATTTCATATTTTCATAGAAGTACTATTTACACGTATTGCCTGCAGTACTAGTAGAGTAATGGTAATAATGTTTTCTTCAGTAGTCAGTAAGATTTTTGAAAGAATTCCAACCCAAGTAAATGCAAGAACTGCTTGAGCTATCTCTCACCACAGCCACCTTCTAGTCTTTAAAGAAAATGACCACAGTTTGTTGTACTGATGGTATCTTCATGGAAAAATGCTAACAGCTGTTAGGTAAAGAGAATCCAAAGAAAAAGGTTTTCTAGATCTTTTTACAATCACTTGGAGGATATCATATCACCACTTAAAGGATGTAATAAATTAATCTTCACAGTTCAGCAATTTATCTTCATTTATCTTCTGAATGTACAGAGAGATCTCTCTGCAAAACAAGTGATGCACACCCATTCCTCATTAACTTCGGTCAATAGCAGAGGTTATGGCTGTACATTCAAACCTGTCTGGCATGGATGCCATGCCGTAAACCAAGAAGATACCTAAGAAGATACTCTGCAGGTAACAGAAAGAAACCATGTACAATCTGTAGGACATTACCAAGTGTATTATTTTTTAATTAGCAACGAGAATGAGAAGGTGGAAAAAGTCTTTCAACATAATAGAACAACTTTAAATCATAGACATTATTATCTTTAAGACAGCCCCTCAATGAGATTAAAAAGCTGCACTTTAGTTTGAAGAAAGCATTAAGGAGAGTTTTATAAAAACATTGTATTGGATTTGCGTGGCTAGGTGGTGCTGGCAGGGGGGCTACAGCACTGGCTTCTGAGAGAAGCTGCCAGAGGTTTTCCCTTTGTCCAGCAGAGCCAATGCCAGCCAGCTCCAGGACTGACCCTCTGCTGGACAAGGCTGAGCCAATTAAAAATGCTGGTAATGCCTCTGTGATAACAGAGTTAAGAAGGGAAAAAAAAAAGTTACTGGGCCCATCTAATCGTGGCCACAGACGAACAGGGTGAGAATGTGTGAGAGGAACAGACACGAAGATCAGTGGAGAAGGAGGGGCAGGAGGCGTTAGAGGCAGCAGAGCTAAGATTCCCCTGCAGCCCACAGTGAACAACATAGCGAAGCAGCTGTGCCCCTGTAGCCCACGGAGGACCACAGGGATGCAGAGATCCACCTGTAATTCAAATGGTTTTCAAAGTATAATGCCCCTTTATTAAAAGGGTTTAGTGTGAGATCTCAAGAGCCAACTGTTTCATAAAGCTTTCACTAATCTCAGTGGTTTTGGGATAAGGATGTTTATTTTGGCTTTTTTTCTACTCAATTTTTATTAACAAATTGCGAATGCATGTTTCTGAATTAAACTTGCCTATATTAAAGCTAAATCCAGCACCATTCAAACCACAGAAGCTGTCAAACTGCTTTTTTCAAAACTTTTGTCTGATGTTATTTATGCAGTTTTAATTAATTAAAAGATTTCCAGGAGTTCTACATATTCTGGAATTCAATGCAAAATCAAATACCAGTAATGTTCAACACTAAAAAAGCTTGGATCTTTCATCTATGTTCTAGGATTTAAAAAAAAATATATATATAAAACCCTTCTGGCTGCAGAATCCCTATCAAGCTTTCCTCTTGCTCTGCCAAGAACATCATTGTACTTAGAACCTAACAGATATGATGCATCTGTAACTGGTTCTCTAAATTAGAAAAAGCATCAGCGTTATTTTTTGTCACTCCTCACTTTTCTCTGTTTATGAACACTAAGACATAATAGCTTGGCACAAAGAGTGCAACACAGCAGGGCGAAAACACATGAGGAGTAACAATTTGAGGTTAATTGATGCAGAAAAGGTTACATCATACTGGGCTATATGATTCTTGGATGAAGTTAGTGTTACAATTCTTCTGTCAGAATAACTGTGAAACCATAAAATGATGTGTTCTACAAGCTTTCTGAAAAAGATGCTGGAAAGTAGTGATTGCTCATGCTGAAACCGTTACAGCCATTCAGTCCTAGGGAATATGGATAAGACTGGCAGAATGACAACAAGAACGCACTGACAGAACTACTTAAGCAATACCAGATACAAAATACAAGAGCTTTTCTGTAATCAAGGCCTGAATTCTGGGCATGGCATCACACCCTAAAATGCTTCATGGTGTTTTACCTTCATAAAGCAAAAGTCATTAAACCAGTTTTCCATGAGATCACCATCCCTCTTGGCTACCTTCCTCTACAAACTCAAAGTAACAATGCAAGATGCATCATTAGTCCAAAACAGGTAATATTCTGAGTGCAATTACTTCCCTCTGATAATCATCAGGAACATATGTTAGGTGCAGGTCAAAATCCTTCTGCTGCCTGGGAGATTCTCAAGGTCAGTAGTTAAACAGGCTTGATGATGAAGAGTGAAGAAGTCTCTTTCTAACTCCAAATGTTCTGCCCTACACTTTGTAAGAAATACACTTCATCATCTAAACAGAACACTCAGGAGGCAATTTCTGAAAATCATGCTTCCTGGTACACTTTTTTTTTAATCTTGCCTGTGACTTTCTTATTCTCTCCACTCTTCAGTTGTCCAGCCAAATCCATCATACTAATAAAATGTGGGTTTGCTGTGGCTACTAACTCCAGCCTTTTGACCCTCTCCGTTTTCTTCTAACTTCCCTTTGTTTATAATATTGAAAATCTTGTGCACTAAATTAGTTTCTCTGCATACTACAAGGATTTTGATTTCCCTAACTTTCAGTGTTTGCAAGATCCAAGTAATACACTAACTCAGCAGAGCCCTTGAGCCTGTTTTAAACTTAAATGGTTTGCAATGATACTGCCAGCATGCTTTACTAGTTCATAATTTGGGGAAGAATTAAATAACTGTTTGGTTCGATGTTTGTGCACTTCTTGGTAACACAGCTTTTCTCTGGAAACTTTGTTTAGACTATTACCACTACAGCAGCAAGGAGTTCCAGTTAAGGATGTGAAAATCATTTTAATCTTGTTTTTCATTTTTACCTATATTCACGTTCTTGGAGTATTTCAACAGGATCCAATCCTTGTGGCTTCTGGATAGGGCTGATACGGTTCTGCTTTTGCTGCAGCTGGACAATGGGTGAAGGTTGTCCAGGTGGGGGCTGTGGTACAGAGGGCCCAGGCATGGTGGCAGCAGGCTGGTTGGCAGGGGGAGCAGGAGATGGCCTCCCACTAGGAGCTGGCGCTGGAAGCTTTTGTTGTGCATTGGAGACATTCATATCTGGGGCTTGGCCTGAAACATAAACACTACTGACTCATAACACGGAATATGGAAAGCAGGAAGAAAATCTGAACACAGGACATGAAGGTAAGGTAAACATTCAAAATCACCACGAAAGGGACATTGAGACTACACTGTTTTTTGAAACAGACATACTAAAATGCAAGTATACCATACATTGCAAGAAATGGCCGAAAGAAAAACAAAACGCATGAAACTTTATGATGAATGCCATTTCTTTTGCTATTCCTGTGGACTTTTAATTCTAATGTTACAAGAAACAAAACAGCTGTAGAACTGACTTCCTGCAAATCCAAGACCTCATTCTACCTCTTGTTCACTATCCTTGCACTAGTTAGAAGAAAGCATCTATAACCCCAACCTGACAACAAGAAGAAGTAGGTCTGATTTTAGACCTCTATCAGAACTTGATAACCACATGAAAATTTTTACAACTGTATTGATAAATATCTGCCAGATATAAATAGCTTTTGTTCCATTATGATCTCCCATTAATTGTATTTCTTTCAAATATCAGGAACTCAATTATTCTAATCATCTTGAAAAGCAACACAAGCAAATAGTACCTAAGGGTCCCTAAGGGTCATAGATTTCAGTATTTCATTATGACAAGTTACCCTATACATTCAGATGTTCATGAATTCACTAATAACAGACATTGCTAAAATAAAGATGCCACTTAATTGTCTGAAGAGTCATAGTTACTTAAGCTAGGGAAAACAGCTACAAAGTACACCTGCAACCTTGTAATCAACCTTAATTCAAAACCAACATCCTGAAATCTATAGAGATCACCATTTGTCATTCACACATCTGCATCAAACTCCAGAAAAGGAACTTGAGCACAAGCTGTAGATTCTGTATTTAGCAACACTGCATTTCAGCTTATAAAAAGAGAAAAAAGCAAGCCAATCAAAAGCCTCTGTGCAATCTCAGTTCTCAGGGAATCTGAGAAGTTGAATGACTGAACAATGAATGACAAAAATTTTGAAGACATGGGGAAAGAAGTTACACTGTTCATTGACCTCAAAGACTACACTGATCATTCAAAGCTATTCAATTCCAAAAGAACAAAACAAGCAAAAGGAAACAGCGTAATTCTACCATGATTTGAAAACTTTTGTTTACAGTAGCAAAGGTGAAAGACAAGCTTGCTACAATTAAGCATGCTCAGAACATAACTTAAGTTTTATATGTGTCCCTCAGAAAACTTACGTATCTTGTTCTGATTACAAAAAGGTGCTTCATGTTCAGTCTGTCTAAAAATTGAAGTAATTTTATGTGGGTCTTTCCCAAATTAATAAAAGGTTAGACTCTCCTTGATTAAAATCTTCAATACGACTTTTCTGCACAGCTTTTTACTTTCCTTTTTCACTTTTCCCCACATCTTTTGTCCACTATACCTTCAGTCCAAGTTTTAGGGGTAATGGCAGCTGTATGTCCAGGCATCCCTGGAGCAGGCCCTGGTCCAGTTGCAGCACCACTCATTGCATGTAACCCAATACCTGCAATTTGACAGAGGAAATAAATTTGCTAAGACGCAAAGCATTTCCAAGATTCAAAAATCATTGTTTCCTAGCATGCTAGTCTATTCAGGCAAGTAGTACATTTCTTCACAAAATAAGGATTTAAGTGGGCTTTACTGTTAATACATACACCTAATGAAGTGTATCAAAATCATGTTTCATGAAAAAAACAACTTAGGAGCAAAAGCCATATTCACCAAAATAAAGAGAACAGTGACATTATTAAAACCTAAGAAAATAGTACCATCTTAACTCTCAATTCTAATGCAAACTCAGTAATGGAAGTGTTCAGAAACTACAGGTGCAGGGTGTTTAATATAACACAGTTTTCTTACGACCAAAATGTGCTTGCTTACCTTACTGCAACATCTACTACCATTGTGAGAAAAAAGTAAGTACACTTCCTTTTCCTTATGTTTTTCACTTAACAGGACACTCTACATGGTTTATTTTCAACAACCTAAATCATCAATCAACTTGATCCAGATTATTTATCTACTTTCCTGCATAGCAACAGGAGACTAGAAATTTACTCAGAAAAACAAGGGTAATTGCTATCAGTAAAGTACAATTAACATTCAAAAACTGCCAAGCATATCAGGACAGACACTACTGCACAGTGAAATAACTTCTATTGCAGTTTTGACAATATCCTATTAATAACAGATGTGTTTTATGCACTTGCTCAAGCTTAATACCAAAGGCCATGCTATTCACTTTGACGCCAAAATACAGTCCCAAATTACAGCCCTGCACAGCACCCATTTCTTAATCTATCACAGGTAGAACTTGGAGAATTATCTGAGCAATGATTCCTACCACAGATTCACTTACCAGACTGTCTGTTGAAGGCACTGGGAGGCTGCTGCTGTTGAATGCCAGGCAGGGTTCTCTTGCCCTGGACAGCAAGCTGGAGGTTTTCGGGTAAGGGCTGACCTCTCGCCAGCATTTTGTATGCTAGAATTTGAGCCCGCAGCTGATGCAGCTGTGCAGGGCTGAAGGGGGAAGGCCCTCTGTTAGGCTGATTCATAACTTGTGGGTCTCCTGCTATAATGGGTCCTGGCTGACTCGGAGTCATCTGAGGTGGTGTTGGACCTCCTCCAGACATTGGACTGGACACGTGCTCTGGTGCTCCTAGTGGAGATGGGTGTGGAGACATATAACCTAGAACAGGTAGAAGAATCATAAACTTGCCACTCTGCTAGTTAAACCTAAATTCCATCCAATTTTTTAACAGTACATAAAGTAGAAAAGTGTCTCTCTCATGTCAGGATAGCTGTAGCATTTTCTGCAAAGACAAAAGTGCAATCCAAAGTTCCCTGGGATATCAAGATAGCCTCAGGAGCTCCTCTTCAAGAAGAACTACTGTTACTTAGTCCAATAATTGCTAAAAATAACAATTACCTGCATATTTGGAGTAAGACAAACTAAAACATGAAATACAATACAGAAGCCTGGGGATATGGTGCTGTTTACTAGAACTCCGGAAAAATGTTTCTTTGTGAAACACATGCAGCGAAGTCTGCCTAGTTTATAGCTTAATATTCTAAGTTTGATGTACACACGTCAAGGAATATCCATTCACTTCTACAGGCCCTCCTTGCTAATGCTCACCAACATAGAGAAATAGAAATAAATAGTATTCACTTTCTGTACAATTACTCTTTAATTTATACAAATTGTTTGAGCCAGACAAAGTATGTTCAATACCTTTTGCCATCTGGGTGCTCAACAACTTGGAACATCAACTGCAAGCACAAAAATCACCCTCTGAAGAAGCTGCTGAAGAGCAATCACAGTTCTGAAATGAACAGTGCTTGTATCTTATTACAGCACTTGAAAATGCAGTGGTTTTAATTCTGAATATTAATTACACCTACTAAATACTTTCCTGAGCTTCACAAAGCCCAACAGAGAGCTGGTTTTTGGGGATTTTGTCCACCAAGAGCGAAAAAGAGGTAAAAATATTTACTCACTTCGCTCTGGTACTTTGGAACACAAATAACCTTCTCACAAACTGGAAAAGTCAAAAAAAATTTGTAAAAATCTAAAAATCTTCTGGCTCATTTCTATATTCCATGTTCATAAGCCACAGATCATAACTCCGAAGATCATGGTACAGTTCATGATTCTGTGACACACAATCTACTCTTCTCCCAATTTTCCTGTCATTTTAAAGTGAAACTACACCAATTCCATCTATATGTAGTACAGATCACAGAAGAAATTTTGCTCTTTCTTTAGCTTCACTGTTCTTACTGACCCTTCAGTAAAGGTATCATAAGCAAAACCTTGCAGTAGTCTCAACTTTTCTGGGATGACAGCAGCTGTAAGTCACTAGAACTTAGGCAAGTGAAGAGATTAGATTGTAAAAGAACTGAAATTTGTGCTCAACTTAAATAAAGGTTGCAAATGCATGAGACAGAAGAAAAAGTGGGTAAAGAGGGGTTTGTGATGGGAAGAAACCAGACAAGACAGAAACAGACCAAGTTCAATTTAAAGACGATGATGACAGGAAAGGAAGATGATTTTGGCAAGCGTAAGAAAAGTTACATGGTTCAAGAGAAAAATGAGGGGAGAAGTTCAAAGAAAAGGAAGAAAGAGACTTTAAAAATTTAAAACTACTGGAGCTATATACTAGTTCAATATAATAATGGTCTGTACATCCCTTGGTGATAAAAAGTATGATAAATAACTGCAAGTTTACTCCATGTATTCATCTTCTTCCACCAACCTACTTTTACCTCTACAAATCTCTCTTGCTGAGCACACTGCATAAAAAAAGCACCCATCAAACCACAGCAGAACAAAACATATGCAATTGCATTAATGGTTTATACTATAAAATGGGGTTTATTGCAATATTTATGCATTATTACATTTCTGAATCTCAGGATTTACCTTAAATGGCACCTAATCGGAATTACATTGCTTTCTGAACTGCTTTTGAAAGAATGGTTTCTGTCCCTCCTCAAGTTATATTGTCCAATTTATAAATTCCGTAATGACTGATAGATTTCAGACCCAAGATCTTGAACTGCATCTGGACTACAAAAATTTAGAACAGTGGTCTAAGATGCTGAGTATTTGTTTTCAGTCCTGACAGTTTAAGCTGCAAAGTCTGGGACTAAGTTTTGCACAGAGCAGTTTACAGAAGCAGATGTTTTTTGATCTTTCCAGATACATATTTCTTACACTTTCTCTCTTCCTCAAAGTCTGTATTAGAGTTCTTAACAATAGAAAACTGTGCTTGACAAGAGGAAGAAAGAAAACAAAATTCCCATAAAATATATTAGGAAAGAACAAAATCCTTCCAAACTTCTTGTAAAGGTGCCAAAATGTGGCATTTACACAATGTCATGATGTTATATGAAAATTTTCCTTTTAAGTCTGAAAACTTTCATACAATGACAGTGACAGAAGAAACAGACACAAGCCTGTCCTAATAAGGTATTTACACTACTTGCTTTTTTCCTATCTTATTACAAGCACTCTAACACAGATAAGCGTACACACAAGAAGATCCCCTAAAATTGCGTTTAACCACCATAAAATATATAACCTACAGTTCTGAACAACACAGAGAATAGAAGTCATCCACTGCCGGGAAAGGGAGGCCAAACAACCCTGCCTATCATTTAAAACTGTGGTAACTTCTAAGCTTTATCAGGCTTCTCCAGATCTTGCCTTTTCTGAAAACCTCGAATGATGGTGATTCTTAATCACTCTAATGCTGAATTTCCTTTCCCGTAAGTCCCATCAGAATTCCACTTACACAATTTGTAACCATTACTTCTCTGCTATTACTGTGCACCTTTGAGGAGTGTCTTGTCTGTCTTTCCATAATCCTTCAATGGGTTATAGAAGAGGCTGCATCAGAAACCTTCTCAAGTTTTCCTACCCGTATGCATAATCAGAAACATATTTAATCCCCCTCTGGTATCACCTTGTTCAGCAGAAATACACCACAGCATGCCATAAACAATGCGTATTCTTTACAGTATTAACATTGGAAGAAATCCTCGTTCTAACACTTCGCCAAGTACTATTGGAGGGCAGACTGTACACAAAGTTCTGGCTTTAATTGCTTTTTGTTTCACTTCAGTTAACAGAAACAATAACATCTTTCTTTTCTGTTTTAAAGCTGAAAAATCAGAGCGCTAAAAATAGAGACACTTTTTTCTCCAGTTTTAATGCTAAAATGAAACAGAAAGAACACCTTCAAATGAATTCTAAACCCTAGTAATGACACAGAAAGAATCAAAGTTTTAGCAGTCCAGACACTGGAATGTTCAACAGAGGTTTTGAATCTCCACTCAAATTTGGTAAGTCTTAAACAACAAAAGTGTCTGAAGATCACAGAGGTCACATCTTTATGCTAAAACCAACAGCAAGGGTATATTTGTACTCAAGAATGTGACTGTAAGAGAATTTTTGGATTTGCAAGATATAGACAGGATTGAAGAAATCTAGCTTTGTAACTCATTGAACTATCACTTCAATCATCAATTGAAGCTAGCTTAAAAAGCAATGGAAAGGAATCAAGTACATCTCCGCAATACACAGTACAAATGCATAGTGTCCTGGAACACAGTGAAAAATATGCCCGTGTTGGACTGAGGTTACGAACTTTCTTAAGGCAAGCAAAACATAAAATTTCCCTCTTAGTGTGGCCAGGGTTAACAAAAGTTCTTGTGAAACTGAACAAAGAAAAAGAGAGGTCACACGTGTGCAAGTAATTTAAAACTAGGACAGCAGAAATAAAACTGTTGAGAGGTTTTACACTAGCAGGCAGATGAGTAAGGTGGCAGGTCTTTTCTCATCTTTAAAAGTCTGAAAGAACCCAGAAAAGTAGGTGCAACTAATTTAAAAACATTAGGGACAATGAATGTTGCCTGTGAAGTAGCAGTATATTAGTGAATTCTGTAAGTTAAAAAATGGTGTATCTTTTTAAGTTCAACAAATACTACATGATTATTAAAAATTAATACAGATCAAGTCCCAGAATCCTAAGTTCCTTCAGCCCTTATGTTCCCATTTACAAACATCAAGAAATGACAGCCAAACAATTCAAACTGGTCTGTATTTCAAGGCTGAGTAACAGTAACTTCATTTAATTTTTACAAATCCCAGAAAAATATGTAAATTGTTTATTCCAGTCCATTTATATATTTTTATGAAGTCTTTATAATACAAATACTTTATTTTATATAAATATTTAGCTCATCTTTGCAATTTCTCCCCAATCCCCCTCAAAAGCCAATTCTAACCATGATTTTAATCAGTTGGGTAAGTGTTTAACAAATTACATTAAATTTCAGACTCCTCAAATACTGCGAAATTCACCACAGTTCACTCAAGAGTCCGAAGAGTTTCTAACCCAATTCAAAATCAGTAATGCGCAGTAAGCTTACTATTTAAACAGCTAAATATGAAGTTGGAGCAATAGATTTTCCATTCATTTAACCTATTAGCATCAAAACAAAGGTATTAAGACTAAACTGGGACATCATCGTGCGTAAGTTCGAGAAAAGAGAATCTGCCATTAAAACTAGTAAGGAATGTTACCCTCTCTCCAGTTTGGCAGTAAGACTGGAAGGAGTAACTGTGAGGAGAAAGATACCAACTTACAGTATTTTCCCCCATAAATTTATGTCAGACTTCTGAAAATCATCCTATTGCAGTATGCAATAAAAACATGACGATCTGTCTGAGCTAGTAAAACATTTTTTCTGGATGACTCACATCTCACTGAGCAGCAAGAAGAAAATAAACCCAGAAAATAAATAATAAAGTTGCATATCTTAACGTAGTAATTACTGTTAGTTTAAAAAATGCAAAAATCTCAGAACAGTAACTGCCCTTCAAACAGCAACAGGCACTTAAGTAAAATGAAAAAGTTCATGCAAATTTAGCTTTCAAATGTTTCTGATCTCCTCATCATTCATTTCACCTCAGAAAATGGCAGTTAATTATTTAACACAGACTGTAAGAATCATTACTTCCAAAATTCTGTATCAACTTTCTCTTTCACAACTGTAGGCTTGATTTACATAAACTATATCTACAACTGCCTGTGCAGTTGCCAATTTACTTCTAATTTATTTCCCACATTTGTAAACATGTCTTTTATAAAAAAAATCTTGCTTTTGTACTTAGAGACAATCTTCTGCAAGATTTCCTTCTTTACCAAAATTACTAAAAAGAACTAAAAATACTGCTATTGGAACATCTGACATTTAAATGAAATCTCATTTTGTGATCACTTCCCATTGCAAATGCCATACAGAAGCACTATAGACTATGGATTAATCACAACTGTTCCACTCAGATCTCTAAGAACTGAAGCATTTTATGAAGACCATCCACCCTGCCACTGTCAAAAAATATAAGGGCATTGTTTCCCACTCCAGCTTACCAGTTCTTCTCAGAATCTTGGAGCCTGTGAACAGGCAGATTTCTGTCAATAAGGGACCATTACAGCTACAATAGTCTACCTAACTTGTCCAAAACAGACCAAAGACTCTTGACCTCTAAACAAACTTCTCCCTTTAGCCTATGAAACAGATGAGTGTTGACTTAGCTTTTGTATGACACAAAAACTACCACCAATACTTGGGTCATCTTTGTTCCAAGGGTTAATTATCTTCATTAAGTAAGATACAGCTATTTAACACATTCTCAATTCAAATAATTTCAATTTGCAGGTACTGAAATACACTGCCTCCTTTTTTTTTTTTTCCCTTTAAAGGCTCCATCTATTACAAGCCCTTTTACTATTTGGGAATGTGCAGACAGATCAAGTATTCCTTTAATTCTCTCATCAGATAGATTAAAAAATGGGAGTTTGACATTTTCCAGGATAAAACAAACACACTCTTCTCAGCAGTAAAAACCGCTTTTTACGAAACAGTTTATACCCCTACACAGCAAACTGTTTTGCTCCTAGACATACATTGTTGTTGGCTGTGCTAAAATCTGTGCTAGAAAAATAAGCCCATTCTTCTCAGATTCTGATCAGCCTTTGTAAACAAATTAGTTTATTATTTACTGCTAAACCTCTGCGCTATATATAATTTTTATCTGTACTAACTTTAAACTTTTCTCCAGATCACAAATACCTTGAACAGCACTGAACCAAAACAGACTTTTAAAAGACTAGAAAAATCCACAATTGGATGATCATCTTCTAGTTATAGGTAAGTTTATAATCTGTCATTTAATTATCTTAATATATTAAAAGCAGATTATACCGATTTTACTTAGTGATATCTTTCTCTTAAATCACAGTATCACAGAGTAACAAGCCAAGGAATTTCTATAACTCTACCAGGCAGACAAAGTTTTGTCTATCGTCACTGCTACTGGCTTTAACGATGCAAGAGAAGCCCCAAACATGGCCTAGGATCGTTTTTCCTGACAACTGTACAAATCACACCCCTTGACATTTTAATGAAGGAATTTAGCTTATGATCTCCACAAAAAATAACAGGCTTGTTTGACTAGTATATAAAAATAATATAATAGTATCATGTTTACATAACATATAGTAACTTTGTCAGTCTAAAGGCTGACTTTATGCAATTCAGAAGGACTTGGACAAGCTCAAGAAGCGTGACTATGTGAACTTCATGTGGTTTAACAAGTCCAAGTACAAGGTTCTGCACAAGGCTTGAGGCAAACCCCAGTATCAATACATGCTGGGGAGTGAAGGCATTGAGAGCAGCCCAAGAAGGGCTTGGGGATACAGGTGGACGAGAAGCTTGATGTGACCTATCATTGTGTAGTCAAAGCCCAAAAAACCAAAGGTGTCCTGCATCCAAAGCAGCGTGGGCAGCAGGGCCAGGGAGGGGATTCTGCCCCTCTGCTCTACTCTGCTGTGGTGAGACCCCACCTGCAGTGCTGCATCCAGCTCTGGGGTACCAGCACAGGAAGGACATGGAACTGTTGCAGGGGATCCAGAGGAGGACCACAAATATGACCAGAGGGATGGACCAGCTCGCCTGTGAGGACAGGCTGAGAGAGTAGGGCTGTTCCCTCTGGAAAAGACAAGGTTTCAGGGAGACCTTACTGTGGCCTTTCAATACTTGAATGGGGCTTACAAGAAAACTGGAAAGAGACCTTTTAAAACGACTGTAGTCACGGGACGAGGGGGAATGGTTTTAGACGATAAACTCAGACTCGATACAAGGAAGACTTTTTTTTTAGTAAGTGTGGTGAAACTCTGGCCAGGTTGCTCAGCACAGTGATAAATGCCCCATCCCTGGTAACATTCAGGGTCAGTTTCAGTGGGGTGCTGAACAACTCTGAACAGTAATGGGGCTCTTATCTAGCTGGGGATGTCCCTGTTCACTACAAAAGGGTTGGACAGAAGGACTTCTAAAGGCCCTCTTCCAAACCAAACCATACTATGTTTCTATGATTCTGTGATTTTTTCAAAAAAATTATTCTTGATGGTCTGAATTACAGACATTTTTATTTTACCTACAACAATATTTACTGATACTTGGCCATTCTCCCTAAGATTTCAAATTAATGGGCAAACTTAGGATGATTCATTTCCTGGGGTTGTGGATTTATTCAGCCACTTTACCCCAAATGCCCCCCAAAAATATTAATTAGCATACATTTATCTACTTCAACTTGAGGACTACAAACAATAAGCCATGAAAAAAACAGACCTAGCACTAATGAGGTGTATTTTCTATTTGACACTTACACTGTTAAAAATTGTACATAATTGTGTACTGCAAGCTCAACTTTCAGACATCTACAAGAAAGTGAACCTTGTAATAAGTCTTGGTTTCTACGACACTCAACCGAAGATTTTGTCAGGATTTCAAGAGCTACCAGGCATCTTTCCATGGATTCTCAGAGAAGTCCATGTGTGGACTTCTGCCACGGGCATGGGTAAACCCTCCTTCACCACACTGCATATTTCCACAAAATTTGTCAAAAAACAAGTGTCCTACTTTCTTTAATGTCATGGGAACTCACACAGAAAATATCCAATAGGCTGACAGGCTATTAAGGAACCTGATTTTCTACCCCGAACCTGTACATTAATGGCAAAAATGTGCAAGTCTAGTAGATGGCACTTTGCCCAGAACAGCACTTTGGATCAGAACAGCATCAAGTGCCATCACCACTTTTTTTGTGGAAAAGGCAATTGTCTAAGAACAAAAAAAATTGAGACATAGAGGCAATGAAAGCTAAAACAGTCCTCTATAATGTAAAAAAAAAATGTTAGAACTTCTGGGGGTTTTTTTTGACCGTTTCTTTTAAAAGCCTGCTCCACATCAGAACTCTAGTAATATCTGTTTACATTGTAACAGTTGCTGGCATACACAAAAAAGAGAGTAGGACTCTGTAGTCTCTAGCCTGACAAAGTTGCTACAAACACAATCAACTTTTTGCAGTGCAAACCAACCTGGAAATCTGACCTCAGGCAGCACAGAAAAAACAACTCAGAAGCTACTTGTTTTTGAAGCATATTCAACCTATGCTCCTGTATTGTCAGTACACAATGTATGAACTGTCCCATCCTCATCTTTAGACTAAATGGTTTGTTCATTTCATCCCAAGCAAAAGTGCCCACTAAATGCAAAGACAAGCGAAATTTGTCTCTCAGATGATCATGCTTATATTTTGTTGAAATCAATGAGAAAGTTTCACCTGATGAAGATCTTGTCTCTGCCAAGTCAGTTCTATTTTACTTAATTGATATTGAAAGGTTTAATGGAAAAACATTATTTTCTAATTATCTGGGTCCCGGACTGGGATTCAGCTGGCAAGTTACACGCCAGAGTTTCAGTTGCATACCACTGAAAAGCCACAAAGAAGTTCAGGCTCAGTCTTTTCACTGACTTGTACCTGTTTTCTCCTTCCAGCATTTCTCTTATCCTATGTACGCACATCAAACAAGGACCACCTCCTAACAGATATGTACAGAGTGTGTCACACCAAGAGCCTAATTTCATTTGGGATTCTTCAGGTGTTGTAAAATAATTAACCATGCAACACAGAAAGCTTTATCTGCTGCCAAACTAATTAATACTAGCAGGTGTTTCCAGTTAAATCTCCAAAATACCAAGCTGCTCACAGAACGCATGTCCATTTATGTTCCAACCTACAGGACACAAAGAAGGCACACAGCAATGTGTTAAAAGAGTTTCTATCTTCTGGCATAAAAAATAATCCACTTTACCAGAAATTACAGATGTTAAAGAATGTTTCTCCAGGTCTGCTTGGGTTCTTCTCTTATGATTACTTCACCAAAGGATTAAAATAAATCATATTATAATGCATTTGCATTTACAGTAGCCACATAAGAAGTAAGTTGGTGGGCTTTTTTTTTCAGAGATGTGAACTGAAATCTGCGATAGACTTGCCCCAGGCACAGACTTGAACCTTAGCTTTTTTCCAATACATGCCTGATGGACACTCCAGAACGCAAAGGGATTCAGTTATTTGCCTTGCCATGTTCAGCTTTTCCAAACAAAGCTGAAAGGAACTAACTGGTAATCTGTTACATGGAACTGAACTACAGACTCTTTGTGGAACAAGGGGCCCCAAAATCATAGAGCATGCACAGTATGGATAAACCTTGGCTATGCTGGTCCATTGGACTCTGAGGTGGACCCATTCCAGGATGAGGAGGTCTCATACTCTTCATGGAGCCACAATGAACATCTTCAACCATTCCTTTTTCATGCAAGCCATCGACAGACTGTGAAAACAAAATAAGTATTTAGAGAGAGATACTATATAAATCCATTTCAAAAATACCAACAAATTTAACCCAAAATCTAAACAAATACATGAAGTGTAAAAACTTCTTTCAGCAGCCATTCAAAATAAAGAGAACCAGAAACCTTTGCCCTGGAATTAGATATCTGGGGAAGCACAGAACACTATTAGACTGATTGCCCCATCTGTTTCCTTTTTGACTTTTTTCTTCCTTATGAACTGGTTGGCAATGGCAGGGAGGCAAATTGTCCAAATACAAACACATAACCTGTACTGGCCTCATATTACAAAGCAGTGTAACACACACTAACTTATGAAAGTAGAGCCTGTGGCTTAATGTGAGTTATTTTTAGTCCAAACTTTGCCCTTTCAGTCACTGCTCTACTGGAAAGTCCCAAACATTGTTTCTCTTCAAAACACGGGTGACATTGCAGGAGGTAACATCTTCTTCACCAACAAAAACAAGGATAGCCAGTCAAGGAAGGGAAAACAATACTTGTGGCTCCCTACAGCTCCTGTCACCTCATACACTCCTCAAAAACTACAGTGCCCATGGTATTTCAAACGCAATAGCTCCAAGTGCTCTCTTTAGAGAGTGAAGAGAAGACAGCTTGGAGTCTGAAAAACATGCTGAAGGGCATTCTAGGCACTGAAAAAGGCTCCATAATAGAAACTGAAGGGCTCTGAAAGTGAAAATAAGGGGAAAGTAACATCAGAAGGAAGATGTCCTAAGAAACAATGAAGTTTTTCATGAAAGCAAAACTTATATCCCTAACTATGGAAGGCAGGAAGCCAATTAACTGCTAACTTAGAGCTCTGTAAGGCTTCGTATTAGGAAGGAAGAGACTGCATCATTGACTTAGCCTCTCTACAGAAATATGCGGCTCTGCCCCTCTCTAACACATGCAAACTAAATGCTGCTCTTGCAAACCTTAATGTGGATGGAGAACTCGTGGTCTGCTTTATCTAAATGTACATCTATTTATTGCGAATTCTTTTTAAAAAGAGACTTAAGATAACCTACTTCAGTGGAAAAATGTAGGGAGTTAATTAAACGAGTGCGCAAGAAGCTGTATCAGCTCACAGAAAAAAAGTGTCACATTTCTTATTTTTGAGTAATTTGTTGCACATGACTCAGTTTCAACAGAACTAAACTAAGGTCATCCTTTCTACAAAAGAAAAAGTAATTCTAAATTTCGATTCATAAACCCTCCATATAAATTTTCTACTTTCCATTGCAATCATCAGATTTCACTGAAAGCACCTTTAAATGTACAGAATTTGTTGTTGTTCAGCATTTTTGAAGGATCTCACTATCACTTTTCTGTATCAGAAGTTTGGGTTAAAAGGAGGAAAGTTACAGAAAAGGAAAAATAAAATGGACTTTTCATGTTTCACTGCATCATTTAATTGTCATGACAGTATAAAAATATTTGTGAAAATTAATTATATCAGAAAAATATGCACTACTCAAGAAGCTATTTTAGATTACAAGAACTTGAACTTGGGATATGGAATAGAAATGTAGACACAGATGACTGACACATTAAAAATAGTTACACTTTGCTAACCAAGTAAATCCCAGTGCCCTTTTCTGAGACATGAAAATCTCTCCCTCTCTTTCTGTCCCTTCTTATAAAGATAGCCAACACAGAACAGAACACTTGCTTCACATTCTGCCTGCACGAGATGAGCTCTACAGAAACCAAAACACCTGTAAAGATGGATGCATTCTTATTTTGTCACGGTATGTGTTGGCTGCCATGGTATCTTTATGGCTGCCAAGAGGAGGAGACTTGCTGGTAACTTGATCTGATTTCCAGAACAGAAGATTCTAGCTGTACACATTTGTGGTGTAACTGCAGGGATGGGTTTCACTGCACTAATAGGTGGCAACCATGAAACCTCTGGGAATGCAAACAGCTCAGATGGGAGTAAGATGGGACACAGCATGTGTACATCAGAAGTACAAGCATAAAGAGGGTGGGGAAAGGAGTTTTCTGTTAAAAAAGGGCAGCAGAGAAAAGCAAGTATGCGGCCTTTGATAAAGGGAATTTTAAAAAAAAAAATCAAACAGGAACAGAGAGGTAGAGACATGACCGTACAAGAAAACTTCAATTCAAGGCATGCTTCTCTGGAAAGAACTGATCAAAAGAACAGGTTTTTGTAAAAAAAGTACTACTAAAAAAAACCACAGACACAAAAACAACTGTAGCAAACTGAAATGCTCCAAGCCTAATGGAAGGGAGACAGAATATACAGAAGAATGCAGCTTGCATCTGTGCGTTTGCAGAACTTATGCGGTAAAAAAACTGAAAACCAAATTCATTAGAACTCATAAATCAGCTTTTTACTAGCAAAAATACAAAAGATGAAGATGGCATAAACTTCTGTGAAGCCAAAATTAGTTGTAATGATTACGCAATTGCTAATGTATGCAGAGCCTGGTACTTCCAAGAATGTATTTCATCTAAAAGCACCTCTACTGGCTATGGAAAAAAACATATAAAATAGGGGAGGGCAATTCAGCAGAGGACAGTGTTGGACTGCAAGAACTGAGGAATAGTTATTTCTGATAACTTTTTTGAATGATTGTACAGTTACAGAGGATAACTCTAAATCTATGCAACAGGTTAAAAAAGTACAAAGGGGATCTTACACACAATATAATTTCTGTAAATTCTTCAGTCCTCTATAAATAATTCAAGCTATCTTCCACAATGACATTGTTGGGATAAGAAAGTAACCTATATTACCAGTAAAGCACTACTATCACACTGGGGTACTTTTTTTATTTTAGTCTTCTAATATGACAGAAGGGAAACAGGAAGTTGAGACATATTCAACTTTGAGTAGAAATTACAATTTTGATTGGTCCCTGTAAGTAAGGACACAAGTACTGAACAGGCCAAATAAACAATGCTTCTAGAAATAGAATGAGGGATGAACTTCAACTGTAGGCTAGCACATGCCTATAGACTTGGCAGACTTAGAGACTTACATAATGTCTAATGCATAAGGAACATTTTGCCTACAGTGCTTTTACTACGAATTTAGCAACTAAGGTCTTCGCACAGATACATCCCAGTCTGACCTATTTTCAGGTAAACTGTCACATTACAATGTCTGGGGTTATTTTTGTTTGTTTGTTTTAATCCACTTCTTAAAAAAAACAACCAAGCAAAAAAACACCCCAGCCTTAAAATCAAAGACTGAGTACCAGACTAGTTTTTCTTGTAGACCATGCATCCTCTAAAACAATGGAAACAATGGAACTACACAGATCAAACAGCAGTGTACTGTCATGTAACTGCCACTTACCTACACAGCATAACTGAATGCATCCCTGATGGACAACCAGTCTGACTGCGGTTTTTGCAGCAAGAAATTGGCCACCAATTCCATTAATCTCTAAAAAATCACTACATCACCATTTTACATATGTTCTCTGTTGAATTTTCAAGGTTGGCAATACTTTCTTTCTTTTTTAACTAACATAGACACAAACAAGAAAAATAATGCAGGGAACATGCCTGCTGATGTTGCAGGCTGTTACATCTAGGACCATGACAGAATCACGTTGATTCTCAGAATGTCTACTGTGCATAGATCTGTTACCCATTAATATTTGAAACGAGAAACCATTTGCCTTCTGTTTTAATGGAACATCGAGTGAACAACTAATATATTTAGTAAAAACTACTGTACTTCTGAAGAATTTTTTCTCTCCCTCACTTTTTATCTCACTCACCAAAACCAGTAATATTGCCCATGACATGATTGTAGTTATTCCACAGTCAGCAATCATTTACAGTACACCACATTATAAATTCACAAAAGAAGTGATTATGCATCAGGTTACAATTAAATGGAAGAGAAAATAAACCGAGAGCTCACAGTACTCTATCCATCCCTCAACTGAGCACTGTGCAAATTAACAATCTACAGTGTTGTTATAACCAAAAGTTAAGCAGTTAAAAACCATGTGGTCCAGCTAGTGAATAAGAAGATACAGAAGGCTGTATCATAGAATCATAGAATGGCTTGGGCTGGAAGGAACCTCAAAGATCATAAAGTTCCAAACTCCCTGCAGTGGCAGTCTCTAGACCAAGCTGCTCCAAGTCCCACCCCAACTTGCCTTGAACACTTCCAGGGATGGGGTATCCCTGAGCAACCTGTTCTAATGCCTCACTAGCCTCACAGGAAAATAATTTCTTCCTAGTATCTAACCTAAACCTCCTGTCTTTCAGTTGGAAACCATTCCCCCTTAGCCTGTCACTACCTGTCCTTCTAAAACGTCTCTCTGCATCTTTCTTGCAGGCTCCCTTCAGGTACCGGAAGGCTGCAATGAGGTCACTTCAGAACCTTCTCTTCTCCAGACTGAACAAACCCAATTCTCTCAGCCCTTCCCAACAGGAGAGATGTTCCACCCCTCTATCATCTTGGTGGCTTCCTCTGGACTCACTCCAACAGGTCCATGTCCTTCCTGTGCTGGGACCCCAGAGCTGGATGTAGCCCTTCAGGTGGGGTCTCAGCAGAGCAGAGGGGTGGAATCCCCTCCCTGGCCCTGCTGCCCACGCTGCTTTGGATGCAGCCCAGGACACGTTTGGCTTTCTGGGCTGTGAGTGCCCATGGCTGGGTCATGTCCAGCCTCTCACCCACCAGCACCCCCAAGTCCTTCTGGGCAGGGCTGCTCTGATCTGTTCATCCCCAGCCTGTAGTGATACCAGGAGCTCCCCCAACCCAGGTGCAGCACCTTGCACATGGCCTTGTTAAGCCTCATGAGATTCCCATGGACCCACTTCTTGAGCTTGTCCAGGTCCCTCTGGATGGCATCCCATGTGCAGATGTGTCAACTGCACCACTCAGCTTGGTGTCATCTGCAAACCTGTTCAGTCCCTTTGCCTATGTCACTAATGAAGACATTAAATAACACTGGTCCTATTAGCTCAATAAATATTACCGTATCCCGCAGCCGTAGGGAGGAGGAGAGACATCCAGCAGGCAGGAATTGTGCAGCAAGATTGATGATTTTAATTGTTTTACAAACTCTTTCATACACCTTTTTCTTCATAGTCTAATTGGACAAAGGATCAGCCACCCCCTGGGTGGACTGGCTGGAAGTCCTAAACATCCATTGTCAAAATATTTTTCTACTGTACCATAAACATAGTTCTACAAGGTCCCAGGTGTTCATAGTTTATAGAACTTCTGCTATTATCTTCCATGAGAGAGGAAAGTACCTCATGGCTTAGAAAGAAGCAGGAAAATTTCTTGCTAGCAGCATTTTTGTATCCACATGGTCCCAATACAGACCACTGAGGGACACTACTTGTCACAGGTGTACATCAGAACTCTGAGCCATTGACCACTACCCTCCAGATGTGACTGTCCTACCACTTTTTCATCCATCTAACAGTCCACTCATCGAAACCATCTCTCTCCAGCCTAGAGAGAAGAGTGTTGTGGGGGTCTGTGTCAAAGGCTTTACCAGTTCAGACTAAAACCATGTAACCCCGTTCTGTCTCCAGAGAAGCTTTTATGTGGATGCAGAGGAAAAGTAAGATTAGGGCAAGGAAGGCAGCAATGCTTTCTTTTAGTATCTTCCAGCTTCCAGGTATTTTTTCTCACAAGACTCTCTGAGGCTGTTACGGTTTTTCTATTTAGCAGTATCCCTTACAGACTTCTTAAGTATTCCTTAAACATAGCTGTCATGCATCCAAGATACACTTCAGTAAAATTTGGAACTGTATTTGGAAATTTGGTTGATAGTCCTTAAGAAACTAGCAAGAAATGCAGTTAATTTACTGTTTCTGTCAAAACTGTGTTATGTAAACTAATAGTAAATTTTCCTGTGGAAGGGCTTTCTGGTTACTAAGTGAATATGCAATTTTTAGTTTTCATAATAACAGTTCTTAAGTAAACATACTTTAGGAATTACAATTTATTAATATAAATTTGTTTCAATCCGTGTTTTCGCCACAGATTGATCCTTTGGATTTTTTAAAACTTTTTGCATTATATTATTGTTTGTAAGCTAGCCAAACATCTAACACAGAATGAAGTTGTTTCAGTTAAGCATGTGAATTTTAAGAGGAAGAACCACATCCCAACTGTATACATATGTACCCCACAAGCAATTGTATAACTGGGGCACTTTTGGTGCAATACCCCGTTTTTACTGCATTTCATTTAAAAAAACAGTGTTATGCTATATCATGGCTTGAAAGTCAACATATTTGTTATAGCACTAAGCAAACAGAAAATGTTTATCTGGTCCAGCTGCAGGTAGCTGACCAGCTTTTTAATTACACTGAACAACACTCAAGTAATATTTGCAAAATAATCTAGAGACACCCTTCTACAGCATTTCTTGGACCCTTCCAACAGTTATCACAATACACTATTTCTGGAGTTGCACAGAAAAACAGACCCAAAATCTCATCTAGACTGAAAATTAACTATGATTTTATTTCATTTTTTTCTTTTTTTCACTTGTATCAGCTCCACAGACCCATTTTCTAGCTTAATCATACACATACGAAGACAAGCTGGAACCTCTGAAGTGGAAACCTAGAGGACAGCAAGGCTGTTGCTACCAAAACAAAGACTTGTGAAATTACAGTCTTTATTCCATTATCAGAATCGAGGTATAGAGGAGGGAGAGTAATTAACTGTAACTATACTGAATGATCATCTTTGAATTGGCTATCCAGACTCTTTGTGGTGCATTTTTCAAAACATTTCAATGCCACCTCAATGGTCGAATTTCTACTCTGGTTCACAGAACCTTGTGAGATGCTCTCTGAAGTCTCTGAAAGAATGTTGTGGGATGACATTTGTTGGTTTGTTTCCAATTGTAACACAGGATTAAATGGCTGATATAACAGGATATATCAGTAAAAACATAATGTGTGAAGCATTCAGCAATTCTACAGAAAATTCCTGGTGCCATCTTCTTCTACAAGTAGAAGAAAAATAGAAAGGAATGAAGAACATTAAGAACCCTGGCTGTGAAGTTTGGGGACAGAGTTCTGAAAAGCTGGGCTGTAACTGACCCCACAAACAAAAAAATGCCAACTGCACATGTCTAATCTGGCTAACAGGTAAATCAGATACTTCAAGATTCAAATGCAAAGGTTATAGTTACTGCACATACTGACCTCTCAGAGATTACAACATGTCAGTACAAATGGGAAGCTGGATCATAGCCTCCCTCACTTCAGCTAGTCTTTGTGCTATTAAAAATTTTTTAGTTCTTCATGTAAAAGATGGTAATGTCATGTCCCTCTTGATTGGACAAACTGACCCATATGTGAGAGTGTCAAAATGAAGATGATGTCATTTCAAGAGGAAAATTAAAATATGTTCCTATTACTTCAAAACAGTTTTTTATTGCAGTTTTTTCTGTATGTGCATATAACAATTCCAAGTGGAATCAACAATAGCTGCCAAAGTGTTTTCGATACCTTGGCTCTGTAAGCTGCTACTACACATTTCTGAGTAGAACATCAGTGCAATCGAAATTATTCTGGGTTCTAAATCTCTGGTATACAACCAAACAAAAACAACAATACATGAAGAGACTGTTCTCACAAAGGAATTTCCACACAGGCAAGTAATTCCTCAAAGCAAGAAAACATTGATGATAGTCTAAGCACACATACAATTTTAACTGTGTAACAATAACCACTGAAGTGCAATTATTGACATGTTTTACATGACACAGTTTTATACTCCTTTGTAAGACAGAGTCCTTATAATATAACTTGAAAGCCACATTTTTCAACCACACTTTCAATATGGAAGAGTAAACAAATTTGTAATACAAATTCTTTAAGGTGGATTAAGTTTGTTTTGGTGGCGTTTTTTTTTACGAAAAAGAACAACAAATTTCACACAAAATTAAAAACCACCCCAGAAAAAACCACAGTATGTCCAAACAGACAAGAAGAAGAAAAAGAGGAAAAGGTGGTTAGAATGGTGTGCCTTTAAGTTTTAACACTATCATTCATTTTCTTCTCCCTTGTAACATCTGTCTTTCTGAAAAGTACAGTTTACAAATGAAGATTTGCAAACTACTAACTCTATAGTTCAAAGTAGTCTACTAAGAACAAGGAAACTGTGTTTAACCTGATACATGAATAATCTTTAGTAATAAAGAAGTCAGAGCGTAGCTGAAATTTTGCAGGTGATGTGTAATAGCAGTTAAGCAGGTCTAAACATAGTTTAAGTAGATTTTTCATCAGTGGAGAGAACTCTACGGAAAAAAGGTTCACTTGTAATGAACTATTACCTTATGCATTTGATGCATGCCTTCCTGTGGATAATCTGTAGGCCCCATTGTCGGCATTGGATGTGGGACACTGGGCGGACCAGGACTTGGCCCCATCATGCCGTGAACGGAGCCAGGAGATGGCCCTGGTCCTGGGCTAGGTCCCAGAATCGGTCCAGGTGAGGGTCCTGGTCCAGGAGAAGGACCAGGATGAGGCATGGCGCCAGGGTCTGTAGGCGTGGACATCTATTTTCTGTCTCCTTTTCAATTAGCAGAATAGCTCTAATAACAAAAACAAAACAAAACAAAAACAAAACCACAATTTCTATGTGACATTAGGGGCATTGAAAAAAATTTAAGTAAAATCTACTGGCAATTCTTACACACAGACACACACACACACACATATATATACATACACATGCAAGCTGTCATCAGCAAAAAATGTTTACATGATCCTTAATGTTGCCCATTAGCTTGATCACCCTTCTAAAAGCCCACTAGAAAGATAAGGATCCTGGTAATTCCATCCATTTCTGGACATTTGTATGGTACTCACAGAACAAAGCAGCTGGTGTGCTATGAGAAACATCTACCAGAAACAACAACAGCTGAACTGACTGGCTATCACCAGATGTGTCATGTGGGCCAAGCACAGCACAGCAGTACTAAAAGCAGGAAAGATAGCTGGGCATCTCTGTAACCTGCGTGTCAAAAATTCTTTCCCTAAACAGCTGTGACTAGCCTTAAATTTGTACTTGTGAGATTCATGGTAATACACTGAAACAAGCATTAAAGGAATATTAAGACTGTTTTCAGAACTTTTTTTGCACTTGCCTGAGAGCACTGAGACATACATGGAGCCAGCAGCCTGCCCTGGAGTGGCTGACTGGGCACAAGCAGAGCCAGTAGTGACAGCGACAGGTTGGAACATGGCCTAACTGCCCCAATCACCCCTTGCCAAGGCTAACAGCTCCAGCATGGAGCCATGGAGCACAGCAAGCAGGGCTGGAGCCAGGGGAACCACAGCAGAGCGCCGACACCCACACAGAAGCAGCAGCTTGCCCTAGAGCAGCTGACTGAGTGTGAGCACAGACAGCAAGGATGGCGGCTGCTCCCACTCTCTCAAAAGTGGTCATAGTGAACGTGACCAGGGCACACTGGCAGAGCTCCCCTAGGACCATTTGGGAGCAGCCAACAGAGGCAGCGAACAGACCCAGCAGCTGGAGAAGACAGGCATAATCTTATTAGTGTATGCTGCCTCAAGTATGGTTTTGACACGCCACAGAACTCATTCCCCCTGGAGTCACTGTACCAGCCACCAGAAGCCTCCAGCCAGCCAGACCATCCAGTAATAGACGCACCTCTTCAGGACTCAAGTTGCCAGGAGTTCCCCAGCCTCACTGTAAGGCTGGGGCTGACCATCACACCTGTCACAGAAGACGTGTTGTTGTAAATGAGCTGTCGCCAGGTGAAGGAGCCATGGGACTAAGTGAACAGCCTGTGCAGTACTCCTGAGAATGAGTGAGAGATTGACGGGCTATTCCCAAAGTGTCTCAGAAGTTTCAAACCTCCACTGAAGTGAAGATGCAGGTGGACTCAGAACCCTACCAAGCAGTAAGGCAGAGGTCTCTTGAACATGAACACTGGAAGGTGGTCACTGGCCAGTCTAGGCAGAACACTCCTGAAAACTTGAACATATCAAATAGCACTGGTACCTTTCACAAGAGGTATGATGTCCTGAAACTGGAAGGACAGTCAACTGATGAGGTAGATAAAGGCCTTTCTGGGATGGAGGAATCACCTGGGGCAAGACAACCTGCCACCCTCATCATGACTGCCCCTGTTAATTAAAAGGGAAGGGTAGTTGATACAGGTGACTCCCTTCTAAAGGGAACCGAAGACCTGCTATGCAGACCAGACCCAAGCCACAGGGAAGTCTGCTGCTTCCCAGGGGCATGTGGTTCCAACACTGGGTGTCACTGGCAAAATCTGCTTTTTTTTTTTATCATGGCATGGTCTATCTAACAGTTGGTGTACTGATACATGAAGGGATGCACCTTTTGCAGTATGGAAAAAGGTTTCTAGCACAAGAGCTAGCGGGGCTCATTGACAGAGCTTTAAACTGGATTGGAAGGCAGGAAAGGATAAAACCATGCTTGCCAGTGATAAGCAATGGGACGGCACACCAAAACTTGAGGAACTGAGATCACTCAATCCGCCCCATGAGGTGTAGGCTACAATGAAGAGCACGGAGAAATGAGCAAGGGGAAGCTTTGGCCCAGTGCCAGAAGTATCTGGCATAAATGAAACTCAGTGGGACGAGTCCTGTAACTGGTGTGCCGTGATGGATGGTTACAGGCTCTTCAGAAGGGATAGGCAGGGCAGGCAAAGCAGGGGGGTAGCATTGTTAATAATGGAGGGACAAGAATGTATGGAGCTTACAACTGGCTACAGCAGGGTTGAGACCCTCTGGGTTAAGATTAAGGTACAAACAAATAATGAAGATGTCATCATGGGAGCCTTCTATAGACCATCTAGGCACAGCAATGACATCAAATCTTCAAGTTACTGAGGGACACCTTCAAATTTCTCCTTCTGGGGTAATTCAACATGTCAGATGTTAACTGGGGACACCACACAGCTAGCACAATCAAGTCCAGGAGATTCTTAAAACGCCTAGATGCTACTTCATGGTTCAAGTACTGAGACAGCTGACTAGGAAAGATGCTCTCCTTGACTTCAACCTTTTTAACAGAGAGGGTCTTACGAGTGACATGGTGATTGGTGGTCTTCTTGGCCTCAGTGCCCACAACGTAATCAAGCTTAAAATCTCTGATAGAAGGGAAAGTGCCAGCAAAACCCCAACTCTGGACATGAGGAGAGCAGACTTCAGGCTGCTCAGGGAATTACTGAGTAAGGTACCCTGGGAAAATGCTTTTGCAGGTGCTGGGATCTGTCAGTGCTGGTCACATTTTAAGCACCATCTTCTAAGGGAACAGGAGGAGGCAATTCCCAAATGTCAGAATTTGAGCAGGTGAGGTAGAAGATGGCTTGGCTGAGCAGGAATCTTCTTTGGGAGGTAGAGGCAAAAAGGAAGGTGTAGGCTCAGCAGAAGCAAGGTCAGGTGATGTGAGAGGAATACAGAGATGCTGCTCACCACTGCAGCGAGAAAATCTGTCAGGCTGAAGATCAGCTGGAGTTGAAGCCAGCCACAATAGACGGGGACAACAAAAAGAGCAGATTTGAAATGCATTGATAGCAAAAGACAGTGGAGAAATAATATTGTCCTGTTACAGGATGAGGATGGTCACCTCACAAACAGGGACATGGACAAGGCAGAGACATTTAATGCTTTCTTGGCCTCTGTCCTCAAAGCCAGTGATGGATTAAGGGGGTCCCAGTGTCCTGGGCTGGAGGACCATGGCTGTGAGAATGATCAACTCCTGGCTGACCCTGACCTTGTATGGGATCTGCTGCTCCCACTGGATCCCTGTAAATCTATAGGGCCCAATGGAATTCATCTGAGAATATTCAGAGAGCCAGCTGATGTCATCATGAGATCTCTCTCAAAGATTTTCAAATGGACTTGGGAAGCTGGAAAGGTCCCAATTGACTGCAAGCTGGCTGACATCCCAGTTTTCCAGAAGAGCAAGAAGGATGAGCCTGGAAACTACAGGCCTGGCAGTCTCACTTCAGTGACTGGCAAAATTATGGAGAAGATTATTCTGGGAAGTCTTGAAAAACACCTGAAGGACAACGCAGTCATCGGTCACAGCCAACACAGGTTCTTGACAGAAAAGTCCTGCCTGTCAAAATTAACTTACTTTTTTGACAGGCTAACCCATCTACTTGGATCAGGGGAAGCCAGTTGATGTAATCCTTTTGGATTTCAGTAAAGGTTTCAATACTGTCTCTCACAGGATCCTTCTGGACAAAATGTCCAGCACACAGCTGGATAAACACATCATGTGATGGGTGAGCAACTGGCTGATGGGCTGAGCACAAAGGGTTACAGTGAATGGGGTGGCATCAGGCTGGTGACCTGTCACTGGTGGGATTCCACAAGGCTCCTCCTTAGGGCCAGTGCTCTTAAACACAGTATCAGAGAATGGTTTGGGTTGGAAGGGATCTTTTAAGCTCATCTAGTTCCAACTGCTGTGCCATGGGCAGGTATACCTTCCACTAGATCAGGCTGTTCAGAGCCCAGTTCAACTCAGCCTTGAACACTTGCAGGAATAGAGATCTACAACCTCTCTGATCAATCTCTGCCAGTGGTTCACCATCCCCACCATAAAGAATTTCTTCCTAACAGCTAATCTAAGTATACCTTCTTTAAGTTTAAAACCACTGCTCCTTGTCCCACCACAATGTGCCCATATAAAAAGTCACTCTTGCTCACTGTTATAAGGCCCCTTCAGGTACTTGAAGGCCACAATGGGGCCTTCCTGAAATATCCTCTTCCCCATGTTGAAAACCCCTGCTCTCTTTCTTCCACAGGAGAGGTGCTCTGCCTAACCCTCTACAACTTCATGGCCATCTTCTGGACCTACTCCAACAGGTCCAGGTCTTTCTTGTGCTGGGGACCCCAGACCTGGACACAGCACTCCAGGCAGGGTCTCATGAGGGAAGAGTAGAGGGGGAGAACCACCTCCCTCACTCTGCTAGCCACATTTCTTTTGATGCAACACAGGATGCAGTCGGTTTTCAGGGCTGGAACTCACCTTCATAAAAGACTTGGATGAAGGACTTGAAGGGATACTAGTAAGTTTGTAGATGATACAAAAGTGAGAGGAGCTGCTGACTCCCTCAAAGGCAAAGAGGCCCAACAGAGAAACCTAGAAAAACAGGAAGGCTGGGCAATCACCAACCATATGAAGTTTAACAAAGATAATTGCCAAATTCTGCACCTGGGATGGGGCAACCCTGGATGTATGGACAGACTAAATGAGATGCTGGAAAGTAGTGCCACAGAAAAGGACCTGGGGCTCGTGGCCAAGGGAAGGCTGAAAGTGAGTCAGCAGTGCCCTGGCAGCCAGGAGGGCCACCTGTGTCCTGGGGGCATCAGGCACAGCATCACCAGCCGGGCAAGGGAGGGGATTGTCCCGCTCTGCTCTGCACTGGGGCGGCCTCACCTCCAGTGCTGGGGCAGTTTTGGGTGCCACAGGATAAGAGAGATACAAAGCTATTGGAGAGTGTCCAAAGGATGGCGACAAACATGGTGAAAGGCCCAAAATGGGAAGCACCAAGGAGCAGCTGAGGTAATTTGGCTTGTTCAGCCTGGAGCAGATGAGACTGAGGGGAAACCTCATTGCAGTCTACAACTTTCTCACGAGGGAAAGAGGAGGGACAGACACTGTTACTGTATCTCTTCTCTCTGGTGACGAGGTACAGGACCTAAGGGAATGGCCTGAAGTAGTGTCACTGGAATAGGCTCCCCAAGGAAGTGGTCACAGCACAAAGCCTGAGAGAGCTTAAAAAGCGTTTGGACAACATTCTCTGGCACATGGTGTGATTCTTGGGGTGTCCTGCAGAGGACCAAGAACTGGACTCAATGATCCTGTGGGTGACTTCCAGCTCAGGATATTCTGTGATTCTATGACTTGATACCTTGGGATCCTGTTTCCTTGCAAGTTAAAACAGAGATGCCTATGAAACTTCTCAGTTCAAAATCTACAGTCCTCTACAGCCCCACAACACGACTACAAAAGGAATAAAGGTATCAAATGTTCTCAACTGCAAACACCATAGCTTCCTCTAAGAGGCCTATGTCTGGCTGTATGAAGAACAACACACACTTCCACACAACAAGCAGTTCTTACATGAGTCAATCATGATACTGCAAAATCTAAGACTGATACTCTCACAGCTGAGTTGCTCTGTGCATTATAAGCAAAATTCAATCCATTTAACAAAGCAGATACCTAGCACCACCACCATCCAGAAAAACGCACACAGAACAATCAATTACAAAAGTACTATCAGTACACAGCATCCTGAAATATCTTACTTCACAAAAGACATCTACCTACACCTATGCATTAAAATGGGTATCAAAATCTTCCCCTCTATTCACCTATCCACCCTATTTAAAATTCAACTTGTAGTTCTCATAAAAACTGGCTCCAGTCTCAGGCCCATTAGTTACACTGCCATTTACAAATACATTAAACATACCCTGTATGCAAATTTGAAAAATTTAAAATTCTTTTTGCTAGGATAACAAGTGTCCAAACTATGAAAAACAGTAGCTCCCAGAGGTGAATGTTTGCACTACGTGCACCAGATTAAGTTCCTTCATCATCTTTCTTTGAGAGAAGATAAACTCACCCAATCTCACATAATTGGGAATTGTCTTAAACAGATTTGTATTCAGAGATTTTGTATGTCAAAGAACATGTGAAAAAAAAAAGTAATTTATAAAATCTGTAACAAGGGAACATAAAGTACTGGAAAATACTACTTAAATGCAAGTAATAAATCCTGTCTGAAGACAGTCATGGAAATAAAGAGACAAAGCAATCTTCTCTGGCAACAGTAGTTCACAAAATTAAAAAAACAGGCACTGATCTAAACCAGAACGCAGTATGGCCCTCCCAATTAAGTATCTGTTCACAGAACCAACCTGTTAAAAAGTTTATGGTTTAGCATGTTTCAAAAATAGTTTAGTTTATATTTATTAAGTCTGAGATTGCATTAAAAAAAACCCATATAAATTAGGCACCCTGCTCTCATTAAAATTCAGTAAAAGCTAGATACCTAATTCATTTAGGCCCTTATCAAAGTCTCATTAAAGTCAAAGCAAAAATCTACAAAAAGACAACAGGCTAAACAGTGCCCAAGCTCCACGCAGATACCACTGGTATTAGTTTGGCTAAATTCTGGTGCCAGCAATGAAAAAAGCAGTATGAAGTCAACTCCCTGCCAAAGCCAGTGTTGACCTATTTATTTGGACTGCTTTTTATTGACTGCCCATTAGAATTAAAAAGCAAGGGGAAGGAGAGGCAAAAAAAGTAAATGTTTCCAACAAATTACAAGACTATAGTACAATGAAAAAAAATTAAAATTCCATCTTACTGTTCCAAATGACAAGGCTGTTGGCCCTGATTTTCAAACACATTACATGTTGTTTAACTGTTTTTCAAGCGTCCAATCTTACAATTTCAAAACACTCACTGAAGTAATATTACTCACATGACTTCAAATAGGACGGGGTTTTTTTCCTGAACTGTAATCCCTTACCACCTCTTGGATTTATTTAGATCAACATGACCAATTCTCTTTTGTGAACAGCCCCAGATGAACTACTGGCAACTGAATTAGTTGTCATGAATCACATGGTTCCTCCTGTGGTCTCAAAGAATTTCTCCACCTCTGCTGACACAATCAGAGCTAAGACAGGGAAATAAAAAAGGCACCTATCCTTTGTCAGAGGAACTTCAGCCAGATCCAAATACAAAGAAGAGCCACAAAACCAAGAGCTGAAAATTAAGAGAGACACTTAGGATCTCTGCTCAACTATTTCTAGCTCAAATGGTTTAGGACAGTGAATACCTACACTGTAAACAATTTGAAATAACAGTCACTAAGCATAAATATTTCTGCACTGTCATTTTATATACACTGAGAAAGTTTTGTAGATGTAAGTAATTCACTGTACAATAAGACCCCCACCAGTTCAATGTTTCTATTACACATATTTTGGTATAAACCTGCTACAAACCCAAAGGTAACAATGGCAGGGATTTTTTCGCATGAGGAAATATTAGCAGATCCCAAACGAAAACACAGCAGGTAAAAAACTATTTGCATTACTTTGGAATTCAAGACCAGCTGTACACCCAAAAAGATCCAGGGATTATAGACTGCTTCGACAGGGCACACACCAAGTCTAAGAACAGATGGAGCAGTAGGTATTTATAATTCTTCTAGCTAGTTCCCTTCACCATCCAATATAACTTCTGCCTTTCCTCTCAACCTAAACTGAACCTCAGCCAGGATGTTTTGGCCACATCTCCTGCCTTGCATATGTAGTGAAAAATAAGGAAACTATACTGCTTAGAGCTGATCAAATATGGACCCAAACAACAGCCACAAAGATACTGAAATACTGACTGTAACTTTGTCTTCACAGAAAAATAGTTACAGTCTGCTTCTCCCCACACATTTCCAACTGAAGTCATGATTCACAGGTGGCTTTGAAAAGATAAACTGTAAACTTCTGATACACTACAGGCTAAAGGAGCTATCTTTATTATACTACCTTAGAAAACATGAAATTATACTGTCAGTGATTTGTACTACTTGCATAATCTGCTAACTATAATCAAAAGAATATGCTCAAAGCAGAAGAGCTGATTAATAATGACAGCAGCTCATCATCATAAAATAACTTATCATACTTAAAAGCAAATCAGTGTTTTGTATTGTACAACTTCTGCATTACCTTTCATCATGATTTAACTACTGTCATTTGATTAAATGACGATTCAATCAATAAACATGTTCACATGAAATAACAAAGAATCAGTGAAAATACTCAAATCTTCAACTAATATATACCATAGTTATTAGTTCACGTAAGAGAAGCCAAACACACTAACAGCTGAGATCCTGCCTTTGTGCAGTCATGCATGCAGTGTCAGTGTAACTTGAAAAACCTTCTGCAAGGGAATTTGTAGTTTAAAACACAAACCACAGAACCAGAAATGCTGAACCTTAATTACTTATCCAGACACTTAGGCCAGAAGAAAAAAACCTCTGCACATGACTTTAGCCGCATGTCTAGCTCTCTATCAGAAACTGTTGCAGGCATCCCAGCAGAGCGCACAAAACAGGTGGAATGCTTACACCAGAAACGTCATTGTGGAGTCATGTAGTGTAAGATCCATTTTCACATGCAGAGACAGTTTACTTTAGGATGACAGTCAGTACTCCTCACCTTGAAATATTCTTGTAGAAATTCTTATTCCTACTGCATAGCTGTTTCAGCTTTACAGGAAGTTCAACTTTTCTCAACTGCTCTAGCTTACAGCCTACCCTCTTAGGAAAAACTCACATCAGCAGCAAAAAATGACTGGCTAACAGCTGGGAATTGAATGTACTCCAGACTGTCAAAAGGCATAATCACAAATCAGAGTGCACGCAAGTTAGGCTAAGCTATGCTGCCAGACTTTACTGTGAAGACGCCACAGCACAGACATATGATCCTTTCTGATAGCTTTGCTGCAGAAGACAGTAGCCTTCAGGAAAAGAGGACAGCTAGATAGCTGCAGTCACAAGTATAATTGCCGTTAGACAATGCCCAAGATCAAGCCCATGTTTGCTACATATGTAGGTTCCACTGTAAATTTCAGGCACAGAAAACTGATACAGGCCACTACTGAATGGTCATGGATTAAGTTTTCATACAGTGAGCTTTACTACGGGTATTAATCACAGTTATTGAACATTGTCTTCTCATTCGATCCTTTAAAAAAAGAAGCCACAATGAGATACAGGCAGAAGGAAAGGAATGCACCACAGTACTGACAGGCCTTGGCTCTACTTAAACAGGGAAGAAGAGGAGGAAGAAGGGAGAAGATTGTTTTAAATACAAGTTACTTGTGGGAAAGTATTGATGAAAACATACATGAAAAGTGTATAATTTCTGTAAAAATAAACTTATTTTTAACATTTTCTGAAAGGTCCCACCTCTAAGTGATACACCTGGGTACTCAAACTCTGAAGTGATAAATAGGAAATATTCTCTGCCAAGTAGAGACAAACAGGAAAATGTTTATGCCTAATAAGTAATGACTTTACACATGTCAGAAATAAAGACAACAATTTTCAGTGTTAGTCTTCTTATTCTACTATATTTACAAACTATCAAAAGATGTATTTAAGAAAGCTTTACTTTCTTCCCTTATTCATCCTGATTTATTTTATCTTGGAAGTAAGATATGAGCTCTTCTCTAATGCCAATTTTATGACAAGTGATCTTTATGCCATAATGTGTTTACTATTCTACTAGAAAATCAGGGAAAAAACCAAACTAGTCTGATAAAGTCCAAAAGTGATGGAGGTCCAGAAAACACCCTTTACACATAGAGAACTTTTCACTGCAGCAGGAAATACAAGAAAGTGTAACAGACATTTTGATGAGTAATTTGCAAAAATGTTCTAAATCATACAAAGAACTAGAATTTTCCTTCTGAAAAGGATCACTTGTAGTTCACAGCAATATTACTCACCAGGACCACAAAAAACATTTTTTAAGTTGCTACTGTGAACATTCTGACCTTAACTTCAAAAGTCCAACAAAAACTGAGAAAAATATATCTGCAGATAGTAATTTCAAACACACCTTTGTCAAGAATACATGTAATGTAGTAAGTATGCCAGCTGAAGGACTTTTTGTCTTGTCAATTTTCAAGCCTCAGGTGCTGGTGAAAGCATTTTTCAAACTTGACAAGAAACGCTCACAGACCACTTCAGAAATGAACAAAAGAAAAGATCTAAGACTTCTTTGAACACACTCTTTTGGCACACGTTCTATGCAACACCACAGAAATACCAGTCTTAAAGCGGAGATATAACTCATGAGAGAAATAGTGTTTTTAACGAAGCTTTACTCTCAGCTCTGGCAAGTCCACATATGCTGTATGATGCACTCTAATTTTTAAAAGCTCACTATCCATACAGTCTTTCTGTTTTCTATTACTGAGATAGATAGATAGATAGATAGATAGATGAACAGATAAATAGATCTATATATAAAGACACAAAAACCTGCCTTGACGCAAGCCTATCCTTCTGGTACACTACTTTTTTTTGCCCTTAGAATAACAAAAGGACAAAAGAAACAAAGTCAGAGACAGTAATAGGGCAATTAGATTCCCAAAGAGAAAGTGTGCCGGTATTTGCACAACAATAGTAACTTGCACAGAAGAAACTGCCCCACCCCGAACGGGTAACTGGTATACTACCAAAGGAATTAAATTCTGGTATAGTGTTTATCGTTTGGGTCTGAGTGGCTGTGGTTAAAACCACTTAACACTTTAGAAAGCTAAAGCAAAACAGGGAGAGCGCAAACGGAACAACGCCGTGTCACAAATTCCAGATCAATTCTTCACTGAAAGCATGCAGAATACTTAAAGCGGTAAAAAACCCAACCAAACAAAAAACCGAAAAACCACCAACAACTTAAATTCTTCAACCGGTTATTTACTTGCATATTCACACTCACATAAATATTCATAAAAATACATCCTAAAAAGAACAGCGTTAACGTAAAGTTCGCTAAGTCTGAGTATCGAACATAAGAAGCAGATAGCAAGAAAAAACAAATTCGGTGCGATGTACGTAATCATGCAGACACTTTTACACTCCCTTTACTTGACCATAACGCACGCACAGGGAAAAAACCAAAATAAAAACAACCCAAGCCAATCGTTAAACTGTAACTTCAGATCGAGTTTAGAACAGCTGTAACTTTTCCAGCCGTGCGCAGTTTGCAGTTCCACCATTATAAATTTAAGAGGGGAGGAGACAACGTAAGAAACTCCATTTCTCCACGCACCGCGGACACAAGGAAAAGCCGCTGCAGGGGATCCGCGACCCGGGAACCCCGGGGGGCGGCGGGGCAAGGGCGGCCGCTCCTCCCTCCCTCCGCGGCAGCACCGCTGCTCTGCCCTTGGGTGCTCGGGCCCTGCAGGACGGGCGGCGCGCAGGCCTCGGCGCCGGGCCGCCCGCCACCTCCCCCGCAAAGGCGCCGGGGCGGGCGCGCACAACCAGCCGGGCCCTGTTTTCCCCCTCCAGCCTTTCTGGAAAGTTTTCTCCCCGGCCGACAGGCTGTAAAACGTCCCTGCCTGGAAATGCGGCCCCGCTGCCACCTTCTCCCGCCCCTCCACGAAGCAGCGAGTGCGCTGCTGACGGCGGTGTCCGCGCACGGCCCCGTACCTCGGCCGCAGGCGGGCGGGCAGGCGGGCCGGCGGGAGGGCGAGCAGCCGGGTCATGCCTCAGGGCTGGGCTGGGCCCGTCTCCCCGCCTCTCCTTCCCTCCGCCACCATGTCACGCCGACCAAACATGTCTGTGCGCCTGTGTGTGGCGGCGGTGACTTCCTGATCCGCCGCCGCTCGCACAGGCGGAGGAACGAGAAAGGCCACCCACCCTCCTACCGTGCCCCAGCCGCCGCCGCGTCCCGCCTCTGCCCCGCAGCGGCCCGGGGACGGGCTCCGCTGCCCGCCGGCCCCGCCCGCCAGCTGGCTGCAGCAGCTCTCTGCCGCCCACCTCGCCTCCGGCAGGGCACAGAACTTTTCCAGGTGCCAAACACCGCCGTCCCCTCTCCCGACATAGGGGCAAGCGACCCGCAGCTACCTGAGCATCCGCGCGCGTGTGCATCCTGGCTCCCGCCCGGCCGGGTTAAAAAAAAATAAATTTCCGCGCACACCGGAAATAAAACGCTTTTTTGCTTGGCAGGCGATTCCAAAATTCTAAGCGCATGTTTTGTGCTACTCTGCTTGGGGGTGGGGATGAGGAGGAGGGCGAATTTCTGCAGGGAAAACGGGAGGGGTACGACGACATGCAAGCTATTTTGGGAAGTAAACCGCGACACCTTTACAGCAGGAGTGACTGCACAGTTAAAAACAAGAGACCGAAAAGCAACAGGAGCCGCAGCCCGTCGGCCGAAGTCCCAGCCCCCGCTTCTTTCCCCCTCCCCGGTGTGTGCAATGTTTGTGACAGACAGACAGCGAGATGATCCGGATCATGGCCTCCCTGGCTCTGCCGGGGAATGCCGCTACTCTCCTCTCAGGCGAGACCGCTCCCCCACGCACCATGTTCCTCCCTCCCCATGCCTCCCCACTTCCCGTGGCTCGGCTGGGTCTGCGCCAGCGTGTGCCACGGAGGAGAAACAGCCCCACCGCACCGCGCTCTGCTACCTCCGGACACCCTGAACTTCACCCTGCGACCCCCGGCAGCTGCGGCGGAACCGCCCACGGCCCGTCCGTGTGGGCTGTCGCTCCCCAAGGATCTGTTTCTCCCGTGGCCGCGTCGCCCGCAGCCCGTGACACGCTCGCTGGGCGGCAAGACCGAGAGTGCCGCTGACTCACGAGTCAGCCACCGGCGACTCCGTGGGGGTTCTGTCGCTCCCACTCCGGAGATACGCATCGTGATTATTCCAGAATAATACCAGATCAAAAAGTTTCTTCTCTCCACCCACTGGGGGATATAAATATTGGGGAGGGCCGGGCGCCGGGAAAGGTGGGGAGAGGAAGCAGGTGGCACGGCAGCGCCTGGGACCGGCGGGGCCGTGCGCGGGGAAGGGGAGCGATGGAGAGAGGGAAGGTGGGCAGGGTACGAGCCGTCGCGGCCGCTGACAATAAAGGACCGTGCCGGGCACGGGGAGCTGGCGGGGTTGGACCAAGTTGCAAGTTGTATTTACCTTCCGCCCCGGCGGAGCACCGTGCTGATTGTCGCTCCTCTCCCCCTTCAGTGAGTCACCCGAGGCCAGAACCGGAGCGAGGGACTAGATTACGAACATGACTTCATTGGTGACAGCCATTCCCTCCTCTTCCTAAACTCCTGCCCCTCCTCCGCCCCCCCCGTCGCGGACGCCACTGCTCAGGCAGCGGTGTTCCCATTGGTTCCCCGGGCAGGGGGTGCCCGCCCCCTTGCGCAGAAGGGGCGGTTCTATTGGTTCTAGGAGCTGTCGCTCAGCTGAGAGGCGGGGGGGGGCGGAGGTGTGCAGGCGCGCGCGGGGCGGGGTGCGCTGCGCTCCGCTCCCTCGCTGGCCGTGCAGCGGCGGGCAGGCTGCGCTCCGATCGGGTGCCGCCGCCGCGCTCTTGTGCCCCTCCCAGCTCGCCTCTGCGGCGGGGAGAGAGGGGCAGGACTTCTTTCCGTACGAAGGCGGCGGCAGGGCGCGGGCGGCAGTCGCGGGAGTAGTTTGGGGAAGAGGTGAAGAAGGTGCTGGAACTGCGCCGTGCCTCTGCCCCGCTGGAGGGGCGGGGAGGAGCCAGCCTGACGGGTCTTCGGTCAGCTGTGTCTGGCTGGTGGGAGTGAGTGTATGTGTGTTTGTGTGTGTGTGCGTGCCCAGGGCGGGTGTCTCACTCCCCTTAAAAAAAAAAAAAAAATAGGGGGAAAAAGTTAGACTCCGTCCCCTCTCTCCAGTGGCAGAGGGTGCTGTCGTGGACGAGAGGAGGCTGCTTGAGAACATTCCAGCAGAACCGGCCTGTCAGGCAGGCTGCGGCTCCAGCGGCAGCGCCGGGCTGCCCGCAGCTCCCCGCGGTGCAGGGCCGGGGCGGCTGCTGAGGCAGATAGAGGGAACCCGGGTGAAGAGCCGCGGTGGATCTCTTGTTTCTGAGGGATAGGGAGGGAAAACAGTGCAGTTACGTTTCTTCCGTCTTGCTTGCAACACTTGCTTCCCTTGGAGTAGATTTTTTACAGCTGGTTTGGAAGTACGCTTTCTTGTTCCATGTGCTGCTGCCGTTTTTTGGGTTGGTTTTTTGTTTGTGGGGTTTTTCTGTTGGGTTGGTTTTTTGTTTTTTTTTTTTTGATGCATTAGGTGGTTTACCTGGTTTGCAGGGGCCGCAGAGTTCTCATGTTTTTTGTACAAGCTATACCTGTTCGTGTAACAGGCGACTAAGTACTTTATTAAAATAATGGGCCCGCCAGTCTGAGGGGATTTTTTTCTTGAACGCTAGTTGTAGAGACAAAAAAAAAAAACAGCCAGACTACCGTACATGGTGTTACATGTAGTTACATTTTCTAAGATCATGTCACATGGGCGGCATTTGCCATTTTGAAAGTAGTATATCTCCTACTGTAAATTTCACTTTTTACTGTGGGGTAAGAATGTTCATAGGAACCTAAGTAAAATCAGTAGCTACTACAGATGCTCAGGTGACTGAGTTTAACGTGAAGTTCCTCTTCTGTGGTCAGGTGGAGCAGTTAAAGACCTGAAGCAGTGCTGGGAGCACCTTGTAGTCTTTAAGTGACAGGTATTGTTTACGTGGTGTTTAGCTTGGAGTGCTTTTTATTGTTCAATCATCAATTTACAGTGCTGGCAATATGATGCTAATTACTACTGTTCCTGTAGTTTTCCAATGTAGTCGTTAGCTTCATCTTTTTTTTTTTATGTAAATGACCAGAATGCCGAAAGATAAGTGTGTAAGGATCAGTGCTAACTGGACAACACTAAGTATCAATAAAGTAAAAAGTTTAAAAGGCTGTATTTTCAGTTCACCGTTGTCAGTGAAAAATATTTACTTGAGAACAAATTCAAAGAAATTGAAACATTCAAATCTTTATATACAAAATAACTTATGTCATCATGTAAATCTTTTGATCCACTTGTAATTTATAGCTTTGGTTTTAGCTTTGTCTTAAGCTGCGAACTGGTGTCTAAGAGATAAAAGAATGTAGTTAACATTCTTGGAAAATTATGCTAATGGAAATGAAAGTGGTAAAGAGATCCTTTTTTATTATCTCTTTTTTTTTTTTTCTTCTTCTTAATACGCTTTTCTTAATACTGAAACTCTCATTAAGCAGTCATTTGCGTTTGTGGTTTGTTTTTCCTTGTCCATTCCCCAGCGTATATCTGAGGACTGTTTGCCTTTTCTCTCTGCAGAAGGGAAAACAAACATTAAGTAATGGAGGGGAAGTTTTCTTTCAAGATGGCTCAACTGTTTGTTGGATTCAGCTGCACTCAAACCATTCTAAACCAGGTCAAGCCATTCTTTTTGTTAGAAAGCATACAGAAAAGAGAAATATAAAGTTGATCTTTCAGGCAAAAGAAAAAAGGGTTCTCATGACTCTGGGATAGAAGCAGCTATATTTAGTTAATGATTATTTTGGGAAGGTTGCAGCAACCGATTTCATTTTGCGAGAGCGTGAACATGCCTGTTGCTGGTGTCAGTCTGAAGGCTTTTTCTTCTTGTGTTTTGATGAAGTACCATTGAATCTCATTGTAACTTGTACTAAGGGGATGGGAAACATGGGGGTTTTTTGTCAAGGGAGGCATGTTCAAATGATACAAAAAATCTTAATTGGAAGGGTGAGTAAGGCTTCCCTATGTGAGATTCAAGTAGCTGAAGCTTTGTGCATAATGGATATGTAAACATGATGAATAATCACACACTATAGTATAAATTTGTTTTTCCCCTATTTATTTATCTAACATAGCAAAAGGAAGAAAAGATGAGGCCCCTTAACTTGAATTAATGGTGTGGATGCAGCCAGTAATGGTAAAATGGCACGTAAAATTCTCGAACTAGATAAGGTACCACTATAAGAGGTATGTCTTTGACTAGCTACATACGTTGTTGTAGAGCTAAAGCTGATTTATATGAAGAATGATACCAACATAATAAGTCTGTTTAGAAACTGATGTATCAGTGGAACTCTTGCAGGGACACTTCTACCAAAAGGAGATCATTACCATCAGGGAGTTGCAGTTATTTACAGCAACCTCACCATTACCACCTTGAAACCCCTGCTGGAACAGTTAGTGATGCTATTTCTGTGTTTGCTACCAATTGTTTGCCAGAGACAATTGCACTCACTGCAACAGAAATAGCAAAAAAATTATTTTTTAATATCTCAGCCAGTTCGTAGAAGAATCCAGCTGCTTTAGCCTGGGTGGCCAGTGAAAAAAGGCTAAAGCTAGAACATTCCAAGATGGCTTTATGATCAGGCTTCTGCATAAAAACCAAAACAGAAGAAAAGTGTTTTTTCATGTGTCCAGGGAAATCATAAAGAAGTGAACTTGCCATCCACAACTCCATGCGCTCTGATGGGATACGCCCATGAGTGCTGAAGGAAGACATGATTGCTAGGCCCCTCTCAGATCTTTGAAAGGTCATGGCAGTCAGGAAAGTTGCCAGAATACTGGAGAAAAGCAAGTACCACCCTGGTCTTCAAAGCAGGCCGGAAGGAGGACCCAGGGAGCTACAGGCTAGTCAGTCTCAACCCCTGAAAAGGTGATGAAATGTTTCATCCTGGAGGCCGTGTCCACACACGTGATAGACGAGAAGATGATAAAGGGTAGTCACAATATTTAACCAACGTGATTGCCCTCTGTGCTGAGACAACTACCTGGGTGGATGAGGGAAGAGCAGTGGACGTTTTGCTGGACTTAGAGCAAGAGTTTTGACGCTGTCTCTAGTGATATCCTTGTAGGCAAGCTCAGGAAGCATGAGCTGGAGGAGCGGACAGTGAGGTGCAGTGAGAACTGGCACCTCGCTGTCTGCTCATCCAGCCCACGCTTCCTGAGCTTGAACCACAGATCCCAGACGGTTGTAATCAGTGGCACAGGGAGGCCTGTCTCTAGTGGTGTTCCCAAGGGTTCAGTACTGGTCTGGTATGGTTTAACTAGTTCATCAGTGACTTGGATGAAGGGGCATATACCTCCTCAGTGATGTTCACTGACGACACAAAGCTGGAAGAAGTGGCCGATATCCCAGAGGGCTGTGCAGACCTTCAGAAGGACTTCAGCAGGTTGGAGAGGTGAGCAGAGAGGATCCGTCTGAAATTCAACAATGTGTTCAATTCTGGGCTCCTCAGGACAAGAGAGACTTGGAGCTCCTGGAACATGTCCAGTGGAGGGCAGCAAAGGTGGGGCTGGAGCGTCCCAGTTACGAGAAAAGGCTAAAGGACAGGGCCTATTCAGTCTGGAGAAGACTGTGAGAGGATCACATCAATATGTATAAGTATCTGAATATCTGACAGGTGGACGTCATGAGGATGGAGCTAAGCTCTTCTCTAGTAATGCTGAGTAATGGGCAGAAGCTGGAACACAGGAAGATCCACCTGAACATGAAGTTCTCTACTAATTGAGCACTGGAGCAGGTTGCCCATAACAGCTGTGGAGTTTCCTTCCCTGGAGTACTCAAAAGCAGTCTAGACAAAATTCTGAGTACCATGCCCCAGGGGATCCTTCTTGAGCAAGGAGGCTGGTGATGTCCAGTGGTCTTCTCATGACCTGTCTGTTAAATGGGAACAATGCATTCCCTGAAGTAGGTGAATCCAGGGGGGAAGGTTACTCTTTAACCATCTGTTGTTCTCCAGTATGTAACGAAATTAGTGTACCATACTCTATTGTTGTATGTGGAGTGTGTCTCAGCCTGGTATGATTGAGAACAAAGTCAATTGGAGCTGGTTTGAGCTTTTCCTTCTCTTGTGGAAGAGTTAATTGCTACTTAATTTAAAAGTAAAACTTATGTTCAAATACAACTTTTATGAATGTGCTTGGTACTCATGCCCCTTTTCCCTTAGCCTCTTTTTTATGGAGACATGCTCATCCATCTGCATTCACAGGTTTAAAAGATAGAGCCTGTTTCAAAGTAGCTTCATTTGCTCTAAACTCTCAAGGTGTTTTTGTGAGTGTGATGTTGAAAAGACAATATTCAGGTGAGATCTTTTCAAGGCTAAACAGAGGGTAATAACAATCTCCTTGGTCAAAAGAGCCTTTCTAAATACATTCCATGATAAAGCTGGTATGTGAGAAAGGTGAGCTGGCTTGCAGAGATAATGTGTTACTGTTCTATTCATTTTGTGGTCTCTAAAGTTCTGGAGTTTAGTTTACTGTCATGTTTTATGGAAGAGGGGAAGCACATGGTGGTGTTACCTCTTTCTCCCTTTGTTCTTTTCAGGCTGCCATTGTACTTCCCAAGCAAATAGTCCCAGTTTTGTGTGTATGTTTTTACAAGAGTAACACTCTACACCTGATTTTGTTGAATTTTATCTTAATAGTTTCTGAGCCTCTGCAATTTCTCAACATCCATTTCAGTTCCAATCCTCTCTTCTGAAGTGCTCGCCAAATCCCACTAGCTTTGTGTCAGCTGCAGATTTTGTAAACATACTCATTACTGAAGAAATTTAAAAGACTATTAAAGAGAGCCATGCCCAGAATAGATCTCTCTGGTACTCTGATGTGTCCTCAGTTATTAGGCATTCATTCCTGGGTGTTGACCTGTTGTTGTTCTGGCATCCCGTTATCTTCATGTGTGCATGTAGTAAGATGATTTGTTTTCTAGTTCTGGCTCTTCCTGGCCTGTTGCACAGCCTTCTGGAAGCGGTCAAACGTCTTTTGTTCAGTGGAGCAAACCCAGAATTCTCAACCGAAGCCTGATTTCTTAAAGAATCCATTTTGCTGTTCTTCCTGTGGTTAATAGCGCTCCTATGACAAATGTGAATTTGCCCATCTTTAAACATTCTCTGAGTTTGCCTCTTGAGTACAAGATGCAGGTAAAATCTCTCATGATTAACTTATTCTGGTGTTCCTTTTTAGAATCATGCTAATTACTGGGCAGTGTCAGAATACATAAAGAAAACTACCACTGTAGAACTTTGAATAGATGAGATCGGGAAAAATAATTTCTTTGCTGTATGATTACAAAGACTATGCTGATTCAGTTTAGTCCAAGTGAAAAGCAAGTATCAAGGACAATGGGTTTTTTCTTCAACTAAGAGTCAAGTCAAGCCACTATTCAAAGAATGGCATATATTGCATACATGTAATATATGTTCTAGGTTGGAATATGCTATTAGGTTAGAAAGGAAGTCTGTTTAGGCAGTGAATATTGTCAGCCTTTGAAAAGCGTGACTTGCACTGAAAGTTCTGTATAAATCACAGCTGCATACCAGGGAAATCTTACATCTGTTCAATTAGTAGAATTTCCCGTAACTTGTTTTTTTCTCCTCCATGCACTTTTCGTTCCTCCAATCAAGTTTGAGTTGTGTTCCTCTCTTTTTTCTCACAAGTGTTTATCTTTGCACTTTTCACCTTCCTTTTTACAGTTACCTAATTTTTTTCATTTGCTTTATGTTTTCTTCCAGAATGTTTTTTTCCTTCATCAGTGCTGTTTAAGCCAGTGTTACTCACAGTGGAATTACATTATGTAAAAAATACTTCTTTGTGTAAGCTACTGCTCACTGTTTAAACAATGTTTGAGAGCCAATTATGGCTACTTTCTCCTCTTCTTGAACAATGGACTTGGTTTTGCCCAGATACAAGCATATTTAAGACAGTAGAATCTAAGTAAAGCTGAATTTGGCATGACTTTAACAGGACTTTCATCCTCCCTAAATATGTGTTTTTTCTCATACTTAACTTCATCATATGAAAGGGGATATTCTTGTCCTGGCAACCAGGAAAATAAAGAGCACAGACAAAAAAAAAAAAGTAACTCTACTTCTCATTCTCCAAAGAGAAAATGTAGCGATTTTTTTTGTTGTTTTCACAGTATTTTTCCGGGGTCCTGTTGTCTGTTTCATATGTCCTTAGTTTTCTGATTATAAGGTTGTGAATCCACAAGCAAGGCACGTGTTATATCAATATTTTTTTTTAAATTCTTAAGCAGTAGAATATGTTTGCAACTTCTCAGTCATGGTATCTGTTTTCACATAATACAATAGCAACTGAATACAATTAGAACATACTGGTAAATTTTATAAGTCAGTGCACTGTATTGAAGTATGTATATGAAGTAGCAGAATATGTTAAGATTCTCTCCTACCCAAATGTGTAACATTTGAGACAAGTCCTGGAATGTCTCATTAGCCTTCTTATCTCAAAAATGTATTTTATCAAAAATCAACCTGGTGAGTATGATGATAAGGGAAAACAACAGTAAAATGGGGAGGGAAATGGTCTGTTAAGAGAGGATTGTTTCAGTATTTTGTTAAATATGTTCTCAGTGTGCAAGGGCAATTTTATTGGGTACCCTAACACAGTTTTCCTAGGTGGGTGACTGCTCTCTGCTCAGTTACACAATTTGATCAGAAGTACCAAAGGCAAATAGCAGATCTGGGATGCGTAAGTTTTTCTAGAGGCTATCGAATACCTGGATAAATTGGAGCTATCTCTGCTGCTACTCAACTTGCAGAGTAATCACAAGATAAAGCCTTAAGGGTGTTCTCTCTGTGCTCCCCTATGAGCTCATTGCTAACTGTTATAGGAGGTATTTTTATTTTCAATTTATACTTCTTCCTTACTAAATCAGATGCATGAACATGGAATACAGCTACTCAAGAAGGAAGATATGCAATTTAAAATGTGGAGTTTTGAATTCAGCTGGCCTTGTCAATATGCAGACTTTTTCTAATTTAGTGTTCACACTCTGGTTAGGACATAAGAATAGTTTGCTTCTGTTTAAAGCTAAACAGATCTTAAAGCTAAAAGATCTTAAAAATAAATCCTTCATTGTGGGATGGTGTACAGGACAGGCCATTCAGCAGTGCCAATGGAAGAAGTAGATGTCAGCTTTCTGCCACTGTTGTGTTAGTCACTGCTTCTAGTGATCTGCTGACACAGCAATTCATATGACCACTCTTTAACACAGATAAATCGGGTTAATTTTGACTGGTAATGTAAATTGGGTGTGGTGAACATGACCCAGCCATGGGCACTCACAGCCCAGAGAGCCAGACGTGCTGGGCTGCATCCAAAGCAGCGCGCAGCCAGCAGGGAGGAGCCCTGCCCCTCTGCTCTGGTGAGACCTCACCTGCAGTGCTGCAGGTGGTCCCAGCACAGGAAGGACATGGACCTGTTGGAGTGAGTCCAGAGGAAGCCACCAAGATGATAGAGGGGTGGAACATCTCTCCTGTTGGGAAGGGCTGAGAGAATTGGGTTTGTTCAGTCTGGAGAAGAGAAGGTTTTGAAGTGACCTCATTGCAGCCTTCCGGTACCTGAAGGGAGCCTGCAAGAAAGATGCAGAGAGATGTTTCAGAAGGACAGGTAGTGACAGGCTAAGGGGGAATGGTTTCCAACTGAAAGACAGGAGGTTTAGGTTAGATACTAGGAAGAAATTATTTTCCTGTGAGGCTAGTGAGGCGTCAGAACAGGTTGCCCACAGTAGCTGTCGACGTCCCATCCCTGGAAGTGTTCAAGGTGAGTTTGGATGGAACTCTAAGCAACCTGGTCTAGTGAAAGGTGGTGCTGCCCATAGTAGGGGTTGGAACTAGATCATCTTTAAGGCTCATTGCAATCCAGACCATTCTATGATATGAGCCAACCCATTGCATTTTGGCAAAGTAATGCTGCTGCAGGCTGTGTTTTTGACATGTTACAGAGAATTCCATTTTTCACAAGAAATGTGATGGGTGAAGGCAACTTTTAATCCAACAAAACAGGTGATTCCAGAAAGAGTCATCCAGTCATAAATGGGATATCATAAAACGGATAAATAATTTTGTGAAAAAATTGTGAATTCACATAGTCTGTCTTAGCCAGGAACATTTCTGTGTTAAGAAAATACCTGTGTTCCTTTTAGAAACCCTAATGAGTTGTTCAGCCTTTTTACATGTTTTGTACTGTATTACATGTAAATTCTGCTACTTACGTTGCAAGGGTTTTGTGTTCATTGTAGCAGTGACTTTGCCTGCTGTCTGTGAGCTAGAGGCTGTTTGGCCTTTGCCATCCTGTACATGTTAAACTTAGCAGCAGTTATGGAGCATTGTTTTAATACATGATGTTTTAATCTACCTGAATCATGTACGTGAGTTAACTCACAATCAAGTGCTTGACAGCTTCTGGGTAGGATAAGTGATAATGATACTTACTGTCCAGTTTGTCTTGTGCAATAAATGGTAAGTTAGCTGAGACAGCTAAGAGATAGTTAGCCTCTGGCAAAGAAAGTTCTCAGAACAGCTGTAACTACATACTATATAGCTTGGAAAATGTTCATACTTTCAGAAACCTAGGTATAAATACAGGAAAAAAGTCTGTCGGTAGATGAAATTGTGAGGCTCAGCACAGATTATTCTCACCAGCTTTGCTAGAGACCTCCTATGAAAAATTACTAAACTATTCAAGGTTCTACTAGGCTCAAATAGTGCTCCTCTCATTACAGCTCTGACACAAATTTCAGTAGTTTGAAATAAAATATTTTAATAGGACATTACCCCATGGCTAGGCTTCCTCTCCCATAAATCATAAAACATTTTCCTGGAATTGGCCCATTAGATTCTGAGCTGTTTGCGGAGAGTAAACTACCAGGTCTAAGTTTGATGGTGCTGTTCCAGTTTGACCTGTGATAGCTGAGGTGTGGACATGGCACTGCTTCTTAAGCCAAAACCACAGAGTGGTTTTTGCTGTGGGGCTTTGTAGATGTCTATGGATATGGAGACTCTGTTACTGCCAACTTCACAAAGTCACCTGACACTTTCCATGAAGAGAAAGTACAGCCTGCTGAAAGAGATTTTACATCATGGGACACTCCATTGTCCTGGCTGGCAGAAGGCAGAATGGTCTGTGTGTTAGTAATGTCTTCAACTGCTGCAGCAGTTTGCTGCAATGCTTATGAGTCAGAGCCCTATATCTCTTGCCATGCACTCTTTAATGCACAGGTGGAATATAATATATGTGTGAAACTGTTATCACAATCAAAACGTGTTCTGGTGCACCTGATTGATTGGGGTTTTTTTTTGTTTTTTTTTTTTTACTTTTAAAAGGCTTTATCAGTCTGAAAGCCTCTAACTGTCTCAAATGTAGATGTATGTAACCTAATGGTCTTCAATTCTTTTCCTAAAACAGAGAATAATCAGAATTATATTTTAATGAAGAACTGTTAGTGGGGTTATAAACTTGATTTTTTTTAATGCTTTTTGTAACTAAAGGAGCAGAACTTTCGAACAGTGTTAAAATAACCCATTTCTGATGAGAAGATACTCAGAGGAGTTAGAAGCTGGTCACACAGAACTTAACAATGGTTTTCAAATATTTGTGTTATCAACTGTCACAAAACAGAAATTGTTTTCCTCCTTTCACTTCCTCTAGAGTGTATAAAACACATGCAGTTAACCAACCATTCTAAATTTCTGAAAATTTACAACTTACTAAAAAAACCTGGGACTTTTCTGCAAAATTAATGAGGACTTTTTCCACAATAAGGTTTGTATAGAATGACTTGCTTAGAGCAATAACAAAATAGAGCAAAACAACTGTCAGGTTAATCCCTGCAGCAGGGAGTGGGAATCTGGGAAAAAGTTGTCATCACTTGTTATCTACCTAGTTGCAGAGGTGTCATAAAGTGTCTTAAAGTGTACTTGTAGAGTATTAATACTAGACAACGAGGAGAAAGATGCAACTAAATCTTAACATACTGGTATCTGGAAGAAAGTAGATAAGTTTAATAGCTCAGAGTTCATTTGTCCAGGATAAAAGATGAAAGTATCAAGGAAAATAAGCCATCATGTAACTGTGGATTTGTGCTGGAGAGGTATTTGTCTAATAGAGACTTAACTCTAGTGCACTTGCTAATTTCAGTAAATATAAAGGGGTGCATTTAAATGGGTTATCTCTGATTAGAAGCTTTGAAAGGCAATGTGATTCCACTCCATGGAAGCCAATGAGCTAGGTAAGCTTCCACTCCTTAGTTACAAAGAGCCTGATATTAATAATCTGGGTGATGACACTAGGTTGATATGTTGTTATTATTATATTGTCCATAATGCTTATAATTTTGTCAGTTGTTTCCTGTATTATTTATTGGCCCATTGTATTTGCTTCCTATTTATCAGGGCAAATGGATTTTTCTAAGCATGTCAGGGGTACAATCCTCTGCCTCACTATTGCCTCCATGCATTCTAATGTGTGCTAACAGTAACATTAAGGACTATGGCTGTGCACCTTTTGCCCTTGACTGCCATCTGCCTTTTCACCAGGCCCAGTACTGTGATAAAAATTATCAAGCAAAGCAAGCTGTCAGTGTGGTATGCCTGGGTATAAGTGTAGGTTGACATTTAGGTTCATGAGTGTTAGTATGTGTGGTGTACAGATTGGTAAGCAGCACACGTGCATAATTGTATTAAACTTGCTCAGGAGGCTTTAAAAAAATGCAGAGAACCTGCATTCTGCTGCTGCACCTCCAAGACTGGATGCATTAAGAATAATTAACAAGGAAGGAAACAAATTGTGAATGGATAGGTGCAAGCAGACTGAGATAGAAGAGTAATAAGACAGCCATCCCCACAGTGACCAAATAAAGTGACATTTAAAAGTTAACTGGAAACACGTACTGGAGTGCTGTGTAAGAAAATCCCAGGGACAAGGAAAGAAATACAATCACTTTCAAAAAAACATGCTAATATAGCCCTACATGTAGGGGATATAATGACAAAACAATCCCCAAGCTAACAACAGTTTAATTGGAGATGCAGTTGCATAAGCCTGAAACAGGTATGAAACATGTGGAAATCTCTAGCAAAGCATTCGTTATCCTGCACCACTGTAAACAAACCAAGCTACTTTTTTTGTCATTAGAAAATTATTAGGGGCATTATTGATAAATTGGGTTAATTGATAAATTGGAATTTATTATCATAAAGTTTCTTGTTTGTGGAAGAGGTGATAATGGTTCAGGTAACAGGAAAATTGTTTTGAAGTAATGATTAGAGTTCTGTCTCTCTCCTTCTTTCAGCTCTTCTTCCCACATTACTCCCACTATAGTCAGCCATCGCCCTACCTGTCCTCTGTCAGGAGGACTTACAAGAGGCTAAGCTTGCTCCTTCTGCCATGGTGTAGGACAACCAGGAGAAGAAAAGAACTCGGTACTTTTATTGATCCTGTTTGCTCCTGCTTCTGCCTTGCATCCCTCCAACTCTTTCCTCAGAAGCCAAGGTTATGCAAATAGGAAGTAAAACTAACTCTTCAGGTTGTATAGATTGCTGAAACAACTGATTATTGCTGTCTTATTCCAAATAAAGCAGATAATCTGCTAATTTGCTTCCTACTTTGCTTGGGCAAAAAGTTGTTTTTTTCACTTGTGAGAGACTGAACAGGCTGCATTTAGAATCCAGGAATGAGCTACGTTCAGAGCAGTCTAAATAGAGATTGCACAGGCATGTCTGTTTCTGAAGCCACTACACAGAGGGAGGACTTTCCGGAAGAACCCCTGAGAGCAAAGGTGTGGCACAAATCCTTGCACAGGGCAGATCCAAACTGGAAGGTTAACCCTAAAAGCACCAGCAACATGTTAGATTCAGAAACCATCCCAAAAGTTAAATAGAAATTGTCCACTTAGAAGCTGATTGGCTAGTGGGACAGACTCTAGCTGGTCTTGTTGCCTGGGAAGTTTATCTACAAAATCTGTGACTCAGCATAGACTTTTTAAATAAAGGAGTTGGACCATGTGCATGGGTAAGGGCAATAGCAGCCGGCCCAGTTAGCAAAAACTCATGGACTGTTGAAGAATAAGTCAAATACACTGGAGACTGTGGGTTTCACTTGTACATAGTCAGCATCCACAGAGAATAACATTGACAAGATGTGAAAATGTATTACTCTGGCAAATCTAGAGATGAGGCTCCATTATCAGTGTCAGTGATGTATCCATTGCTATTCCTTGCTTCCTGTACATCACCCGTTAAACAGGCAAAATTTTGGCCATTTTGAAGAATGAAGGATCCCCCCCAAAATATTGCTCCTTCTAAATACCCATTCTCTTTCTTATACCTAGTTCCTGTGGGTTCAAGTGGGGATTTTTTTGTTGTTTTGTGGGGCTTTGTCCCTGTTTTTGTTTGTTTGTTTTTTGTAAATCTGCCTTAAAATACACATGAAACCTGATGACTTGCATCTGTGTTCCTAGCTGGTATGCATGGTCTGCCTAGAAGAAAAATGGCTTTTTTCTTACATGAGGGGGAAGCTGAGGAAGCACAAGAGAAGGTAAGAATAAGAGAAAAGTCATAACGGGAATAAGAAACAAATCAAGTTAAAACTAATTTATGGGAAAAAATTCAGGCCAGGGAATGTGAAATGGAGGTTCCTGGCAGTTAGTGGAAAGCCCATTTGACTGAGCCAGTTCTTTTGCCTCCTCATGGCTGCTGCAGGTTTTTCTCATAGCTGGCATGTAATGTCAAAACGAATTCTATGCTTTGTTTCATCTGATAGGTGTACTTGGAACCTCCTGAATAAGCAACCAACACAACCTCGCACAGAAGCAATTATGATTGTAGTTGGTTAGAGGATGATCTTAGGGATAAAAAAGACTCAGTAGAGATCGTAAACAAGTACCATTTTTATCATGCTACCATGGCTCAGGTACACTATTAATTTTTGTTACGGTTAAAGGAGTGTTATACCTATTTAAGAAACAAGTGCCTTAATGCTGCTGCAATTGTGGAGAGGCTGAATTGAGGGTTAAGGCAATCCACCTTCAGAGATCTCAAATTTCAGTCATGATGAAAGTGCTTTTTTCCAGGCATGGCTTATTCAACCAAGGATTACGTTGTTGTGTAATTTTACTCAAGAAACAGCCTGGCTATTAGGAGACACTGGTGAGTAGAAAATTTGTTGTTTAAAGGATTGTGATTGTGATAGTTACCACAAGCCCTGCAACACACCATACAATCAGTTTAGGAATGGAGGTCTGCAGTTATATTGAGGTTTGTATTTGATGGCCAGGCTTTGCCAGAGGCCCTCTGGAAAATCAAAGTGCTGGTTTCAAGAATTGGTAAAGATGTTAGTGCAGATGGTACTTGAAATATCATAGATGGAACCTTTCCTACTGTATTGTTTCTGAAAGTACACGTGTGATCTGGGTTTGTACCTCTTTGGAAATTCTTTTATTTTTAATTCAGATAACAGCAAGTAAATTGCTGCCAAAACATTATGGAACTATGCTGCACATAGCTACCATATTTTCTTGTCCTGAGAAATTCTGCTTGCTTCTTTTTTTTTTTTTTTTTTTTTTTTCGTACCTTGGCTTAAAGAAAGCAGCATTAAATTGTATTGGAAGCTAAATTGAGTAAACTGTACCAATACTGCTGTTCAGATCCCTACCACTGGCTTTCTTAATATGTAGTCCTGGCATACGGAGCCATGTTAACACGTGATGGTAGAATTTCTAGCTAAGCATGCCATGGTGGTGCATTTTCTCCCCCAGTGTTTCCTTACGTCTGCAATGACATTGTTGAGAGCAGTATTCTTGTGCTGCAAATGTACTTTGGCCAAGCACCTAAATTCTTGCAAGTTAGATAATCCCCACTTTGAAAGCATGAGGACAGCATGCAATTTCCCTGAAAGAAAGAATAAATTAGTGGCAGATATATGGACACCACATAGAGGTCAACTCTTTATCCAGTGATCTAGCTGGAAGGAATGTTGAATCTGTGTTGATATAGTGTATTTCCTCTTACGGCTCAATGACTTGCATTAATCACTTGATGGGAGGAAGAGGGATATTGCGAAGGCATTCTGTAAAACAACCACTGTCAACAAGAATTTTGACAGTTGAGTTTAAAGACTTGTAGTTTTAAATTTGGATTCTATTTAGTAAAAATTTTTTAGAAAACAAGTTGTCCAAGAATAGAGTGAAAATAAATAGTGACTTATCTTACCCTTGTAATGATTTGCTGAGTATCTTCACGAAGTGGAAGTGTTTGTAGGAGGATGTACTTCGATTTCAAATACAAGCAGGGCTTTGTAAACATATTCAAGTCACTGTGCACATGGCAGCTTTGTTTGTTCCTAGAACCTACTCTAGATGGGTTATATATTAAAAATCTCACACAACAGTTACATTATTGTGCAATTACTATCTTTAAAGGTTTGTTAAAATACTTTGCAGTTTTCTTTCTAATACCGTAGAAGGTCTGCTATCCATCCAATCATAGATTTTTGCATTACAAAGTTATTTTGGCGCCATCTCCAAAAAGCACATAACAAGTGTGCTGCAGTATTGGGCCTTTCTGGTTTGCCGTGTAGCTGGATGCTGGCTGGGTATCTGTGACTGTTCAGTTCCAAAAGAGCCATTTTGTGGTTGTGGAGTTTGGGTTTTTTTTGTGATATGATTCATAATTCACTGTCTTCAAGATCCACCACCCACAACTACTTTTTGGCCAAATTTAAGACTGGAAAGAGAGGACCCAGTAGTGACTGAGTCACTTCTGTTTTGTGCCAACAAGTTGCTCTCTTGCTGATTAGCCACCTGCTTTTGATCTGGATTATATCCAGACCTGCTCCAGCTGGCCAGAGAATGGGAAAGTCAGCTGTAGTCAAGGATACCTGCAAAGCACTGAGAGCTACAGCAAAGCATCTTTGAAGAGAAGCACAGGGAAAGGCAAATTAAAGGGAGAGCAAGGGGAAAAAAAAGGCAAGGAGCCAATTTCTGATCTCAGCATCACTGATGTCACTAATATGAATTTGGTCCACAGAGTGCTGAGGAAATGAGAGTAGAAACAGGTCAGAGAGAAAGGTGACAGACTAGCACAGGTGACAGGGAGGGAAAAATTAATCATGTCTCAACTGTAGTCTTAGTGGCTACTCTGCTTTAACACTTGTAATGTCTTTTACTCATCCAAGAACATAAAATTAGTAAAATCATTCCAACAGACTTCTTGTCTTTCATAGCAGCTCCAGCCAGGGATTTGTACTGGTGGTGCAGTTATCTGCAGATCCATTTGAAAAGCAATATGCACAGATCTAATGAAGAGGAAAAGGTTTAAATCTCATGTTTCAAGTGAAATCCTATAGTAGCAAACATCCTTATACTTTAGATCTTCCTTCTTGTAATGTTCTACACATTTCCAAGGTTGCTTAATTTTCCGGTGAATACCAACAGGCTTCAACTATGCTTTAGAACATGTTCTTGTAAAAAAGTGCAACAAACACACAAAAAACTACCTTCCTGAAATATTTTCTTTTGAAAATGTTTATGAAACTCCATTGGTGAGTCAAAAAAGATAAAAATAAATGTTAAGTTTGCTGCAAGGATTTATTTAGTTGTTTCACTAGACTATTTGTTCTGAAAGTAGTTTTTCTTCTTCTAAAATAAGAAGCAAAAAGTATGCATGAAGAACCCTTCATCTGCTTTCAAGTATTCTTCAATCTAAAAAAACTGTGTTTAATTAATTATTTTTTTATAGTGAGTCCATTCTAAATTCTTTCTTTTTTTTGAACATTTGCCCCTCGAAAGTTGTTGGGGTGTTTTTTTTGCTTGTTTTGGTTTGTTTTTTTGGATTTTTTTGGTACATTGACCGGCAGTCATAAAACTGAGGCAAATAGCTAATTTCATGTGTCTAGGTACCTACAAGGGTTAATATGATTCAGTATGGTAATGTACATTGCAGTTACTGCCTTTCACTAAAGAGAAATAAGGCTTTGGAATTCTTTGTCCACTTGAATAGCAGTATGATTTTTGGAAGTGCTGTGTTTGAGAAGTCCTGCTGAACTGAGGAAAGGGAAGCATTGTCTCATATTCCTATTTGCAGAGAGTACAGGGGTTTTTTGCTGGATTTTTTTTTTTGTATGTGTGAATTTATTTGAGATTGTCTTTGACTTGAAGCTGACAAACTTTGTCAAGCTTGAAAAATAACCTCTCACAAAAAAGAAAAAAAGCAAAGAAAATTCTACTTCAGTTAGTTACAGTCTTAGACATAACTAAGACAGATACTGCATATTAAAATACAGACATACCCCTGCCCCTAGAAACAGAACTGTCATCTGAGGTCAACAGTTTACATTAATAAGATATTTGAAATTCTCATTTCCAGATATTTCTGTTGCAGTTTGATTTCTTTTGTTGTGTATTACCCCAGCCACCCAAATTTGCAAGTGGAAGCAGTCTTACAGCCTCAGACAACCCCCTGTAGAACTGCTGCTCACACAGGACTGTCCCTGTGTTTCAGCAGCACTGCCTGCAGTATTTAGCACTTGTCATGTTTACAGATTTCCAGCTTGAAGCCTAAACAGAGCAGGTGTGTGATTAGCTAATTAACTCGGCCAGCTGAGCTTTTTAAAAGTTAATTTAAGTGTAGCATATATTACATACAGACCCCAGTTTTTAATACTGCTGGATGAGGTCATTCTCTCCTAATTTGGAAGAGGCTTCAGTAGGGATAGATACGTATTAGGGGGTCAATAGGATTGTACAATTCTCTGCAATGGAAGTCAAATTATGTTATTCAGCAAATATTTATGTTTAAGATTTGAAAATATCTGTAGGTTTTTGCAACTCAGTTCCAAAGTTGAAGAAATTTCAGCATTTGAGATGTCTTGCTGTAGTAAGTTTACAAAATACCTTAATGCTATTATTTTGGAAAAATAAATATAATTGTTCTTTGTTTTTCACTATTGTACTTACATTTCTTGTAGAAATAATTTTTGTTTCCCTTAGCAGCAGCTGGAGCTGAGTTATGCTCCATATCTTCCTGGTAAAATTTGTCTAAATACAACCTTTAGGGACAGAAATTTGCACTAAGCTGCTAGTATAAATTCCAGTATGCTATAAATGCAGCCAGTCCACTTCTTACCATGGCAGCTTCTCTATTGGTCCATTGATAAAGGATCTCCCCACAGTAATCCTCCTTGGAAAAGTGATCTGCTCTTTGTTGTATGCTTACTAGCAAATACGAGTGAAACCCAGGATGTGATTATAAAGGTTTCTTCCTTTCAAGCTTGATTGGCTTTTCTTTATCATGTCTTAACCAAAAGTCTGCTCATTGCAAAGATAGCCTTTTCCATTTGACTGGGAGAAGGAGTCACGAGATGATCATGTGCAGCACACTTCCATGTTTGCCTCCCAGCAGTTCCTCGTCTCCTATCTGGCAGCTGCTGGCTTGGAGGTGAACCCCATGCTGCACTGGGTTGGTCCAAACCAGATTCCACTTCAGCTGTTTCCAAATAAAAAGAATCATCTTTCAAAGTTGAGACTGCTGTAAATTGCCAACATTTGTTAACACAAAGCATAGTTGTGAAGATGTGATTTGATTACATAGGACCATAATTCTCAAATGGTCTGATTTCAGGCAAGTGCTTTGAGAAAGACCCTTCAGCCTCTTATTAACATCCCTTTTATATGCTGCTCATTGAGAAGATCCCCCTGATGCATGAATTGCGGCCAGGAATAATGAGGATATATTAGGAAATCTTAGGAAATGAGATGACACTTTGACATGACTATGGCTAGGGTCTATGACTGACATCATAGTGGTGGGGTTGCTCTAATCTCTGGCAGAATGATTTATCACGCATTACAGAACACATGCAGATAAGTTCCTTGTATCATATATAGTAAAAAGATCCTGAAATCCCTAATAAAAATGTTTCTCTGAATACTGTAGTGCAGAATTATATTAGATAAATGTGAAGTATATGTACTGGAAATGCATCAAAAAACCTGTTTTTCTCTAAGCATAGAAGTGTATTTGACCTCTTAGAAAAAATGGAATTTAGCACCATCTGAACAAATATTTTTCTGCTGGCAATGCCTGCTGTTTCCTAAAAGGATGTTCTAGTTCTTCATAGGATTCTCCTTTCATTTGCTGCTTGTACAGTCTCACAGTTTCTCTAAGAATAAGAGTAAAGAAATTGATACTTCAGACTCATCTTTCTAGCTTATAGAAGTGACAGAGAAGACAACATCCTCTTTCTAAGCAAGAACATTCTGTTTTCTAGCTTACAGACCACAGATAATGCATGGGAAATTGCTTGAGAAAGTTCTCATGATTTTTCTTGGGAAAGTTATGGAAGAGCTGCTTTTTTCTCATTCTTTCTCAAATCAGGGTAATGTAAAAAGCAGTCTCTAGTTTGAATCAAGGCACAGTATTCTTTAAGTTGTCTAGATGCTATACAATCTCATGTAACATGATGTAGGAATTTTTATTGGTCTTGATATCATGTCAATAACAATATTAGCACAAAATAATCAATTTGAAATGTTTTTTATTCTATCCTGCATGTTAAAATTATTTGTTTCTTTGATAGTTTTTCAGCCCAGTCACTTAGTCATTCCTGTAGTTCAGAGATTCCAAGATATGCTGCAAGTACTGAGAATAGTTGGAGGTTAAAAGAAGTGCCAAAATCTGTTTTAATCTTCACCATGGTTTGAAGTAAGAAAAACATCAAGGCATGCTTTAAATGCAAGCTGAAAGTCAAAGATGCATCTGGTATGTAGGAAGTGCTTGTATAGCTTTTTGAACCCTCCAGGAACTGGATTTATATATTAAATATTTATAGCTTAGCTATGAGTGCTTTTGTATTCTGGTTTCTTCACCTTACAACAGGTTGGGTTGCAGGCAAAGTTACTCATTCAGAGTTTTGGTGGTCTGGTCTACTCTGAGTGTCATTGAAGTGGTGGAAAGTGGTGTATTGCTGCTTTTCCATAGTGACTTGCAAGTAGCTCTTTAATGTAAATACCTTCATTGCTTCACAGCTGGTGCAAGTGGTTTGCCCATAACAGGTTCGTATTTTGTCCAGAAACTGTAATTCCATTTTTTTTTTCCCAAAAGAGGGATTTTCACTCCTGTAAAAAAACAGCCTGCAAAAAGCTGGCTATGTGTTGCGCTATATGTTTCTCACAGCTTTTTAGAAAGCTTTTAGAATAAAGATGTTTTTAGAGAAAAATATTTTTCAACTTCCAGGTATAACTACACCTCCAGATATAATCAGAATGTGACTATGCTGGTTTTCCCTAATTTCAGTAATTTCGTATCATTTTTGCTGTAACATTTTCCTAGGCATTTTGACAGAAGGGAAGAACTTAACATTCTTAAATAATAGTTTTTGATCTTCTGTGTCATTTAGCTTTTTCTGATCCATCTGCCATTGCGCAGGAAAAGGAAGTTTTCATAGCTGGGGCACATCTTTTTCTTCCTGCTTTCTGACTGGAAATGTAACCTAGTATGATTACAGCAAAGAATTTGATTTGCACAAGACTTTGGGTATTAATGACATTGAGCACCATCTGAATACAAGTTGCTCAGAAGAAATCCATGAAAAAAAGACAACAAAGTAATTTTATAAGACTGAGACTACCACTCTCACAGTTTCAACTACCAGAAGTATTCCTCTGTGGGTTAGTTTCTTTCCTGACAAATTCATGGGCTTCACTTTAACAAACATAGGTTAAAAAATGAGGATGAAAACTAAGCAAAAATCCCCTAACAGTTCTTAACATCTGACAAGATATTACAAAATGAGCACTTTGTGTCCAAGTAGTACAGTTGTTAGCATCACTACCCTTACAGTAAAGAATTTCTTCCTAATAGCTAACCTAAACATGATCTCTTCCAGTTTAAAATGATTGTTCCTTGTCAATATCTGCCCAGAAAAAAAGTCCCTCTCCCTCGTTATTATAAGCCCCCTTAAGGTACTGGAAGACTACAGTGAAGTCTCCCCAGAGCCTTTTTTTCCAGGATGAACAAGCCCAGGTCTTTCAGCTTGTCTTCACAGGAGAGGTGCTCCATCTCTCTGATAATCTTCATGGCTCTTCTCTGAACCTGCTCCAACAGTCACGTGTCTTTTCTGAGCTCATTCAGCACTCTAGGTGGGATCTCACAAGGGCAGAATGAGGGGCAGAATCCCCTTCCTCGCCCTGCTGGCCACCCGCCTTGTTATGCAGCCCAGGACACGATTGGCTCTCTGGGCCGTGAGCACACACTGCTGGGTCATGTCCAGCTTTTCATCCCCAAGAAACCCCAAGTCTTTCTCCTAAAGGCTGCTCTGCTCCCAATGAGTTCTTCTGCCGGTCTGTACTCGTATCTGGGACTGCCCTGACCCAGGGGCAGCCCTTTGTGCTTGGACTTACTGAACTTCATGAGATTCCCATGGGCCCACTTCTCAAGATTGTCCAGGTCCCTCTGGATAGGTTCCTGTCTTTTCATTGTCTCAGCTTCTTGTCATCTGCAAAACTGCTGAGGGTGCACTTGATGTCACTGTTGATGTCGTTGAGGAAGATACTGAAGAGCATCAGTCCCCAGACAGAGTCCTGAGAAACACCACCCCTCACTGGCCTCCACCTGGACATAGAGCCATTGACCACAAGTCTCTGGCTGTGTCCATCCAGCAGATTCCTTATTCACTTATCCATCAAATCCATGTCTCTCCAATTTGGAGGTAATGATGTCATTTGGGACCATAAAGGCCTTACAGAAGGAGATACGAGACATCTGTCAATCTTCGCTTGTCCCTTCCATTGCTGTCACTGCATCATAGAAGACCACCAGATTGGTCAGGCATTTGCTCTCAGTAAAATTTGCTGGCTGCCTCAAATCACCTCCTTGTCTTTTCTGTCCCTCAGCATATCTACAAGGAAGATTTACTCCATGATCTTCCCAAACATGTAGGTGGGGCTCACTGGTCTATAACTCCACAGATCTTCCTTTCTCCTATTTTTAAAAGTGGGAGTGAGGTTTCCCTTTTTCCAGTCTCTTCACCTGTCTGCCAGGACTTTTCAAATATGATGGAGAGTGACTTGGCAACAAAAGCCACTTTCCTCAGGACCCTGAGGTGCATTTCATCAGATCTCATAGACTTGTGGTTGTTCAGCTTCATCAAGTAATCCCAGACCTGCTCTTTGCTTATAGAGTGCAGGACTTTGCTCCCTCAACACCCACAGATAGGATCAGGAACTTGAGAGAAGTGGGAAGCCTGGCTGTCAGTGAAGACTTAGAGCAAAGAACTTAGTGAGTACCTCAGCCTTCCAGTTAGCACTGGTTCACCCTTCTCACTTACCAGGGTGGATACTCTCTACTTGGCCTTTCTTTTCTGACCTATGTATTTAAAGAATCCCTTCTTGTTATTCACATCTCTTGCCAAGTCTTGTTCCAGCTTTGCCTTGACTTCCGTGATGCCATCCCTACACATCCAAATTATATCCCAGTACTCTCCCCAGACTACCTGTCCCTGCTTCCACTGGCGGTACATTTGTTTCTTACTCCTCAGTTTGTTGAGCAGACACTTGCTTAGCCATGCTGTTTTCCAGCCTGCCTTCCATGATTTCCAACACACTGGGATAAAGATCTCTTGTGCTCTACGAGAGCTCTGATCAGCCCCTCTATTCTTAAGGAAAGTTACCTAGGGGATGACCTCATTCACCATTTTTTCCCAACAGCTGGAATTCTACTCTTGCAAAGTTCAGGGTCTTGATTTTGCTCCTTGCCAGGCCCAAACTCCTTGAGATCACAAACTCAACCAGCCTTGTTACAGCCAAGGCTGCCTCTGATCTTAACTCCTTTGATGTGCTCACCCACCTCATTAGTGATTACCGGGTCCAGTAATGTCTCACCTCTGGTTAGTTTGTCTAATACCTGTACCAGGAAGTTGTCCCCTACACTCTCCAGGAGTCTCCTGGATTGCTTGCTGTATTGATTTCCCAGCAGATGACCAGGTGGTTGAAGTCCTCCATCAGGATGAGAGCTTGTGAGTGTGATGCTTCCCGTATTTGAAGCAAAATGCTTTGTTGACAGGTTCCCCCGGTCAGGCAACCTGTAGCAGACCCCTGCCACCAGGTGTCCTTTGTTGGTCTGCTTCTTGATTTTCACCCACAGGGTCTCAGTCTGTTCGTGGCCGTTTCCCAGAGGAGCTCTTCACAATCTGACCCTTCCTTAACATTGAGCACAGTGCCCCCACCCCTCCTTCCCAGCCTGTCTCCTGAAAAGCTTGTGGCCCTCAACTGCAGTGCTCCAGTCATGTACCTCATCCCACCATGTTTCTGTGATAGCAGTTAGGTCATAGTTTTCTAATTGCACCATGGTTTCCAGCTCCTCTTGCTTGTTACCTGTGCTGCATGAATTGGTGTAGAGGCACTTCAGTGGGGCTATCCACCTCTTCATTTTCTGGGAAGAGCCCTCTTTAGTTCTTTTGGGATGATTTACAGGTATTTCCCTGCTGTTCCCTAAAGTGCTGTTGTTCCTGGTTCCTTGCTGATAAACCAGTAAAGCATCCTCTTTCTCTGCTAAATGTAGTTTAAAGCTTTACTAGTACGTCTTGCCTGCTTGTTCCCCAGAGAAAGTGTCTGAACACTTCAGTACCAAGGTTTGTTTAAGCACAGCACAGAGATGTAGCAGTGTTTATAAAATGTATTCCTAATTCTGCAGAACCCTGAAGGCCAGAGCATGAAAAACCATCTGGAAATAAAAAGAAAGGAATATTGTGCTGAGTCTAATAAGGCCCATTCTTTTTTTGTGAGAAAGCTGTTGAATGCATGACCATGTGCTCAACAACAAATAATGCCTAAATAAGCAAGTAAGGCCAGCTTCTTAATAATTATAATCAAGGTCAACATTTTTAAAAGTGCAAACTACTAATTACAGAAATATGAGGCCTAATCTTACAATCTTTCCCACAGGGAGAGTTTTCTTGGCTACCCTAACAGTGCTCACCAGTGTAAATATTGGAGTCAAAGAATGGTTTGTGTAAGAACAGACCTTAAAGATCCTTCAGTTCCACACTTCTTGTCATGGGCAGGGACATTTTCCACTAGACCAGTTTGCTCAGAGCTCCATCCAACCTGGCCTTGAACACTTCCAGGGACAGGGTATCTACAGCTTCTCTGGGCAACCTGTTCCTGTGCCTCACCACCCTCCCAGGAAAGAATTTCTTCCAAATATCTTATCTAAATCTGCTCTCTTTCAGTTTGAAGCCATACCCCTTGTCCTGTCACTAGAAGCCGTTTTAAGAAGTCCCTCTCCAGCTTTCTTGTAGACCTCCCATATGGACTGGAAGGCTGCTTTAAAGTCTCTCCAGAGCCTTCTCTTCTCCAGGCTAAGTTCAGCTCTCTCAGCATGTCCTCATAGAAGCAGGGTTCCATCCCTCTGATCATCTTTGTGGACTTCCTCTGGACCTGCTTAAACAGGTCCATGCCTTTCTTATGTTGGAGCTCCAGTTATAATGTTTCCATAAGTGATCCATTCATAGATGCAGACAAATAAAAAATGTCTCATTTCACCTTCTTCAGTCATGAGGGAGATACTTGGGTTTAAAAGCAGTTTATTTAGAAGCTCTTGGAGGAGATTCAAATCTGACCAAAACTCAGGTGTTCTGAATTTCGTTGACTGTTTAATTTAAATCACTCCTGCAGAGTCATTTAAATTGAGCTGGCAAAGTGAGTAGATAAGAAAGCAGGCAGACTTTCATCTTGTTTCCATTGTTTATGACAGATTGGGTGGTGCCTGGAGGAAGGTGCTTGCATGTATAAACAAGCTCTAAGGTAATATATTGGCAAGTCTGCATGTGCTGAAAATTGAGCATGCATCATGCTGAAATGATGCTTCCTCAACAGAGAAAAACAGTCTTTGTAGATGCTTGTCTCAGAGATGTTTCACAAGATGTCTAAGGTTTTTGGAAGAAGTGGTATAGATGCCAGACTTGTTAAACTTTCTCTAAAAATTAACCTGTACCCGCTGAAAATGAAATTAAATGTACTTACTCCTAATTTTCTATGCCTAATAGGGAAAATACGTTCGTTAATTTTGGTTAATTGAAATTTGTTAGATAAATTTAGATGAAACTCAGCCAATTTTCCTTCCCTACAAGTTCTTCACCACTTCTGTGATGATGTTTTCCACAGTCCTCAGATTTGCCAGAGATTATTTTTCTTGTAATGCTGAAAAGTGAGAATTTATTCAGGTACTGTTCAACTTTTTCTGTAAACCTTCCTTTCAGAAAGTATATCCAACTTCCTGCATCTCTCTGACCATGGGACATAGTATAACTCTGTGCTATGCCTGGTTTTGTGTGCTGAACAGGTATTTTCTTAATTTTTGCAAACACTCAAATAATTGTAATTTCATTCCAAATTCAATCTCTTTAATTCCAAATTAAATTTCAATCAATCAAATTGTTGTAAACTTTCACTCACAGATTTGAGTAAATATGATATTAACTAGCATGTTCCCTTTCTCTATGATTTTTGGAAAATGAGCCCTGGTTTTGCAGGCTGGCAGTCAGGACAGAATATTTAAGTCACTTAACATGGAAGAGTTTAGGTCCCTAGAAACTAAGTGGAAGCATGGAATGCATGAGGGCAATGAACCTTAGCCACTGAGGCTGGTGGGCATTTGTAGCAGAGTCAGGTACATCAGGTTCCTCAGTGCTGTGTCTGTTTGGTTTGAATATCTCCAGGGACAGAGACTACCACCCTCTCTGGAAAACTTGTTCTTGTATTTGATCACCCTCACAGTATTTTTTTTTTTTCCTTGTGGTTAAATGGAATGTCTTAGTTTGATTTGTGCTTACTGCCTGTTCTTCCTTCACTGGATATTACTGGGAAGAGTCTGACTCCATTTTCTTTATTCTCTTCCATTGAGTGTTTACACACATTTATAAGACCCTCCTGGGACCTCTCTTGTTCAGGTGGAACAGTTCCAGCTCTCTCAGCCTCTCTTTCTGTAAAAGGTGCTCTAGTCCCTTCATTGTATTTGTGGTCTGTCATCAGACTCACTCCAGGATGTTCAGTGTGGCCCAGACCTGGACCCAGCATCTGCATGTGCATCACCAGTGCTGAGCAGAGAGAAAGGATCTCATCACTTGACTTACTGGCAGTGCTCTTCCTAAAGCAACCCAGGATACCACTGGCCTTTTTTGCCTCCAGGGCACACTTCTGACTCATGGTCAACTTGTTGTTGACTCAGACCTCCGGCACATTTTCTGACAAGCTGCTCTTCAGCTGTTCAGCCCCTGTGTGTAGCCCCACTGTGTGGTGGACTCATGTATGTCCAGTTTGTACATAAACCTATTTAAGGGTGTAGGCACCTGAGTTTTCATCCTAAGGTACTCTACTACATATCCATGCCTAGGCTGCAGCTGGCTTGACAGGTCTGAGAACTGCTTTCTGGGTCATGCCTGAGCCAGTTCAGAGGTTCTTTGATAGGTTGTGCTCTGCCTACAGCTCCAAAGGGATCCAATGCTGTGACTGTGTTTTTAGCATGCACCTGAATGTGTACTGTCAATGAATCATCCCAAAAGAGAGCAGCTGTGGCCATTTTAATTCTTAAATACAGCTGGCAGTCCAGCTAACTTTTTTTTTTTTTTTTTTAATGCAGCAGAACTTGCTCAGCAAACAAGGAACCAGGCTTTTTGGTTTTCTCCAATTTCAGTGTCTCTAATGTTTACGGGAACTAGTAAAGCCTTAGTAGCTCTGGGCAATGGGATGGCTCAGGGGCTTAGGCTGCTGTCTGTCTGCTTGCAAAGTGACAGTTGCCATGGTATCTGAGCACCTCTAGAAAGACAGCTTGTTCCTGCAGGCCTACAAACAGCATCCAGCCTAACCGAGCTCTTGAAAGTACTATCATGCCTGGGCTGATCAACAGCGTGTATGCACTGGCCCAAAAAGAAAATGAGTTAATTTGAACTTGGGTTCTCTGGAAGCTGTGATTTTGAACTTCCCGAATGTCTTGGGGCGACTTTATGATGCTGTATCCCCTACCTGTTCAGGGTGGGTGGGGCATGGGGGTCCATGAGGGACCTTAGTGGCCTAAGGAAGGATTACACTCAACAGTCTGATGAATTCATATTAAGTTGGTTAGTCTGTATTTGGGATGCTGCAGGCGGTAATACAGTTCTGGACAGCACTGAACCAAGGCATTTGGAATCCCTGTCACATGGTCCAGCTATTGACGAGGGGATGGTAAGGGGGCCTGAACCTCTCAGTCTCTGGACATAGCTCTTGGGAAGTGTGGGGGAAAGATACCTGTGCTCAGATGATATCTATATGCAACAAACCCTGTGGAAGACCATAGAACAAGGGATTCAACACTTGAGAGAACTGGTGGTGGTAGAGCTTGTCTTCACAGATGACCCAACAATTAGGAGTCCAAACTTGGGAAGATGTACACCAGTGATGTGGCTAAAACTCATACGACTTAGGCCATAAGAATACGCTTCTGCTTTAGCAATGATGAAGCAGGATGAAGGGGATGAGACCATGCCTGCTATGGTGAAGAAGCTCCGAGCATATGCGGGTGCTGTGCATGGCCCAACACATGCAGGAGTCGCAGCTGTGGAAACGCATCTGCAGAAAATGGAAGATAGGATGCAGGATAATCACCAGAAACTCAGGGACAAAGTTAAAGAGGGCCTTCTCCAAATCTCATCAGTATGGACCAGAGGTTCTGTTACCAAACGCAGGTGTCCCCCAGCTAGAGAGAGAAGGTACACCCCAAGAGCTGAACTATGGTTCTTCCTGTGTGACTGTGGGGATAATATGAGGAGGTGGGATGGAAATCCCACTTCTGCCCCGGCAGCATGAGTGCGTGAATTGAAGGAGGGCAAGACTCAGAGAGGAAGTTTCACCAGAAAGGAAGTAGCTCCAATTGCCCGTAGTGGACTGCCAGGTATGATGGAAGAGAAGATGACATCTCCAATCCTGTTGAAGGAATCTCTAAAATGTATGCCTAGGGAAGCAAGGATAACCAGGACTAGCGGGGCCCTGCCTCTAGCCAGGTAGAGGCCAGGGAAAACCATGTTTTTTGGACAGTGTGGATTCGTTGGCCTGGTACATCAGAACCACAAAAATATGATGCCTTGGTCGACACTGGTGCGCAGTGCACCTTGCTCCCATAGGGACACGTGGGGGTAGAATCTGTTTCTATTGCTGGCATGATGGGGGCGATTGCAGGATTTGACCCTGTTGGAAGCTGAGGTGAGCCTGACTGGAAATGAGTGGAAGAAACATCAGATTGTGACTGGCCCAGAGGCCCCGTGTATTCTGGGCATAGACTTCCTCCAAAGCAGATATTTCAAAGACCCGAAGGGACTCAGGTGGGCCTTGGGAACAGCTGCTGTGGAGGCAGAGGGCATTAGGCAATTGAACACCTTGCCTGGGCTGACCAAGAATCCTTCTGCAGTTGGGCTTCTGAAGGGAGAAGAGCAGCGAGTGCCAATTGCCACCTCGACAGTGCACCGCTGGCAGTATTGGACAAATCGAGATGCTGTGATCCCCATCCACAAGATGATCTGCGAGCTGGAGAGCCAAGGGGTGGTCAGCAAGACCCTGTCACCCTTCAACAGCCCCATCTGACCTGTGCGCAAGTCTGACGGGGAATGGAGATTGACTGTGGACTATCGTGCCCTGAATGAAGTGACTCCACCATTGAGCGCTGCCGTGCTGGACATGCTGGAGCTCCAGTATGAGCTGGAGTCCAAAGCAGCGAAGTGGTACGCCACTATTGACATTGCCAATGCATTTTTCTCCATTCCTCTGGCACCAGAGTGCAGGCCTCAGTTTGCCTTCACCTGGAGGGGCGTGCAGTACACCTGGAACCGACTGTCCCAGGGGTGGAAGCACAGTCCCACCATCTGCCATGGACTGATCCAGGCTGCACTGGAAAAGGGTGAGGCTCCAGAACATTTGCAGTACATTGATGACATCATTGTGTGGGGGAACACCACGGAAGAAGTGTTTGAGAAAGGAGAGAAAATATCTAGATTCTCCTGGAAGCTGGTTTTGCTATGAAAAAGAGCGAAGTCAAGGGACCTGCTCGAGAGATCCAGTTCCTGGATTAGAGGTTGCGCTAAGCCTGATGTGATCAACTGCAACTCCGGTGACTTCAAGGGCTGTTGTCCCACTGTCACCCTCACTGAAATTACTATTTCAGTGACAGTGAAATAATTCCCATCAAATACAAATTACTTAGAAGCATCTGGATAGAACTTAACCATACAAGTTAAACCTATTTTTCATAGCTATCATCAGTGAACTGAAGACAGGAAACCAATCTAATCTGTTTTATTAAGCTGTAAGAGTTGGACATGGCCACACCACAGGTAAGTTCCTATAGAGAGCTTCCATTACAAACACAAAATCCTGTCCAGGGAAGCAGGACCAGACTATATTAGAAAAATTAATTTCAAACAATTAACATCTGTTCATTGCAAAAGCAATTTGTCTTGCAGCCACTACATCAAGAGAGAGAGGCATTTGTCTTTGTTTTAAAAATGTAACGTAACAGTGAAAAGCAAGAAGACTGCCAAAGACCAGACTGAAAGGACTTGTGGGTTTGCCAGATAGGTCAGAGTTGGGATTGTTTGCCAGTTACTGACCTGAAACATCTCTACTAGGTCGGACTGGGATGAAGGTCATTTTCACCATAACAACTCCTGTGGTGCTGGTAACAGACCAACGTTTCAGATACTGCTGAACAGTGTTTGTGCAGTGTGAAAGCCTTCTCTGCTCACTCCTACCGCAGTGAATAGATAGGAGTGTGTGAGAGGTAGGATGGGGGCACAGCTAGACAGATAACCCAAACTGACCAAAGAGATTTTCCATGCCCTATAGTGTCATGTTCAGCAATAAAAGACAGGGAGGAGTGGAGTTAGGTAGGCTAGCTATCTATTGCTTGGGAACTGGTGGGGCATCACTCTAGCACAGGAGATGGTTAGTGATTGTCCTTGTGTCATGAGCTCTGTTTTTTTTCCCTATTTCTTCTTCCACTTTTCCATTGCCTGTTAAACTGTTCTTACCTTGACCCATGATTTTTCTGGGGTTTGCTCTTTCTTTGTGTCTTTCCCCATAAAACTCTCTTTGGGGGTGGGGAAGTGGGTAAATGTCTGTGTAATGCTTAGGTGCCCACAATAGTTTAGCATAACTAATATAAATATCAGTTTTCAGATAGGTGTGTGTTTAAAACCCATGAACTAAGGAACTGAAGCTTTTTGTAGAACAGAATTGTGTGCTCTAAAGTCCATGGAAGCGGGGAGCATTGAACAGGCAGAGAAATTCCACGTTTTCTGGAGAGTACCATGTGGAATGAGGCAGGGCCTCTGAATCACTCCAGACCTTGCCTTGTCTTCTTTGTCTTTCATAGTCAACAGTGGTGACTGATGCGACAGCCTTTAAACTGCAGCCACCATGAGAAGGCTTTTATCAAGACAGATGAGGACTGCTAATAGCACTTTGCTTGCTTGTTTCAAACCATTGTGTTCTTTCCAACCTGAAAGTTTTACTGCCCTTTGTGGATTTCATGTTTCATGGAAGGCTGGCATTCCTTTCTCCTAAGAGAAAGCTGGAAATGTGAGCAAAACTGCAAAACCATGATTTTGAATATGAAATAGTCAAAATATCTGCCTGGTTTCGCTGAGGAAAAAGTAATTCGCAGAGGAAAGTTCCATGCCCTTAAAAAGTTGGTTAAGGACATAGAAAATATATTTATATGTTCACACCCAAGGAACTGATCCTTCAATAAGAAGCTGCTCTAGTGTGTTATCCTTGAAGCCAGCACATCTCTGCTCTGCATCATCTGAATGCAGGGTCAAGTCCTATACTTGCTAAGGATTGAATATAGGGAGCGCAGACACAAAGATAAACATTATACAGGGCCTGGCTGGGGCGGAGTTAATTTTCTTCCAGATGGTGCTCTGTTTTGGATTTGTGACTAAAGCAGTGGTGATGGCACCATGTTGTGGCAGGGCTTGTATGGCACTGGGGCTTTCTCTTTTCCCAACTCTGCCTCAGCAGAAGGTTGGGGGAACATGAGATGGGAGAGGATGTAACCAGGACGCTTGACCCAAACTGACCAAAGGGATATCCCATGCCATAGAATATAATGGGTGGAGAGGGTTTGGGGTTTTTTTGAATGGAGGCTTTGCTTGAAGACTAACCTGGTGTCAGTATCAGTGTGCTTGTGAGTGGCTTCTTTGCATCACTCGCTTTTGTTTTACTCTTGTTTATTGTTGTTTTCTTTCTTTTTCCTTCTTCCTTGTTCCTTCCATTTTAAACTATTTTTATCTCAACCCCTGAATTTTCTTGCTTTTGTTCTTCCTATTCTCTCCTTGTCTGACAGTGGGGGAGTGATAAAGTAGCTGTGTGGGGCTGACATGTCTACCAGCCTTAATCCACAACACATCTTGCCTAAAATAATCATCATCTGTGGCACCTGCCAGGCAGAACTCTCACAGGACCTGATTTTCACTCACATGCATGAAGTTACTAATGGCTTAAATGTTTGTTGAATAAGGCCCCGAAACAGAAAAGAGGCATTGAGGCTTCTGGGAGGGAGAATGGCGCAGATGAGTTTTATAATATTTAGACAAAATAATTTTTTGACAACTGACAAATCTTACTTTGTGTATCTATAGAACTGCTTTTAAACAGGTGGTTCCCGATCCAGTTTGCATGTAGCCATCAATCTGTTCAACCCAGAAGAGAGTCTCATTTGAAAGCTTGTCTATTGAATTGTGACTGGTATCTCCAGAATGGCAACATTTTTTAACAAGTTGTGGCAGAATGGCCCCCCCAGGAGGTCTTGTTACCTATCAGCTGATGCGATAGCTCAGGGCATCTTCCCCCTCACATGCATTTGCTAATTGCTGAAATAACTCAGTCAGGACAGCTTGTCTTGTAGCAAGTTATTTAGGCACCATGGAGGTGACATTCCCAGCTGACAATAAATATCTTGCCTTGAAAGCAAGATTGGAGGAAGATAAGCTTGAATTTCTGAGTGACAGACACTGCACTACAAACTATAAAAGCTACACCATACTTTCACAAAGCAGAAATCTTCTGCGCATTCCCTGGAAATGTGTGGGGATCTCTCCTCGAGATTTGGGATGCCTATCTTGAGTCACTCTCTTGAGGGTTGAGTGAAAGGTCTCTGTGTACCCCGTCGACAATTCGGTGGTAAGTCACATTACTCCTAATCTATACTATTTCTTTGCTAGCTGTAGTATAGGTACCTTACTGTCATGGACTGTTTTATGTAATCTACTAGTAGTTCTTTTGTTTTATCTTGTGTAGTAACTAACTCTAAGGCCTTTTGTCTGTTAATCTCCTGTCTATTTAATAAATAATCCATTTTATAATAGACCTGATCTGCCATTCTTGAGAACTTGTGAGCCATAGCAGTTCAGGTGCAGGTCACCTAAGTAGAGCTGCTGTGAAAAATCTGAGCCTAAGGCAGATCTGTCCAAAGCTCTCACTTGATCCATAACACAAATGTATGAAAAAGGACTTACATCTGAAAAGGCACCAAGACATTCACATTGTTAAAAGCTTTCAATATTTTTTACCTCCTGGACAGAAGAATCATGTATCGATAACAGTGGAAAAAACTAACTTGGCTTTAAATTAAAGATTTTCTTTATAACTTAAAAGAAAACCTGAATGCTGAACCTGCGCAAATGCTCTAATTTATGTTTATTTCCAGTTTGGGGGGAAGCTAGTGATATCTACATTGCAATACTGCCTTAGTATAACACTGTGTAATAAACATTTCTCAGTAATTGCTAGCATTAGTGTTACACAACCACTACTACCTTACCTTGGGTGCATCGTCCCAGAAAATACTAAAATGTGAGTATTTCCCACTTGGAAAAGCTGAGATATCACCTTAGCCTTTCTCTACTTGATTTAATGTGCTCTAGCCAATATCCTGTCAAGCTGACATTTGAATGCAGATAACACTGGCATATATATATATATATCTGTAAGTAAAAGAAACATTTCAATACTACTGAGAAGAGAGAGAATGTGAGTAGTTTACCGAAGACTACAGATAGTGAACATGGGAAATATCTTTTTGGAGCAACAAACACTGATCTGTTAATATCAGTGATTACTCTCATATGATGAATTAGGGTTACCTGGACACTTATTAGACAGTATTAAACATAACCTTTGGATAGTTAAATGACATGTAAATTAATTATAGCATAAACAAGTGATGCTTGCATGAGTTTTTGATTGGATTCAAGATCAGAATATGCAAAAGCAGTCAGAACTGAGCTGGATGTTGTTCAGCAGATCCTGTTCTGGTTTTTAATCACAGGTTCAGAACTGAACATCATTCCAAACGTGTGGTAAAGTTAGAGTTTTCTGTCTTGATTTATGAAAATAAAAAATGATCCATGGCCTCTAGCCTGAAAGATGCATCTCCTACTATCTCTTCTAGCTGAGCTCAACTGACAAACTTAGGTTCGATCTACTCCAGTTCATAAAATATGGAGATATTGGCAGGGACTTTGCAGCCTTGGTCTCGTTTCCCTGTCACAGTGGCCTGTAAATCTATAAAATCACATCTTTCTGATTACTTGCTTACACTTTTTGTCCACGCCCACTCAGCTGACATATGCTTTTACCAGTCACTCTTGATAAAACAGCTTGAACTAGAAATGAATGCTGATATAAAAACTCATAACACACCTTCAAATCCACTCTGTTGAGAGCAAATCTATTTTCTTGTAATGAAGGTACAGCTGCTTACAGAAGTGATGAATATGGCACTGTGACAAGACATAAGCATGTATTTAACTGTAAATATGTGCTTAAATTCCCAAGCACTCTCAGACTTAAAGTATGTGTTCATTTGAGCTGAGAATTCTGTTGCTGATTCTAATAACTGCAAAGAAAGCTGCTGAACTGATGATGCAATAGGAGTTGAGATGGTGATAACTACGTCGGTATCATCTTAAAAAATAGGTATTTTTCTCCTTGTGCTTGTAAATGCCATGACAGAAGAGAACATGGCTTTCCAGGCTATTTATTTGTTTGTCAGTTTGTTTATTGTTAGGATTCATGAAAGAGATGTAGGTAATTGCAATGGAAATATTTTCCATGGGTTTTGGGTATTTCAGTAGATATTTATGGACAAGGTTAGCCTGATGACAGATTTTGTAAGAGTATAAGGGAGTCTAGTGAAGTAATTTGAATCACTAGAAAAGGGGACCAATGTCAATCAGGTTTCTTCAGGGCTTCCAAGCAATGTTGTATACTTGTGACTATTGCACCAGCATGAATAAGGTGCTTCCTTCTCCCTGCAGGGTAGCACCACTGAAAGAACAAGATTGAAATACACTTGTTCTCATCATTGCTTCAGGTATAATTGAAGAATAACTGGTTTCAGGCAGTGAAGGCTGTGACTGAAAAGCATGTAGCATCATGCAGTTTGAGCTAAATTACATCCATGTGATGAATTAAGCATAGACTTTGTGCTTTTTGCCCAGGCATGTTCAGCAAATGAACTTCTTTAGTAAGGCAGTACAAAGATGCTGTACTAGACTGACCTCCACAATACTGGAAGGAAAAAGTGTGAGCCTGGATCATGAATTAACTTAGGTGAGGTGTTTCCTTTATGTGATCTGGAAGGGCTGAACATGTTCATACCACGGGTAAGTCCACATAGAGCTGTACAAAGCTTTAATCTTCCAGAAAATGGTGTGAGTGTTCTGCAGTCTTGAGGTTTTTTCAGGTTGACCAACAGTATTTTTCCTGGAAATATGATGTTTGCTGTGAGCCAGCCTGCTCATGTCTGCTGTCCAGCTTGTGCATCTCCTTCCAGGGTGGGTGAAGCCCATTCTCTCTGTCTGCACATTCTTCTCCCATCCTCTGCATTTGAATGTTTCCTGGCCACTGTCTTGTGATTTTTGTTTTAATCACTGCTTTTTCCTCCTTAGCCATTATTGCATCACACATTGTGAAATGTTGATAGGCTTGGAAGTCACTGTATGAATAATACCATACTTTTTATTTCGTATTGTAATAATATAAATATTTTCTTACAGCATCCTTTCTATTACATATAACACAGGGTGATTCATTGTTACATGCACTCCTTACATTTCAGAATGTCATGTTCTGGATCAGACATTACTCTGACGATGTGACAAGTGCCTTTGTCACGGTTTCTTATGTATTTACACCCCCCACTGGGTGACATATTCTGTTGAATTAACTCTGAAATGGTACATTTTCTATCAGCACACTTATGCTTGAGAATGTATTGTACTTCTGCTTTGATTTTTACAGCAGTTGATTAAGAAAGGACTGGATTAACTTCATCATATTCACAATGAGGAAGGAAAATGCATGCTGAATACTTTAGTTATAGTGGTGCATAATAAGTCGTTTGTTGTTTCATGGGGTATCCCAAAATACAAGTTACAGTACAGATAAAAAATGAAAGCTTAAGTTGCCTAAAGATAATAGTTTAGGTAGCACTGCATTTGTAAACAAAGAACACTTACACTTACGCTAAACGTCAGGATGAATATTTTTTTCCCCATTTGGAGAATCTATTATTAGCTTTCTTATTTCCATTCTGGCTTAATTTTCTGCAGCCTGGATTGGCTCTGGCGTCATTATATTTCAGGTTGTTTCTACTATTGTGTCCATGGCCTTACTTATCCATCATTTTATTTGGCTTGCCGTTTCAGATGTTAGATGTAAGCTGTGATATTTATCTAGGCTCTCACAATAAATGGCTTTGGAAGAGTCACTCAGTATGCTTTGGCAATGCCTCTGTCCACCTCTTGAAGAGCAACCTGATGGAACTACCTTCTGTCTGATTCAGTTGTTCCCTTCGTTCTCCCCTCCATCAACAGCTGTTACAGAAATTTAGAAAAATGCATGTATTGCATACACACGCACACACTCCTCAACTGCTGGACAAAGAACACTTTACCACTTTATACCCTTCAGATAAATTGTAATAGACCTCTGGCAACTCCTGTTAGAGAAGGTGAGTTACTACACTGAACTACACAATAGCATACATCAAAAAAGATTTTGTGTTAATCACGGAGGGTATCACAGAACTGCCAGAATTTATCTGGATTCAGCCTATAAAAAACATGCAGATGGCAGTTTTAAGTCCTATAGGCTGTCACTGAGCTGAGTACCATAGAATAAGAGAAGAAGAAATTACTGAAATGCATAGTTATAAATGTCATTATTTTTTGCAGGCCGAACCAAGTATTCAGCCTGTTATATGGGTTGTATCCATGTTATATCAATACAGGTTTTATCAATACAATTTACGCTTGTATGGATTATAGGCTCTGATTCAAAAGGAGAAGGCCTATGTAGAACTAGCCTAACTTCCCATTAAGGGGAGACTAAAATTCCGTGGCTTTTAATTAAAATAGAGAAGTTGTATTATAAAAGTAAATAAAGACCCAGGTGATAGGTGCTCCAGCTTTTTGCAGGGCAAGCTGATCCACGCAATCTAGTCCCATTCACACAGGAGTAGATTGATATCAATTGTACAATGTGATCTTTGTTGCCAAGATTTTCTGTGAAGCCTATTAATGTCTACTCTGGTGAAAGGAAAAATAGTATAGGTCATTGAAGAAAGTAGAATACATAGAAATAGTGTGACTAAAGTACAATAATTTTGCCAGACAAAGAAAAAACGTTATTAACAATACTCAATTCATACTCTAAGCTTACCACAGACACTAACAGATGGACTTGCCTGTGAAGAAGGAAGCTGAAATAACCATTGCAAACACAAGCTGAACCATGAAAGTGGAGCTGGAGGTCCTGGCCAGAATACCTCTTAAGAATAAGGTATCCAAAATGAACAATGCAGCCATAAACAAGCTAACAACATTTGGAAGATTCAGGAAGAGTAGACAGGAAAATAAAACGTGTAGTGATGACATTTTCATGGTCTCACTTTTTATGGACCTCCAACCATACCTCCTTGATTTATAAGTTGGGAATTTTTTATGCAAAAGTATGGGATCTGGTAGAAAAAAATGAGGATGGTATTAGAATGCAGCTCCTTCTGTGTCACAGAGAAGGAAGTATTAATCAGAGCTGCACAATAACTGCAAGCAGCTGAGAATACCCATAAATATGGCTGAGACACAGAGCTTTCTGTGCAACCTCAGAGGCATATTGAAATGACAAAATGGAGAAATAATTGCCAAACTGGTGATGACCATCACTGTTCATCATGCTTTGCATAGCAATGAGCATGCTGAGTGCCCTTCCCTATGCCAGCTACCTGGGTGAGCTGTTGAGACTTTGTTAATGTTGCAGGCAAATGAGAGTCAGGTGGCAAAAATGTTTGTGGTAAGGGCTTCTTTCTCTTCCATCACTGTAAACAGTATCATTCACACTCACAATGACAGATAAGGACTTAATTCATAAAGAACACATTAGCATTGAACGCATTTGTGATTATTTACTTATTGCAGGAACCACGTGCGGATGAAGCCACCTTGCCTAGATGTTAATCAGAGAATTATAGGTTATGGTGAGTTGGAAGGGACCCAAAACAGTGAAAGTGTTTTGAAAACTTCTACAAAGGATGTTTGTGTAGAGTGTCCCTGTGAGTCCATGCCATTTTAGGAGGAGTGTGGCAGAGGGAATAACCTCCAGCCCAGGAGGTGATTTCTTCTGAATTTGAAATAAAAGGGTGTGGAAGTTCCTATCATGAAAGGAACAAGAAAATGACATCCCTGGCCCTTTTTGTTTTTTTTAATTACTGTCACTTTTCCTTCAAAACCAATTTCAGCATGGCTTCAATCAGACATTTTCCAGATGCTGGCACTAAATTTTTCTTCACAGACAGATGTCTGAAGTGAATTGTTCCTTTTTTGGTTTTCCAGAGTACACCTCACTTTCAAATGAAGAAGCTGAGAACATTCTCTATTTTCCCATGGTCCATGTTGTCAGTTGTGGGCAGCTGCACAGCCCAAAGAGAATTCCTGAAAGGACCATGCTTCAGGGCTGTTAATTTGTTGGCATGGCTTCATGGGTATAAAGAGTGTTTTAAGGGATTTGCTAGCAGTGACCCCAATGAGAGCTTGTGATAAGACAGATAGTGACACTGCAAAATATCCTTAATGATTGATTCCCATCTTTTTTAGTATTAACTTGGATCTCTATATAAATAGATCAGGGGTCTGTTATTGATTTGCATTTGCATGATTTCCATTCAATATGTTTTTAATGTAGTTTTGGCTTTGTGGGGCTCAAAATAACAGAACACAAAAATCACATATCTGTATTCAGAATATGTTAATATACTCATTTTATCAACCTGTTTTTTAGAATATACTTATGCCATTCAAGTGATTTAGTTCAAAGCTAAGGTTTGGTCTGCCTAGGAATTGGCAAAAAATGGGCGATCTTAACTCAGCTTAGACCAGATCTTTGTGGTTTTCTTATCTTGATGTAAAACCTTGTGATGAAATTCTGGGTATTAGACACAGGAGCGCTACATAGGAAGGGCAGCTGAAAACCTCACAAGCCCATTATTATGGGTAAAAACTCCTTCCATCATAAAATTATATGATACATGGTGCCACCAGAAAACATGGTAAAATAGACTGAGTTGGCATTCTGTTGAAATTGGAAAATTAAGAAATTAATCTAAACCAAGCAGTCCGAAGCACACGGGTGTGTGCTTATATGCATATGGTAGCCTATAATGTGCTTGAGAGTAGGAAGGACACATTGTATGATTCATCTTGCTGACAAGCAGAAACATTATTTGATGTCTTACATGGAGCCCTAATAGTTCACAATTTTGAATAAAGACTCTGGATGCAGTTTTGATAGACAGCAAAATATCTCTATGGTGAACCACCTGCCATCTTCTTATCATTCAAAAGTTGTCTTATTTATTCATTTATTCCTGAGAAAGATAAAATTTCAAATAACAGTTTCCATTCTACTTTCGATGCAATACTCTTCTAGTGAATGAAACACAAAATAACTAGTCATTATTTCCTTTCTCTTAGTCTACTGTTGCCTTATACAAGGTGTACAGTGTACATGAAAAAAAAAAGATAGTGGTACTGCTGTTCTACTGTGGCAAAGAGAGAAAATCGAGAGGAAGAGGCCTTTTTAGACAATTTCCATCATAACTCTAGTAGTATGTCATAGTAGAGGGGATGTGTCTGTTATTAGTGGACAATTAGACTAACCAGCATGAGATTTTTGCCTTTCAGCTAGGCAGTATACTGTGGGAATTTAATATTGGAAGTTTTACTGCTTTTGGAACATAAAAGTTTTTGAGCTACACTCTCCTGGTAACCCCAATACATAATTTCTAACGCTACATCAGTGAAGTTGATTTATGTATGAATAGAAGGCTAGCATAGATACCTGAAATAAACCATGAGAAATCCAGGCTGCTGCACTTAGGTAGAGGAGACACACATTGAGGTCGGATGAAAAAGCCAGAGGATTAACTTGCGCAGTTTATTTCTCTTCTTCTCCCCACATTTACTCACAACAGGCTGCAAATAAAATCTTAGGGAAAGAGCACAAATGCAATTGTGAAAACCAAGGAGGAGCTTTAGAGGTCACAGATGAAGCTGTCATTAAAAGAAAAGAAGGAGGCAGTTGAGGACATTACAACATTCATGTTGGCTGAATTAAAAACTCTTGAAAGTCTTTCCACACCTTTAAAGAGATGCAGAGGTCAGTGTAACAGGAAATGGAGATACAATAACTAGACTGAGGTCTGGATTCCCTTAAGTGTTAAGCTGACACCACTCCTCAGGACTGCCTGGCCCCTGGCCATGTTTGTGCTTGGAGAGTTCTGTTCATAAGGCTTTGTTAGGCCACAAAAAGGCAGACCTTTACTAAGCTAATTAGCCCAATTAGCTATCAGTCTATATGCTATGGAAAGACATTTACACAGTATTTGTACTGTAGGAAAATCATACTCCTAACTCAAATAAGGATGTTGAAAATCTAAATGTGTGTAAGCGAAGGGCAACTTGTGTCAGTAGAATTTATTCTTGGGAGGGCTAATAAGATGACCTCCTGTAGCTAACCATCCCATTCCTTACCCATGGACAGCTCAGCTGTGTGAAAGACAACTGAGCTGCATGTAAAACAGCTCCTGAACAGCAGTTGCAGTCCAATTATTTTGAAATAAAATTATAACCTTTTATTTCCAAGACAAATTGAACTGAACTATGGCATTTCAGAAGCAACCTAAGCCTCTGTGTGCCAAAGGTTCAGTACACTCAATACTTTCTCTAAAATGCATTGAACAGCTCTTGGGTCACCCAGAAGCAATCTCCTTTTCTCTTTAAAAACTGTTTCACTTTATCTGTGTGTCTACTGTCCAAGTAGACACCTCAGTGCCAATATCCTGGAATAATCAGCGTAGGTGACATTGCCAATTTTTGCAAGTTGATACTGCAATCCCCGTGGGAGTTGATAAAGGGGATGATTCACAAATAAACCCTTGGCTCTGACAGTCTGGACAGTGTTTTCCCAACATTACAGCAGGGCCACATGTGACACTTTGTTAAATTTGCTTGCTCTGTAGCTGCTAAAATCATACAAATACATCCATTTTGAAATGGGCTTTATCTCTTTCTTCCCACCACTGTCAAGATGTGACTGGGTATGCTAGAGAAGCTGGTGGAGGTGAAACAAAGCTCTTTCACAAGGTAAGGCTGTCTTCATCTCTGATGAAAGTAGGTTTTGCTATGTGAAAGACTTGACTGCATTTGGGGTTGATTCAAGTTTTCTTGGTGTGCTCTTGTCTTCTTTAGATATTGCTATTTATTTGTAGGCATAGCTGGAAGAAAAGTCTTTCAACTGTTACTGTCATGATGTGAGTCTAAATGCTGGATGAACAAAGCTGTTGGGACCCAGCAGTCAAAGGTCAATGCCTGTGTATAAACTGCTGAAATAAAATCAATCCACTGTAACCTAAGTCCTTCAAAGATACTGGCAAAATGCCAAGAGGGGTCACCCACAGTGCCAAAGCATAGGTTGCAGTGGCCATCAGCCAAGATAAACAGCACATTGAGGGGATCCAGTCTTGCAGACCAACAAGCCTATACTGTGTAAGTGCCACATATCTACTGCAAAGACGCTCAGGTAGTGTCACTAAATTCCCAAAAGATCATGAGTCGTGTGAAATGGGCCAGGTGGGAAGCTAACCAGTAATTGTCCCCATGTTACCTAGATAATGCCTACACAGATGCCCATCAGACATATGGCAGTGAATCTAGCTGAATGCACACTTCAGAGCTCGGCATCAATGCCAGCTCCTGGTACTAAGAAAGAGCCTGTCATGAATCCTACTGCATACGACCTTGAAAGAGAACCTTACCAAGCTTACTTTTGCATGATACCATGCTGCCTAGCCTTGCTCTACACCACCCTTAAGTTTGCTCTCTGCTCTCAGGAACTGATCTGCTCTGATCTTCAGCACACTTGGAGTATAGAGGAACCACACTCCAGATGTCTGCTGCCTGCACTGTCAGTGTCCTAGTGATGTTTTTGTTATCTAACTGGGCTAATGGGCAAGCCAGAGCAAGCAAAGAGCATGACAGAGGAGGATGAGTGGCTCTGCACAGGAAAGGAGTGTCCTGGTCCCAGCCGCAGCCCACACTAGGAGAGGAGTGTCCCAGTCACAGCAACTTCCCAGACCTCACTGTGCACTCCACCAGGCTCTGCCACAGCATCTCTGGGATTAATTCCTCCCCACTCTGATGAGGCAGAGGAAGGCTATTCATGCACTGAGGGTATGTCAAGACATACTGCATGTCAGGACACTAAAGTAATTAAAAAGATGCTTTTAAAAGAAAGACAAAGCACTGGATGTTGTTGATAGACAAACTTGAGCAGGATCTTTCTTTCAGAGATTGGTGTGCAAGCATGTGTAAGACAGAGGTGTTGAGCAGATGGCCTTCTCTTTTTTAGGTATGGATGCACTTTGGAATTTTATAAACTTCATGAAAGGAAAATCGGGGCAACGCAAAGCTATTTTTTCCTACTTAGAAGCTGGAAGTAAGGTGAATTTATCAGCCTCAGTGGTGTCCCCTTTGAACGACAGCATCCTACAAGGAGAAAAGGCAAACAAGTAATCCAGCACAGCATGGTATGGCTAAAATTATCTCTGTCTTGTTTTGTGCACCTGGAAGAACAAACTTTTTGGTACAAGGTAGATGTAACTCAGTCTTCATGCTGACTCACACTTGGCAATTAACTGAGGAAAAACTGAAAAATATCATGAATTATTTATTAATAATTGGGACTCTGTATGTGTGTGTGCAAATAGACAGCTGCAGCTCAATGGGACTGAGAAACCTGGTGGACTGCAGTGAGTACTTCACTGGCTAGGTCATCAATCCCTCTTTTCTTCTCTTTCTTTTTTCCACTCGTCAATATACTCATCATATAGCATCTTTATCCATATTCAAGTGATCAGATATAATTTAATCCTCACAGTCCCTTCCTGCCCATCTACAAAAGAATTTGTTCCATTGCAGTGCAAAGTTACAATGTTTATTACATCTCTGTCTAAGATGAATCCCAAAGCAAGCATTTTATCTTCACTCATGTAATCATCATAAGGTAGAAAATGAAATTTCCAAAATCAAAAAACTGTAGGAGAGCTTCAGGGAAATGCATGTCAGTTTTTACTTTGATGTACGCTATGTTTAAAAAAAACATCTGTGAAGGGGAGGTGGTGAGGAGAAGAGAAAGATACACTGAGTATCTTCCAGGAGATTTCCTCTCTATTACTTAATTCTTTGTATTGGAGAAGGAAGGAAATAATCTCTTCTTGCTGGCTGGAGTGAGAGTGAAAGTATTCTGAAGAGACATTGTAAGAACTTCATTTAGTACCATGGATGGTTTCACATTCCCACTTGCATCTTAATAAAAGTAAACATCACCTCAAGGTTTGCAGTGAGCGTATAATGATTTTTAAAACTTTGGTGGGATTGGCAGATAAATGCTTTGTATTCTGAGATGATTTAGAAAAGAGCTTTATCTCAGACTAGTGAACTTTTATCACCTGGTCCAGAAGTAAGGAAGGAGCTGGGATTTATTGTGTGTTTATCCAGGTGCTGAGTGTTACTTTCCAAAATGTATACTGCTGTTTATTTCCTAGGAGAGCAGAGTTTCATTCCTAATGGTCAAGGGCAGTTGAATATTTTAATGTCTTTCTCTCTGTCCCTCTCTTCTCTGTTTAGTAAGACATTTAAGCACACACTGTGCTAGTTCAAGAAGCAGAGCTCTGTATTTCTCTCCTAGTGGCAATTGAATCCTCTCTACCTGCTTTCATTATTTGGATGCATCTTCAAAGTAATAGCTCTTTTTCTTTCATGGTTTTCCTACACTAAACATGGTCTCTCCTCACTCCTCTCTGCCATCTCCTATTTACACTTACAACTACTGTCAGTGTCATCTGTGCCTGCCATCTGCTTCCGGAATGTTATGAAGCTGTAATCACAGGACATTTTGAAATTTATTCATACAAATCAAAGATATTCAGTAGCTGTCAGGGGTGGATTTAGAGCTTAGAAAGGCATAGGTCTCCTGGCAGAGGCTTTCAGAAACAGCAGCTGGCAGAGGGAGGCTGGAGGAGGTTTCCCTGCCCAGTTTTCCGTCCCACCTGGCTCCTGACCTCTAGCATTTTTGCATTTTCAGGGCTGGCTTCAGCTGAGATCAGCTAACTCTGCCAGATTATTTGCAGTTTAGTGGTGAACATGAATCTGGGTGAGAATGACACCAAAGGAATTTTTCACTTGTGACCCCATTTATGCCTGGTCTGTAGAAGTGTATAACCACAGCAGTAATCTCTGTCTTGCTCCTTTTACAAATAGGCTGTACCTCAGTATATATTTTCTCTTCATTATTTGAGGCAGGGGCTACTTTATTAAGTCCAAGCAGTGCCTATTATAGTGGCCTAATCCCTATCAAGGGCCTCTAGATGCTTCTCTAGTAAATGGTAGTAGTAATATCAGATGGGGAGCTATCTGTATTTTTCCACATGGATAGCAGCTGCTAAGGATTGCTCCTGCACTGCTCAGTTTATCCTCTCAACTTCCAGACGGAATAGGTTGCAATAAACCATATTTGCATTATAAGATGGTGTGGACTGCTTCTACTGATCCAAGAGGAGTTCTACAAAATGAAACAGCTAATGTCAAGGACTCACATACACAATATGCACATTTCAGGATGGTGGAGTTTTTGCTTTGGACTTTCTCTCTGATCTCCTGGACTGATTTGGGGCAGAAGTGCCTTAGGTGCAGTCTTGGTGTGCAAATTCTAATTTGACTTCATTCAAGGAAAGACTGATCCATGCTCTGTGCAAGTCAGGGTGGAGGTGATGGAGAACTGCACACTTTATAAAACTAGAAGGCTGATTTTTGCAGCATGCTCCACTGACTTCAAAACTATTTAAAATCAGTTTAAAAATGTTTACTCTTTCACATTTCATTTTCATACATTTGGCGGATTGGTGTGCCTTGCAAAATGTCTCTTCTAGGTCTCCTGTTTTCCAAAAGTACTTTCAATATGTCAGTGTTTCTATAGATGTCCCTAAATGGAATCATCATTATGTAGGAAAAGCAACAGAAATTTAAAAAGAGCTGTTACATATTTCTGCAAAAACAAATCAGTTGCTCAGTGGATTCCCTTTTCCCCGAAGACCTATAGAGAGCTGGAGATCCAACCTGAATGTAATGTGCCTATGGCCTCAGTGAACTGAGTGCACACTGCCTGTGCTGCCCATGCCAGCTAAGCTGTTGTGGGCTCAGCTAGTAGCTGGAGGCAAGACAGCTCAGGGTCCTGGAGGCTGTAGACACAAGCCAAAGATCTGTGGTCAAATGCTTGGCAGGTATTAGACCACAGAAACCAAATGAGTAGAAAAATTTCATTTGGCTCTCTTGTTGCTGCTGAGTTGATGTGTGGGAATACAGAACTGTGACCTACTGATTTGCAGTGGCAGTACAGCAACTGAAGGATTGCAAAAGCAGGATGGTTTAATCCCAGAGGGTTTATTTTCTTTTTAGGTTAGGGGGACATCTTCAAAACGCACAAAAAGGAGCTAAATGTGACACATGGTGAAAACAGGAGTAGTGTTTTCAAGGGATCAGAATTAGGACGAGTTTTTTCCCTATAATTGTCTACCTACGCCCTGGCTGGTGTCACAGCACTTGATAGCCTTCCCTCACAGGTGGGAAAACTGGTGAAGGTATATTTAATTTGAATTTTAAACCCCTGACAAGGACATCTTGAGAGGAAAGGTTAGTTGTCTGATGCACTGGCTTCACGAGGGATGTGGCTGGTACCGTGTCAGCAAAGGCTGACAATAGTGCAGATGAAAGGGCAAACATGGAAAGGATCCATGAAGGCAACGGTAATGAGAGGGAAATACCAAAGACAGGGGAGAGGCCATAGTATAATACCACCCTTGATGAAATGCCTGAGCCCCTTGTCCCATGGTGGCAATTTGTTGTCTTTGCTGTCAGGTAATGTGGATTGGCAGCAGAGATCAAGAGATGGGGAGGAAATGGTGGTTGTAGGCAAGCAGGCAGGAAGGCACTGAGTCCTTGAGTCATGCTGCTATGGGGAGGCTGTTGTGGGCATACAGTGGTGAAGCAGGCAGTGGTACCTACCAAGCCCCCATTTTAGTGCTAGGGGGTGATTAAGACTCCAGGCAAGCATAAACGTCTTTGTAATCGTTCAAATCATCTCACAAAAGGACTGTGTAGTTTAAATGAACAGCAGATTACTTTAGGTGCAGGTGAAAAAGGTACAAGTAGTTTTGCTGCATTCAAAATGCACCAGAACAACCGAAGCTTACTGGGACAAGTTGAAGCAAACTTCATCTCCTTGCTCCATCACACAGATCCTGTGTGAACATACTAATGTACATGTTTTGGGATGGGATGGCAAGCCCGTTTACCTATTAAGCTGCTTTCACCATGAGAAGCAGATAAATCTTAACAACTCAGACAAGGAGCCTTATCATGTTCATCATGGAGTTTGCAAGTCCTTGTTCTGGGTCATAGCAAGCAGGTGTGACAACAGGGGTTGGAGCTAAGGCCCTGGTCCTGCAGCTGTGTCCCTGTGCCTGGCCTACAACCGCTTGGATGGGGATGAGGCACCCATACCTGTCAGTGCATTGTAGTGGTCAGCAAGGATAGGGGGCACAGCCTGGGGATGGAAAAGGGTAGGTTTGATTATAGCGCAGGACACTGGAAAGCACCTGGGATTCCTGGGAAGCAGAAATTCAAGGTGGAATAAGACCATTTTCTTCTTTCCTAAGTTAGCCATACATAGACTTGCCTAGATTTGAAATGGGTGGGGTGTTTTTTAGAAAATATTTAGCAAGACTATTTTAAAACAGCTTGGCTCTTGGCTAGTTAGAGCTTCACAGCTTTAAACTGGGTTTGTTGTATATGCTTAGCTACTAACTCTGTCAGGTATAAACCAACAGTATATTAGTGCATATTAGGCCAGTATACTGTAAACTCTGAATCTCAGCCTGTTTCACACAGTTTTGTCCCTCACTAATCTTATATCTGTCCTTGAAATTAAAAAGTTTGCTGAAGTAATTATTGATTTGTAATAGGAAATATTGTAGAAATTATTTTTTATGTGCAGCCTGCAGTAAAACAGGTACAGACCAATTGATCATGCATACTTTACAGAAAAACCTGACTTTGGTAGTAAACTCTGCAGATTTCAAAAATGTTATTTCATCAAATCCAGCCCAGGATTCATAGTAGAACCGAAAGCAGGATTGACTTCTGACTGTTCAGGTTCAGCACTCCCAGGACTGTCCTTAAGAGGCACATGTTTGGGGGAACTCAACACCTAGTTTCCTAAGTTCCTAGATCTGATCTTAAGTGTGCATCAGGAAAATTAGGATACCCCAGTCTCAGAAGTGCTGGTGTGAAAGCTGAGAATGTGAAGTCATAAAATAGCAAATGGCAAAATTAATTTGGAAGCAAATAAAGCAGAGAAATTTTTATTTGAATTTTCTTTGTTTTAAAGTCACAAAGTGGCAAATAACATGATTATACAAATAATGTGATTTTTCAAGGTGCGTCTTTCTAGGAGATTCTGATCAAGGCTTACTCTTTGTTTTCTATATCCAAATGACAAATATTTTGCCTTTTACAAAATAATTATTTTAAACCCAAGGGCTGGTACCTGCAGATAAACTTATGCTTCAGCACACTCTTCTGACATGAAAAGCACTCATAAATCACAATCTAAACTGCAGTTTCACATCCTCTTAGAAACCACTCTAACAGAGGCATGGCAAGTCATTTAGGTAGTTGGCAGAGCAAAGCCTGGCAGTACATTTACACTGCAGGCATGTAACCTGTTTTCCCTTCCTCCATCTGCTGCATCAATTTGGGATTGGGTAGGCATTATGCAAAACAATAGCTGCTACCATATCAGTAATATGTAGAATTCCCCTTTAGCTTGCAGCCTTTTCTATCCTTTCCTATAGTGTCAAGATTTTGACATCACACACTTGAGTGCTTTATTAAACCTAAAGGGAAAGGAGCTAAAACATAATGGGAGGTATCATTTTGCCAGGAGCATGGTAGACCCTGAGAAGACCATAGGCAGATGGTCCATTAAATGCTTGTCCTTTGCAAGGGTGGGAATATCACTCACAGAGTAAAAAACGTGGCCTTGGCCCACCCCCACAGATAGGAAACCTGCATACAAGAGTGCTGCACACTTTCCAAGGTCAGAGATGGATGGTTTTCCAGACAAAGACTGGGAACACTCAGCCTGGAGGAACCTGCAGGACTGAACTGACCTTCACCTCTGTAGGTAGAGCAGAGCAGTGGAGCAGGGTGTTGAAGCATCACCAGAGCCGGCCTTGGTTCAGTGGAGGCTGCAGGGAACAGCAGAGCTTCAGGGAAGCCGTCCTGCACCAGGTTAGTAAGCATTGCTGAAGTTACCCAAGATTACTGCCTCCGTGCTCTGGGCATAAGGCATAACCAAAATGTTTCAGTGCAAAAGGTGCATGATGCCCTTGTGCCTTTCTTATGGGAAATATTCTTCTGAGATACTGTGGATTTTGGATGTCACTACTATCCTTGTTTCACCAGTGCCAGACCCCAGTCCCACTGTGCCCAGGTGATGCACTCAGTGCAGCTGCTTGATGATAGAGAAAACATGAATTGTCAAAGTAAAAACACTCCAATAATGGGAATGGGAGATGAGAAAGTAAGTGGTAACAGCAAGGAAATTTTAAGGCTTTTTCTCAGCCAGAGAGTTTTAGAAGTAAAATCAGGACATGTAACAAACAAGGACGAATTGAAAGTATCCCCATGTGTCTTGTTTTTGTTTTCTCTTATGCTCAGATTTGTACTGCATTGTAGCCCAAACTCCTATTAGAGACATCTGGTTCAAGTCTGTAGGTTTATTTGTGTATGATTTTGGCTTTTTTTATGTTCATTTTCCTCCCTTTTATTTTTGATTCTTTCTCCCCTCTAGCTTTACTCTAGTAATATTTTGTCTGCTTTTGTCTTCTCTGTTTCTCTTTTATCTTCTCCTCTCCTGCCTCTCCAGGCATCTTTAGCTGCACTTGTCTGCTCAAAATGCACTATCTTGCAGAGTCAGTAGATCCTTCAGATGACCTGTGCTCAAGCTTTAGAAAGACATCTTCTTTCCTTTATTCTTTCTTTTTTTTTCCTTTTCCACAACCTTTTAATGTCTGCAAAACCAACTGAAGAGTGGGAGAGAGGCTCTCCTTCCTTCCAAGTACACAGTGCCACCTTTCTTGGAAGTGGTTTTCCCTGATTTCTGCAGCTAATAGAATAATTTCCCTTCCTAGTTGCTTTGATGAGTGTCTTCTGTCTCCCAGTGAGTGGGGCACCTGTGTGAGGGTTGTTGGCATCCAGACATTTTATCATACCCTCTCTCAAGTAATAGGTTTGATTTTCATGTTCATTAAAGTTGCTCAACACATGATAAAGTGCTGCTTTTAGGACTCTCTAGTCTCCCAGGTTGGTGTGAAAGGGGTTTTGGCACAAGTGAGAATAAAGGCCAATACTGTCATTACCTGCTGTTCAAAATGACTTGTTACTTACTTTTCTTTGTGAAATTGGTGCTATCAGTGGTATGAGAGGAGGAGAATGTTCTTGCTACTAGAAACAGTGTGCAGTGACTTGAAGGATTTCAGACTCATTCACATATTTGCCTGTTAGGTAGTGCATGATGCTCATTAGGTAATACACCTTGAGGCCAGTTTTGGTCTCCAAAGAATAAAAAAGCCTTTCTTTTTCTAAAGGTGCTGTAGGGTTCATGCACTTTAGGATTTAATTTTATTTGCACAGCACAGATGGCCCAATCACCTCTGTCTTCACGTGGAATAAAACCAAATATCTCAACTGCAAGAATTACTATTTTGCAGGTGCACTCGTTTTCTTCTCCTTGGGTAAGTTCATTTGTAGGACGTTCATGAGAAGAGCTTTTTCATGGCCTGAGCTTTGTTTATTTCAAAGGTGCATAAAGCCCAGTTACCACTAAGCACGTCAGAGAAGATATGATTCCATATACTGAGTCTGTCTGGAGCACTATTTTGCTTTAAAATCAATGCCTGATTTGTTTTTCAGTGGTTTCCCCTGAACAAAAACTAGAGAGAGAAACTCTGTATTCCTTCTTTCATTTATAAAACATTAAACCTAATCCATGCTCAAAAATAAATAGGTCTTTAGAGTTTCGGAAATCTGACATTTTATGTTCCTTCATAGTTCCTTTTTCAGTCAAAATTTCCCCTTTTAATAACTTGTAGTAAGTCTGTTACACAACATTGGCACTTCTTCACCTCATACTTTCATAGTAAGTATTGTAATTTGTTTCAATCATTTTCTTTGTCAGTGGGACAACATATACCTCCATTAGATGACCTTTTAAATTCCTTTTTTGTGAAGGAAACAAAACCGGATGTCAAGTCTAAGTAGGTTTTCTCTGTATTTTAAAGTCTCCCTGCTAAAGTATCTGGTTCATCACCCTAAAGGACACAAGAAGCATGAGCTTGCAGATATCTTCTCAAGGTCACCATTTTCAGTGGGTGCATCTACACTAAGGCACTACGTTGCACAATGACAAAAATTGCCAGCCTTTGTCTGGTGAACAGCCAGGTCTCAAATCTGTTCCAATTGCAACCTGTTCTGTCTTCATAAAGAGTCTTCTGGAGTTTGCAAAGCACTGTGGCAGATAGAGAAATTCTTTAGTAGTTTAATTATGCATTCAGTAAATCTCATAATAATGGGGTATTATATTTAATTTTATATTGCACTTATTTTTAATAAAATGCAGACTATTAACTTCAGATGTCAGAATTCAGCTAGTTTGTACCTTTCTAGTCTTTCTTCAGGCTGTCAACAGACTTTGAAAGACATTATGATTCACATACTGTTCACCTTTCCATTTTCACCTCAGAAACAGAGCATTAGAGACACTGTTAGTAAGGACAAGATAGACTGAAGGAATTCTGCAGAAGTGGGTAAATCTGACAGTAATTTCTGCAGTGGGAGTGAATTTGCATGTATTTGTTACATACACATACATTATATACATATATATACGTATATGAATTTGCTGCAAGAGATACCTGATTAATTTAAAATTATGGTCTGATGTAATTCTTTCACCCTTTGTCCCTTTATTGAAACATTAATACATATTTTGCACTAGGTGATGAAAACAATATTTTACTTCTGTCTACCTCTGTTTTCCACAACAGTTTTATTCGTTTATTTTTTCCTAATTCTTTCATCACTGTCATTTTTATTGGCTTCTACTTGCAAGTTCAATCTTTTAATTTGCCCTGTGTAACGAAATTCTTCTCAAATTACCTGCTGTTTTCCGCTGGCCAATGTGGCTACCTCATTATTCTGCTCCTTTGTTTCTCCTGTGATCATCCCTCTTTTTTTTCAACCTGCATGATAGACCAAAGATTCGGCACAAATTAAAACTTGAAAATAGATTCCTTTTGATGCGTACCAAGCTTGGGGCTCTTATGACATGTTTTCATTACAAATGGTACACCTAGAAACATGTGGTTCAGGGAACTGTGAATACTTACATGAGTCTTGTCATTTTAATGTCTTCTGACTAGAACTTCATACATGTGCTCTTACCAAAATGATAGACTGCCTGTATGGAAGGCTTTTGCTTTTTTATGGCTTCTCACATCCTGGTAAGAAGCATACTTTGCCCATAGTTCCGTAAAAGTGGAATTAATGTGTTAAGTGTTGAAGTGGGGTCCTGTGCTTCCCTCTTCCCCTGGCTCCTCAGAAAAAGTGTAAGTTGTAAAGGACGTAGTGCATTCTGTCTAGAAAGATAATGGTATTTCTTCCTTTCGTTGGTGTTTGGCAGTTCACAAGTTGGGTTTTTTCTCTGCAACTACCAGTTTGGCTGCGCACAATGCGTTACTCTACTTACCAGGCAACTCCCATTTTCACTTAGAAGTGACATTCGTGTAGTAAAGCTGATTACACTTGAAACAAAACTTTTGTATTGATGCCATAATGACTGATGTAAAGTCCATTTTCTATCATTTAATGAATTACTTCAGCAACTCGCAGCTTTTCGCCCAGGTGGCCATTAGCTGCCAGGAAATACCTGACCCAAATCTTACTGTTTATTAGCTGTGGATGTCTGACCAGACAGCCATTACATCAAGTATGAAATAATGGATTTTCCTTTTCTGCATGTTGAAACGTTAGAAGCTGAGCTGCCCATTGCCATGGATACACGAGCCTGCTTTCAGACAGCACGTGAGGCACTGGCCATGAGATAAACAGTCCCACCACCCTCTGCCAGCTCCATCTCGCTTGTTTGGGAGGCAGTGAACACTGGAAATGTGTTTTTCCCTCCTGCTTTCAGTGGTTTTGCTCTTTCAGATGTGAATAGTCCTTTTCAAGGAGCAGAAGGAAAGTCCTCACACTTTGCCTGACCCAGGGTAAAATGGTCCTGATTTGAACCACATTTGGGGTTAAGTTTACAAAAAGTCCAAAACACCTTCCACAACAAGAAATGTCACTATTGAATTCAATAGAATTTAGATCTCATGGGCAGCAATAGGGAATCCTTGAAATCAGCTGTTGTTATGCCAGTTTCTGGTGTTTATATTTCTAGCTTTTGAAACTTTGCCAAGGTAACTTTCAAGGCTACAGGGTACTTTCCTCTTGTTAGTTAAGTACTCCGCTTGTTACAGTTAAGATGCTCCTTGTCCTGATTCAGCATTATTCCAGGGTAGAACACACTGTTTCAATACTTTTGTGACACTAGATAAGAGGGCTCTTCAAAGGAGAGGCTGAAGAAGAGGGTACGTAAAAAAGATGTTTGTAAAAAAATTTTTTTACAAACGCATGTAGTGGTAGGACAAAGACTTTAAGATCAAAGAGGGTAGATGTAGATTAGATTATTAGAAGAAACTTCTTACTGTGATGTTACAGTGGGGAAACTGCAACACGCGTATCAAACAACGAGGCCCATGGAAAAGATATATGGACTGATTCTTGATAGATGTTTCAGAGATGTTTATTTCTCCAGCCGCATGGCCAGAGGTTTTGCCGAGAAACTGTGGCAATCTCAGGACTCGATGGTCCTTGCCCGTGCAGGGAAACACAAAACAACCAATGGGGAACGAGGCTGACCAGGGGCAGGGAAACCCCGTGTCTCCCCTCAGGGCCCCTCTCCCAGGATCATATGGCAGGGGAAGGGCCCCAACATTTCACCTGTTTATTTTTAACAAAAAGAGATTTAAAACTTAACATTGAAAACAACTGGATAAACATAACAAGAACAGTTTCAAAACAAAACAAGCCACCCTCCTGAGTCTTTAAATGTCCACACAGATTTTCTGGAACATCTTAAGGCTGACAGAAGGGAGACAGGACTCTCCAGGCATGCTTTGTGGGGAAACTGAGGCAGGAGAGGGTTTCTTCCATTTGTACCTGTTGGAACTCTAAACAACAATAGTTAATTTCTTTCCTCCCCCTCTTCATCCCCCACTCGGCATTGGAAAGGGATTTTTGGGGAAACAGTTGGCAAAGGCATGGTTTTGTGAGGGAAACCATGGGTGAAAAAATGGATTGGGAATACACTGGGGGTAATAGGACATAGGGTAAAAAGGGGAAGGTGGGATTAGGAAAGGGAGACTGTAGGGGGGGCTTATAATGGAGATATTGTCTAACATGACTACGATTTTTAGCATATATACTGCCTTTTACAGGAACACCATCAGACCCAGTGACCTCTGCTGCTTGTAACCCTTTTCTACCTTGCACAATTTTGAACTCCACCATGTTGGGGTCCCTCCCCCGCCGTGTAGCCCTGGCAGAGGGGCCCTGAGGGCACAGACACGGGGCTTCCCTGTCCCTGCTCAGCCTCGTTCCCATTGGCTGGTTTGTGTTCCCTGCGCGGGCAGAAGGACCCTTGGTCCCATGACTGGAACAGTTCCTGGGCAGAGCCCCGGCCATGCGGCTGGGGAAATAAACATCTCTGAAACAGCTATCAAGAATCTGTCTGTCCATATATATTTCCTTTCCACAGGACTCCTGGTTTGATATATGCATGTTGCAGGATCCCCACTGCAACACCACCACCTCTCTATCTCCCAAGCTTGGGATGCATTTTTCAGGGTTATTCTTTTTAATAGCCATTCTATGAACGAATATGTCGTCTTGGTTGTCACATCTTGTTATAAAACCATAATTTTGTTTAACATTTTATCATTTTACTATTCCTAAAACCTTAGCTACAGTGATTTTTTCCTTTTTTCAAGTGGTTGCTGTTTTCTGTCTCGCTGCGTTTTTGCTTTCTCTTTCACTTTCGCTCACTCCCGTGTTGGAATTGCCAGGGTTGTCAGTGCTGCCGGGGCCGTCGGGGCTGCTCGTGCCTGCGTGCTCTTCCTGGGATCACATTCGGGACCACGCGGGCCGGGCCGGGCTGGGCTGCTCAGCTCCCTGCGCACCACCTCCTCTGCTCTCAGCTCCGCTGCCGCTGCCTGGGGCCACGCCCACGTCTCAGCCAGGCCCCTGAGCAACGACCCCCCTGCGCCCTGCTCCAGCACGCATTTCAGCTAAGCGCGGCTCCGCCTCACCACCGCCACCAGCCGCCGCCTGTGCACCGCCCCTCTCAGTCGGCCATTCACAGGGCTCACTCCACCATACGCTGTGCGGGGCCGGGCGGGCACGGCCAGGTCACCCCGCTCTCACCGCGCCTCGCTCTGCTGCCAACACTGCAGCTCGTGCCGCTCCGCCTGCGTGCAGGAACTGCCTCTCTGCTGCTCGGAGAGCGCTTGGCGCACGTGGCCACGGTCACACGGTCCCTGAGCCAGGCTTCCCTTCGCCAAGACACAGCTGACATTGCTCAACAGTCTCGGTAATTAAATAATATTCACGAGAATATTCTTCCATCAGCATATATTTTGACTCAGAAATTGTGTCCAAACGGTATTCAAAAAGTGTTTGGTAAGAATTAAATCCCAAGAAACGTAGAAAAAGTTCTTAAACAGCCATGAAAGGAAATGTTTCAGTTCCTTTTGAGCTGTTTGGTAAGAATTAAATCCCAAGAAACGTAGAAAAAGTTCTTAAACAGCCATGAAAGGAAATGTTTCAGTTCCTTTTGAGCCTGAATTAAGCTAAAATTTACAAATCGTTCTTCAAGAATCTTTTCAAGTTTAAGATAAATGTCCATATGCGGCTCTGAGAGACAAGAGTCTTTCCATGGTTCCTCCATAGTTTAGAGATGTTTTCCTGTTTCAAACAAAACAAGAAGAGAAATCCAGTGTTTACTCACAAATCAGTCGCTGTCCTTAGGGATCAGGGATTGTTCTGCTTGCTTGCAATTCTCCACCATTTGTTACAGTGGGGAAACTGCAACACACGTATCAAACAACGAGGCCCATGGAAAAGAAATATATATGGACCGATTCTTGATAGATGTTTCAGAGATGTTTATTTCTCCAGCCGCATGGCCAGAGGTTTTGCTGAGGAATTGAGGCAATCACGGGACCTGAGGGTCCTTGCCCGCGCAGGGGAACACAAAACAACCAATGGGGAATGAGGCTGACCAGGGGCTGGGAAACCCCGTGTCTGTCCCCTCCAGGGCCCCTCTCCCAGGACCATATGGCAGGGGGGACTGACCCCGACACTGTGAGGGTGGTGAGGCACTGGAACAGGTTGCCCAGAGAAGTTGCAAGTGCCCCATCCCTGGAAATGTTCAAGGCAGAGTTGAATGGGGCCCTGAGAAAGCTGATCTGGTGGAAGGTGTCCCTGCCCATGACAGGGGCATTGAAAATAGATGATCTTTAATCTTTCTTTGGATCTGCCAACCCAAATCTTTCTATGATTTTATGAATTCAGGCTGCCAGTACTGAGATGTGCACAGAGCTTGTCTGGTACACAGTGTCGATGGCTGAGGTGTAGATAGAGGCCCAGAATTCCACACAGGGAAAAGTGAAATGTTTCATACATTTTCTGCACATATAAAGGCTAAGCAGTTCCAGCAGCCTACATCTGAAGCTTGCCATAAATTTAAACACTACTGCATCATCTAAATGTGCGTCCATCACACAGAGTCAGGGTTTTCATTAACAGCCCTATCAACAAAGCCTCAGTGATACACATTTGAAAAATGGATTGTGTTCAAGCGTAGAGAAATTTATGGTTATACAGACTTCTGATTCAATAAATTATATTAAATTTTTCTGAGATTCTTCTTTTTCTAAGAAATAGCACAGACAATAGAGTTTTACTTAAATATAGCTAAGGCAAAAAAACCCAAAGAACGTTTTATTTCTCCTTATAAAGCTTATAAAGTTTCTGACATTTTCTTCAGGTCAGAGATACTCCGTGCAAATACCTGTTCTGCCATTCAGTCAGTCAGGGAAAATCTGAAATCAATCTCTTCCCTGGAATAATTGCTCAGCAAACAGGATGTGTGTAATCCATTTTTATTATTAATACTTCGGTTAAGATTCAGGTACCATATTTTGCTTCTTATAATGAGCACAGTTTTACAATGGATGTTTGGAGTTTACAGTACATAACATCACTGACAGCTGCAGAATGCCTGTCATGTGCACCAGAACTGGATTAAATATAAGTACATTTCTCTGGGCAGTAACAGTGTAGAGAGATAAATTGCAACATATGTCTACTTTATTGTACATGCAAAAACCTCATTTTCCCTGTTAATTCAGTGCATGGACATATTTGTTATCATTTTATTTATCAGCAAAGCTATCTTACTGCTGTTATATTGCATCTCAGGTAGAGAAAGACTATCAGTCAGTGAGATTGCAGAGAATGCTCGTGTGTGTTTCCAGTCCCAATGATTTTACAGTATAATTCCTAATATCCCCATATGATTTGTGATAAAGACCCAAGATTATGCATTTCCTCCTCTCCTTTTTTTACACTGTAGGAACAGAAATTTTAATTTCTGTAAGAGGAGTGACTTGGCTGATTCCTGCATCCATGATTTTCTTCTGTGCTAGCTATGTCCTGAGAAGGGCAAACAGGAACAGAGAGGTCATCAAAATAAATCTCTCCACCTATTGACTAGTTTATGTTCAGGTTTTGCATTGGTGGAAAATATTTTCCTGTTTCAAACAAAGATTAATTCCTAATTGCCCCAGTCCTCACAAGGACTTCAGCAGCTAGTTAAGAACTGTCTTAACACTTTTTTAATGAGGCTCTTAAGTTGCAGACCTGCATGGGGAGGCCTGGCAGATTGATTACATCACACTGCCTCAAACCTGCCAAGGCAAGCGCTATGTGCTCACAATGGTAGAAGGCACCACTGGATGGCTGGAGACCTACCCTGTGCCTCACGCTACTGCCTGGAACACCATCCTGGGCCTTGAAAAGCAAGTCCTTTGGAGGCATGGTACCCCTGAGAGAATTGAATCTGACAATGGGACTCATTTCAAGAACAGCCTTACAAACACCTGGGCTAGGGAACATGGCATTGAGTGGGTGTACCACATCCCTTACCATGCACCAGCTGCAGGCAAAGTGGAACAGTGCAATGGATTGTGGGGTGGGGGAACTTTCAAAAATTGGGAGCAGCATCTAGCAAAGGCCACCTGGTTAGCTAACACCCAAGGTTCCACCAATAGAGCTGGTCCAGCCCAATCTGAATCCCTGCATACAGTAGACGGAGATAAGGTCCCAGTAGTGAATGTCAGAGGTCTGTTAGGAAAGACTGTTTGGATTAATTCTGCCTCGAGCACAGACAAACCCATCCGTGGGGTTGTTTTTGCTCAGGGGCCTGGTTGCACCTGGTGGGTGATGCAGAAAGATGGAGCAAGGCCTTGTGTATTGCAGGGAAATCTGATTGTTGGGTGAAAATTCCACCTGTAATGTGGAATGCCTGTATACCACTGCTTGCTGAATGTCACTGTCACTGTTTGTACATAGCTCTGTATATATATATATGTATGTATTGATGTGTGTGTGTAGAACTAGAATATATTAGTTTGGGCATTGAGCCAACGATATGGGATAAGGGGTGGAATGTCTTGGGGGTGACTTTGTGATGTGTATCTCTTATTGCTGCCCCATGCCCAGAAATTAATTTAGTGCCTTTCTGTGCCTTTAAACTGAGCCTGAAAGGGGGGAGGAAAACCTGAGAAAAACTTCTTCAAAGCAGTTTGCAGCTCGTTCAAGGTCACACAGAGACTTTTTTTTCAGCTGTGGCAGCAGAGCAAGAGTGGGGAAAGCACTCTGCTTGATTTCAGCCAGTTTTTCAGTTCCTTTTTCTTTCTCCCGAGAGAGATGGAGAGTTGAACTTTTGTTTTCCTGCTGGACTGTTTCAACATCAGAGTATATCGGGAGGAATTTCCACCAAGGCCTTGGCCCTGGAGGTGGGCCCACTACCCTGTCCCAGCTCCAAGGAGGGGGAGAGAGAGATCTATGGAAGGACTCTGAAATTTTCCCATGCACCATCCTTCTCACTGTCTGTGGGGTAGTGCTGGGTCCAGTTTGAGCCCAGCTGTGTGACGCTGGAGCCTGTTATCTTGGGTGAAACAGCAGCAGTGTGTTTGTGCATGAGGACAATCCAGGGAGGGGAGCACACAGATAGCTTCTGGGGCTTTTGTGGGACAGGCCTTCTCATACTGTCAGTTGCAGCTCATGTGGTGTTCAACAGCATCCTCCAGCAGCAGCTTGTAGGCTGAAGTGGTATGCAGGCTCTGCCACCTCCCTTGTCCCAGGTACAGCCCTCTGAGAGCAGAAGGCACCATATGTGGTCCATTGGTGGATGTGTGCAATGCAGATGCAGTGCTGAGCATGGATCAGTGGAAAGAGCTCTGACTCTGAGGCTTTTCAGATGGCCATTTTTTTTTCACATGCACAAAACTGTAGGTGGAAAAGCAAAATGAGGGGGATGAGCAAAAATTCATTGTCAGCCATCCCAAGGGTAGGAGTCATAAATCTTCTCAAGATGTAGGGATTCGTTTTTAGATCCTTTGTTCCATGCCTTCCTATCATTGGAGGAGGTTTGCTCCCTCTTAGTCTCTAAGGCTCATTCTTGCATCTACCCCAACAAAATCTATAGTGGGGTCTCAGATCCCATGTGTAAATATCTAACAGCTGTTATCTAAGGAAGTCATGAAGATGAAGCACGAGGCCGATGTTTGGGCCTGAGAGATTTCCTCCACTAACTTTGATGCTGCGTTTCATGTCACACTGCCATGTTTCTCCACAATATATGCAGTAAATGTCCGTATTTTCATCTTCACAAGTGGACCTCTTGCTGTATCAGTAAGTTGCACAAAACCAAATTCTTGTTTTGTACTCTATGGATCTCTGCTTATGAAACTCCAGTATCGTGAAACTGTTTAGGACAAAAAAAACCCAAAAAAACAAACAACCACTGAATGATCACAAGATTATTGTTCTCTCACTGTAGGGAAATCTGTTTAATCTCCCATAACAGGCTATTCACTGACTAAACACCCTGGTCTGGTCACTGTGAAGAAGCAGACTATGCACAGTCAGAAACAGCAGCAGGAAAGAATGCGCATCAGGGAGCACATTCTTCCCCTTACCCTAGAGATACTGAAGAAACAGAAGAGGAAATCTGCTTCAAATTGGAACCAAATCACCTGCAGCAAAACTTTTGTCAGAAAATGCCCAGTATTAGACCCCAGCTTCTAATCTGTGTCAGGCTTTTGTTAGGATTCTCTCCCAAATAAGACATTTGGTAGGACAATATCAAGGATATATTAAAGAGATAGTAAATTTAGTGTCTCATACAGAAAGAACTCCATTTTTAAAGTATTAGACTTGACTCCTGACAGTGGGCATACTGCAGACCCCAAAAAGCCACTCAGGCACCATCTGCACCTGTGGAGGGTGCAGCCTGTCCTTGCTATCACTCAGAGGGAAGAGAAGGAGAGACATATTCTTCACTCGAGTTTGTGGTCACAGGCATAACATCCAAAGGCAGTATGGTCTTTAATGTGGGAAGAAGAGTGTATAATTCATTATGAAGTTTAGGCAACAAAATGCTCTTTTCCCTAGCAGCAATCAATACTGGTCCTCTGTCTCCTGTTTCTCTCACAAACTTTTTTTTTTTTTCTTTTCTTTTTTTTTAGAAACCCATTCAGGACTCAGACAGCAGAAGCAAAACAAAAAGATAGGATTTTCCTCCCTTACTGCCCCACCCTGATAGAATGATTTTATCACATAATAGCCAATCTAAACAGTGCAGTGCAAATCATACTTTGCATGAAAATGTGAAGACAGTGTTACCACAGGAATGAACTCTGTTTAGGTATGGGGTGAGCAGAAGCTGGCTGCTCTCTTCTGAACAGACCCATGTGGTGCAGCAAGAAATCCACAGATTCAGGGAGAGCAGGAGGAGTACCTCTCTTGGTTTTTGCCACTTAGCTTTGACTTTACTGCCCAGAAGGAGATATTTTCAGATGCAGGAAGCCAACAGGAAATTAGCAGCAGGGAGATTTGTCCTCTACCCAGAGAGTCAAGTGGTTCAGACCAGCCTCATACCTTTTATATGAAAGCAGAATTATCTGCGTACACTCCAGCTGGCACTGAATCTCTGTTTACCATCACTCTTCAGCTTCAGAGAAACAGTAAATGACTCCTTGCCTGTACAAAAACCAGATTTTCATGGGAAGACAAATTTAGCCTTCTGCCTGCTGCATTGCCTTGGCCCTTTGGAATGAGACTGCTAAAAACGCTCAACAGCTTGTTTCCACAGATTTTATACTGTGCCCTAAAGTCACATCATAATCATGTAGCTAGCACTGCTGCTGCCTACATGTCCCCGTGCTGCAGGCAAGAGCATCCCATACACTAATGCACTACATGGCGCCAATCACCACTTCCCAGAAGTGTGTAGCTGACATGAGTGTTGGTGATATTCTGTCCAGACACCTCTCCCATTCCCATAAGAGCATCACAGCAAGCAATCAAAACAGCCCACTTGTCAACTGGCAGTCACCCATGCTAAATAACTGGATGCAGCCCTATAAAAGACTTTTAATATATGCTTCTCTGTCTATATTTGAAATGCCCCATCTCATTGTTATCAGGAATTATTAATAACCTTTCACTGATTCCTGATAGTTGGTGGTATGCATCAAGCACTTGTCCAGCTGTGGTTTTGAAACACAGTGAGAGAAATTTGATATAATATTCTTCCCACCTTGGCTATCCATGCTTTGTGCACTCTTATCTAAGTGGCTTCAACACTTCATACCTTCTGGTTCTCTCACTGCTGCATATCAATATTGCCTATTTATTCTGCAGGGAACATACAGGCTTTATTTGCATAACTGTGAGTACAACAGGGCCCCAAGATTTGGTTGAGGCTCTTGATGGTCAGTGTTCCTCCTGCAGGCTTGAATTTTAGCACTCCTCTGGACTCAGGCTGAAGGATGCACACACTCATTCAGGCTGGGATTCAAAAGCAACAAATAGTAAGGTGACGGATAGCTACGCCTGGCTTTTGGCATGTAAGCAAAGGAATTAGCAGGCTGTAACCACACAAGCTTAAAGAGCCTGGAACAGACTGGCAGGCACTGACGTTTGTGTCAGCTGAAAAAGAAAGCCACAACAAAAAACATGGAACACAGAACAGTAGTACTTCAGAAAGGAAATCTCAGCTATTTGCTGAATGCCATCAGTTGAAATTTCTAAAGACCAGAAGGGCCCATTTTAAAGTCCTCAGCATACACAGTCAGGGCCAGGTTTTCAGTTAAGCTCAGTTCCCATGGAGGCAGCTAAACAGGAGCCAGATTTTTAAAAGCACTCAGTATCCAGCTGTTTCCATTGCAAAAATTCTGTCCCAGTTTTTAAACAGAGCTCAGCACCACCCAACAGGCTGTGTTATTTCAAAAGCTTGCCCTAAGTGACTTCACACCTGGTGTCATTGTTTCATTGGCTACCTGTCAGAGGATCAGGCTACCTCCATTTCTGTCTTCTTCTACCTTTTCTGAGCCCTGATGTGGTCTGAATAATCTGGACTATCAAATAACTGTTCTGGGTACTGTACGAAGAGGGAATATCAAGAAATGCACCACACAGACTACAGCATGATGAGCTTTGCAGTTCCACCAATTTGCCATGTGCTTTTGAGCTGCAAGAGCCAGCATTGTGCTTTGACCTGCCAATCATGCTGACTCATGTCAAATTAAAATCTTCCAAATGTCTGAGTTTGGAGGTCTCAACCTATTTTCACATGCAGATAAAGTCAAAAGTTTCTTTCTCCTGAAGTCTGCAGAAATGTAGAAAAGACAGCAGACTCCATGATTCAGGGAAGACTGTGTGGCAGGTGATGTAAAACATTATCTGGTTATCAACACTTGCAGAAACTGCAGTCTTCCTTCCATCAGCATTGTCAGTGTGAAGTTTTCTCAGGGCAGGAGAACTTTCCCTTTGCTAGGAGAAGCCAGCCTTAGTGGTCCTAAACCACACACAGCTCTTACACTTTCTCTCAAACTTTCTGGGAGCTTGGAGGAAGTGCTCAACGTACAGCCAACATGGGAAGGGATAGTATCTTCTGGTCTAGTGCCTACTGTCTGCCATGGTTCTTGTATAAGCAGAGGGGTGTAATTCAGAATATGGAATGAATCGTGGAAATTCTCAGAAGGTGGTCTACCAGAAGAACCAGAGTTTCCTTTCATTTCATTTGTTCATGTTGGGACTTTGGTTTGGGTTTTTGTGTTGGGTTTGGAGGTTTTTTTGTTTGGTTATTTCGTTTGGGTTGGGTTTGAGGGTTTTGTTTGTTTGCTTGCTCATTTGTTTGGTTTTTTGTTTGTTTTTGGTGGGAGGTTTATGTGAAGATCCAGGAGACAGAGAGGGAAGGGCAGAAAACTGAGTTGGTTAAGAAAGCAGCCCACCACACAGACAGGCTCAGCACTCCTGGGCATGGGTAGCTGAAGACACTTTTCTCCTTTCAGAGCGAGTTTAAAATGCTCAAACCAAACTACTTCAAAGAAGAAAAGGCCTGAAGAGCAGGTGAATTTCAGTCTTTTTCAAAGATGCTGTTCATTTCCCTGTTGGAGAGGCATGTATCTTCCCATTTGAAGATTCCTCCTCTGTCATTTCTTCCTCTCATTTCTTTGATCCCCCTTCCTGTGTGACCATGTGACATGCAGCCATTTGGTGAGAATCAAGAGAGATACTGGCAGTCTGGGAGCTGTTTTTCCTGCTTATGTATGCAAAGAACATGATTGCTAAGTGCATCATCTGTTGTAATTTGCACATCCACACACATCATAGATCAGGACAGTCTTCCCATAAGGATGCAGTGCTTTTTTTTACCTCTCTGCTTTTCTGGGCAGTAAAATATTAGGTCTCCTGGACCTCCTTGTGCCACAGGTTGAACAAATGCCCTAGGAGGTGATCCCTGCCCCAAATAGCTTACACTCTTAATACAGCTGCAGAGAACCAGGATGTGAAGCAGTATTTCTGTAACTCTCTTTCTTCACACACAAGTTTGAAATTACTTGAGAAATAATTTATATAAGTCTGCAGCAGGTGTGAGAAGTTAGCAATGACAAACCCAGCATTACAAAAGCACTCTGCAGTCACAGACACACCAAGTGGGAGCTGTGTTGCTCCCAAAGATTATCTGAGCAAAGGGCAACCATGGAGCAGTCAGTGAATACTGGTTTGCAAAGCAAAAATAGCAGCTGAAAAGCAAAAGTAGCAGCTGTGTAATAATAAGAGGACAAAATACTGGGAAAAAAGATAAAGAAGAAATCTAGAGAGACTATCACAGGAATTTCCAATTGGCGTCCCCATCAATTGTGTTGATTCTCATGGTCACAGCAATTTGACTTCTCATGATCTTCTGCAGCAGAGGGCAAGCCAATATGCTCCTTAAAACCTTCAGATGCAGGTCAGACAAAGCCCTCACCTGAAAGTGCAAACAGCACAGGCATAATAGAGACCTCAGAAACCAGCCTTGTGCTCCCTGATGACAGGGAAGGGGCTTGTTGTTGTTCCATCTGACTCCCCAAAGTAAATATGCAGCTCATAGTGTGTCTTGAATTCCTTGAATTCCTTCATTTCTTGCAGAAGATTCCCCAGCTACCATTTAGGACCTTCAGCAATAAAGCCTCACTGTCCACAGACTTTTTTCAGCCTGTGGCAGACCCCACAGGTGTTTGTATTAAGAGTCCTTCACTCACTGGATTCCGACCATGTTGTCTCAGGGAGCCTCATCTCCCTCCCTGGTGCCTGGACTGTTATGTCTCCTTTTAAACAGAGGTTCAGAAGAGAAAATTTCTCCTCAGACAGCGGTCTTTAAAACAGCACTGCACCTTGTGTGAACACATGGAGGGCCCACTGAGCCTCCATCAGTTTTGGAATGCCAGTTGCTTCCCAACCTAGCTCTTCTGCTTAGTGGAGCAGAGAGCTGCATTATTGGATGCTACTTTTGTGCAGCAGCACCACGAATGGGGGAGCTGGGGGCTACCAGTTAGCACCAGCCATTTTCCACACATGTGCTTTCAGGTTCTGCTTTACATGTGCATGCAAAGTGCTCTTTTCCTCCAGCTGCACCACGGGGACATGGCCCCCGGGCAGAGCCACAGCCACTAGAGGGCATTTGAAGGACATCAGATCACCGGGTGGCAGGTGTCTGGCCAGGGGATGAGCCAGCCCTGCCGGCATGTCCCACTGTGCCAAGCTGTGTCATGCAGCAAGAAGTCTTGTCGCAGTGCCTTTCTCGTTCTGTCTTTCTGCAGTTGCCCCTGGGCACTCTGAGTTAGAGGTTTGCAGAAAGCATTGCATAGGTTCTTCCCATGGATGAACTGCTGCAAATGGGCAGTAGCTGAGGTGGAACAATGCTGCTGAATAGATCACTGAACAACTACAACTCTCTTGATTGCACCCTTCAAAATAGCTATGCATGTAGATATCGGACATAGCTTTGGTTTTAATCAGCTACCTGCAACCTCTTCATTTAGTTTTTCTTGACATTAACTCGGAAGTCCATGATTTTCTTACCTTTTGCCATCTACTCTCTCTTAATGGAGAGCGTTGTCCTCAAAGGCCAAACTTTAACAAAAGCATACACCTACACTTCGTACCAACCTCTATCAAGTCCATTTCAGTAGATGGAGGAATTGAGTATGGCCTTCTGTATTCCAGGTGAAGGCCAGGGCCATCAAAACAAAATATTTGCATTACCATATATTCATCACCACATAACTGTCTGCCATTCAAAGGGAATGCCTGACACAGACCATATGAATCCTTTCAGTAAAGCTTAAAAACCTTCCCCAAAGATCCTCTTTACTTCTTTCTTTTTAATTTATATTTTTTCAAGAGATCAGCAGTACAGAAACAGCATGGGAATACATGCACTTGCCCAGTGGCTTTCTGCATGGATGAGTTCCCATGGGAAAAGTTTGCATTGAAGAGCTCCAGGTTGGTACTTCTGGCAGCCACTCCATGTGTGTTGGAGAAAAGGGATAGGCAGGACAAGAGTGAGCTTCCACTTGCAGTGGGCCAAGAAATATCAGAACAAGACTGCCTTGGTCAGTCCTTGTCTATTGTCAGGTTTTTTTTATCGTCTAAGAATGACCAAGTGCTGCCTTAGTTATCTCCACATCAAATTGCTTGGCAAAACTTCAGATGCTCAGGAGTGGCCTCCTGGAAACGAGCAGGAGTCTTGCAGAGTTGAGACAGAAATCTAATGCTTTCCATAGACTTGAGAGAAAAGATGCCAAGCCAGTATTGACTAAGACTGGTCAAAGGCTACAAAAGCAAAAAGGGAAACAGTCTGTCTATTCCTCAGACATTTTCAGGTTGAGTCAGATGGACTTGTGGAGGGGATTGGGAGCCCTTTGGGCACAGGCCCAGAGACTCAACCCTTATGACTGTCACAGCAGCACAATGCCATGACTCCTCACTATGTGCCAGAATGCAGCTACTGTGGGGTGGGAGTGATAGGCTGTATTTAGCTCAGGACACACACATTTGAGGTGGTATGAGCACCTGTCTGCTCTTGGAAGCAATCCTGATGGACATGATATAGCGTTTGTGCTCTTGTGGTTCTCACTGGGGTTGCTACATCACCCTTCTGCTTCTAGGAGCTTGGATTGAGCACATCAAACTTTACAGTCAAGAGAGGCACTTTTATACAAAGTCATGCCTTAAATCTTACCAATAGATCAGGAGGCAGCACTGGGATTACTTTTATGCCAGGGGCAGGGACAAGAGATATTTCTTGGCACAGTAGGAGACCTGTGGGTAGAGCTCAAGAACCTTGATAATGTTATTCTGAGTCCAGTATCCAGCTTTTTTACATAACAAGTCAGGTTTTACAGACCTTGAGATATCTGTTTCCACGCATGAATTAAGACCCAGCAAACCACAAACTGAGCTAATTAGTATATTTTTCCCTTAAGAAGAGAATTAGAAAACACATTTGTACTGGGAATTGCGAATGATACATTCTGCCTGAAGGAAAACAGATTATCTCTCCAGCAGGAAAACTCACATCCCCAGGGTTCTGAAAGCAACTCATGTTGACTCTCTTGTTTTAGTGTGTTGGGGATTTGAGAGGAGTGATTTGAGGCAAGACCAATGGGGAAAATTCTTTCCTTGCGTTCTCTTTCTCTTTTACATGGCTATCACACAACAGGTGATGAACAGGCTTCCTCAAAATCATTATGGTAAATGCAGATTACATTTCATACACAACAGACACTGCAAATCTTGATTGGTACATTCTTTAATGATATACTGGTTTCAGGGAGGCCATGGGCACCATTGCTGATCAGTAAGTAATAGATTATATTTTTTTCCTCCCGCAGCATGAGATGCTGCATGAAAGGAGGACTGAATTAAATAAAATAAATAAACAAACTAAATAAAGTTCCCAGAGTGAACAGAAAGCACTATAGTTACACAGTTAAAACTCCCTCATCCTGCTGGTTTCAGGATGGATTTGTCATCTTAGGCTACTTTGGTGACACAGAGGTGGGAGAAGAGTAGTGTCATATCATAATCCGGCCTACCACAAGAATGTGGTGTTTTCCTTGGACTGCTATGCAAATTCTGGAGTCTACCTTTGAAAGTCATCTGATCGAGATCTTGCACAAAGTGGGGCTATTGCAAAGATAATCCAGAGGTTGTCTGAGGAGACAGTTCACACATATTTGACATGAGAGGACATGAGCTTCACAGATCACATTTCAACAGTGACTTTACCACTTGTCAAGGCTGCACAAATACTGGATTTTAAAGTTGAAATTAGCTGTGGAACCCTAAAATACCACTCTTGGAATCTTGGTTTCTGGTTTGTGAGTCTCACCCTGATGATGTGATGTGGACAACACTGCCATGTGCTAGTGAAGTCAGCAAGAAGAGGTTATTTTTGCAACATCAGAGAGGAAAGAACAAAGCAGAAATATACTTTCAGTGTTAGGTGCAAAGAAATCCTGTATTTAAAAGCTGTATTTTTTCTCTTATATTAATACAGGTATGGGAAAATCTGGGATACAGATTTCAAACAAAAACAATGTAAGAATAGGTTCTGCAGAGTGGATTTTGTATTTCAAATTTTAGTGTTCTGCATAAATTGAATAAGTTATCATTATTGCTGTGGAGTTATGGCAAAGTAAATCTACTGGATATATAGAAATTATAATTCTTAGGATTACGTCAGGATTACATCAGGACAAATAAAGGCTGAAGGTGAACTTTGGTCAGGCACTAAATATAAAATAAGCATACTGTACACAGACTTCTGAATAAAGACATAGAAGCTTGAGCAATTTCTTAAAACAGCCAAAACATCTTGCTGACCTGTATTTGCAGGGAGGGCCATTCCCCTTATGGTATAAAACAAGGTTCAGTGGTGGGCACATATCAAAATATTTATCAGTATTTGTGTATTTGTTCTAAATCACTTACTAGTACTAGCTGACATGCCTGTATGGGGGTACTTCACAATTTTAAAAATTAAGCAAAAATGAACATTCTTTCCCCCCCCCCCCCCCCATTGGTGGTAATATATGCTGTCATAAGATAATAATGAGTTCTGCTATGTAGGCTTTGAGAATAAAAATGTAACATGTAGTCCTGAACTTTGTCATCTTCCCGGTAGAAACACAGGGCAAATTTTGGAGGTGTTTATATTTGCTGACAAAATATCTAGTTACCTATGTGTAGACGTGTTAGCTACTTGTAGATTTTAAAACACATGCTAAGCAGCTGTAACCATGCAGGGCTAATGCCACATCAAAATCGTTAGCCTTCTCCCCTCTCCTCATTCTGACAGCTGGAAGAAAGGGCTGTGCTCTTCTTTTTGTGTAGCCAAGGGTCTCTCAGGAGACACATCTTGTTGAGTAAGGAGTGTGCCTCAAGAAGGCACATAAACATGAAGTGTAGAGCATCTACTGACTTTGATGGGCTTCCTCTTGTTACTTCCTCCTAATCCCATCTCTCAAACTAGTATTTGGAGCGGGTAAGTAACTTTATGTGGGGATTTTTGTGGCTCTAAAAAAGAGAGCTAATTATACAAGAATCTTTCTGTGAAGGATAAACTGACAACAAAGTATCTTACTGAGAAGAGTGCTGTTTTTCTACATCTCCCTCATACAAACAAATAATAGCTAATAACATTAATTGAGCAGATTCTAGTGCAGCTGGCCAAGGAAAGTGTTTGTCTTATGCTGAACACCTTCTGTTGCACTCTGCAAACACAAGCTGCTAGAATGACCTCAGCACTTCTTTTGCTTTTATTCAAAGTCACCAAGATGTTTATGATTCAGTTTCCTCCCTATCTCAGCAGTGAATACGTACGCGGCAAAGGCCTGTAAATCTGCCATTCAAGCAGCAAAAACAACAACATGCCAATCCAATAAATTACTCCCTCACAGTGTTTTCATTATACAAAGAAGACTTTTTCTGTGCTCTGTCCAAGAACACCATCCTGCAAAGTTTGCTTTATAATAAACAAGGGAGATCCAGCAGAGATGGGCAGCAGATCAGAGGAAAGAGAATGTCATGTAGACTAAAGCAGGGTGAAAAAGAAAAGACAGCATAATTATTGTTGAGCATGTTCTTAAATTACTCAGTGATTCTGTTAAATTCACTTTCCTACACAGATTACTTTTTTTTTAAGTCGCCTTTCGTGGCTGCATTCATTAATACCTGGATATTTAGCAGTGCTGTGAATGGTTTGCTATTCTTTCCTGCTTTCTGAGTAAGAAAATGAACTATTTTCCTGTATTTTTTGGTGTTGATCCACTAGTAAGGGAAAATCAACCAACAGGCAGTTGAAGCAAATGCTTTGTGGGCAAATCATGAATTTATATATGGCTACAAAGTGTATTTCAAAATCTTATGAACAAAACAATCTGTCAGAATGTAAACTAGTGCTTCCATCATTTACAAACTGAAGAGAAAACTGCTTCAAACTCACTGAGTAGTTTGCTCATTATAATTTGTTCGACTTCAAAGTATGTGAAAAAGGAGTGAGTAAAACAATTTTGAAATGCCTTTCTCAATGCCTGATGCCTCATTTATACATCTGCTGATTAATAAATGCAGAAGAAAGATGGTGTTAAAAAATAATTTTGTTTCACTATTGCTACTTTGCTTTTGAGAACTAGCATAGATTTGATCAGCATTTTTGTTTCCTTATGAAGGTAGATTTTCAACATTTCTTTATTATTTAGGAATAAACATAAAACACCTGCAAACAAAAAACCCTCAAGAAACTCAAACCAACCCAAACAAAAAAAACCACAACAGCCCCCCAAAAACACAACAAAAAACCTCCACAACACCAAAACCAAACAGGCCCCCCCCAAAAAAACCCAACACACACACATAAAAAAACCCAAGCAAAAAACCAAAGAAAGGCAAAGAAAAGGCCCAGAAGTCAAAAGCTACAATCAGATTGGCTCAAACATTTTATGTCCCTAAGGACTTGATTGTCTTCCATATCTCTGGGCTCAGCCTGTTGCACAGGCATCCATGCATTTTTCTCCTTCAGAATAAAAGCCATTTTCAGTTGTGGTAGGAAGTTACATAAACAGTTTTTTTACCTAACTCAGGAAAAATAAGAGGAGGAAGAGGAAAAACAAGCAGGGGGATTTTATCTGTTCGTTGGATTTCTCTGTATAGATGGCTAGATTTTAAAAAACAAGACTCTTGCTTCAGTAGCTATGTGTTAGAGCTGATGCCAGGAAAGGAATAAAAGTGGTGAGACAGAGAAATGGAGAGAAGGTCAGAGCCACTCCTCTTCAACAGAAGAAGGTTGAAAGAGAACAAAGGGGGAGGATGAGCAGAGAAGAGCTATGTGAGCCTCAGAACAAGAGGGAATGGCAGAAGTCTTGAAAACAAGAAAAACAAAATTCAACCCTTTCTCCATAGAAAATAATATTGAAAGCAACAATCAGCTGAGGAAGCTGAAACCTGGAGATTTTGAGAAAAGATTCAGTGTTGGAAGTGTAAGAAGAGGGGGAAAAAGAGGGAAAAATCTCAAACCCAAGGAAAGCCGAAGCACTGCAGGAAGACAGAAGGAAGAGGTCAGCTCCGTCTCTGTTCTTCTGCACGGCAGTAGCGAGGGCTCAGTGCACATGTGCATCTGTACAAGGAGAAGGGCAGAGCGGCGCACAGTGTGTCTGCACTGCAGCTCACTAAAAAGAGCAGTTTCCAGAAGAAAAAGACACACACCGGAGTGATTTAGCACCAGCTGTGCTTACTATTTTTTTTAATGCGTTTTTCCCTTGTGTTGTGCAAAGAAGCCTAATTTTGAACAGGATATTGTCCTTTCATTGCTTTCCCCTGTAGCTGATGTTCTTGTCAGCATCTCCTGCCCTAAAATACAGACCACATTGTAACGATGCTGCAGTGCACTAACTTTCAGGGACAGCGGGAAGAACATCCCTTTGATAACTGTGAGGCCTCTACTGCAAAGGTAGGAACAAAAGCCTTCAAAAAGGGGTGGCCTGGCTGCTCGGTATTAAGGTATTTAGTATATTTTGTCAAGAAACATTGCAAAATCACAAAGTAACCCACGGGCAAAGCACAAGGCCCAAGGAACAATGGGAAGCCAAGGGTGACTGCTTTTTTCTAGCTTCAAAGTACCTTGTTGATTGCAGCATGGTAATAACAGTGCTTTGCAGACAGCTGTGCTCCTTCGTAATGCACTGTGTGGGAACAAGGGAAAATTAAGGAACACAGAGCTGGTGCCCAGCTTCCTCTCCAGCAGCACATGGCCCCAGAGACAGGCAATGCTGCCCAAGGCAGGAATAAGTGCCATCTTCATTTTCTTTGTTGCAGCCTGAATGATCAGTTCTACGAAAAACAAAAAATGGCAGATTTTAAAAAGCCTGCATCCCAGCTGTATGAATATACCCTAACAAAGTCACGGTAACAGCTTGCTCCTGCCTATTTCATGTCTACCTATAAACTTCAATACCCTGCTATGTCACAGGACTTAGGAAACTATTTCTGCAGACCTGATTTAGGAGCTGTCTGTGGAAAGATTATCTAAAATGTCTATCTCAGATACTTGGAAAACCTTAAGACACTTTTAAGGCAGACAGCTGTAATTATCTAATACACCAAGAATATGATTCAGTTACACATCTATTGCAGAAGCAGAGCCAAAAAAACCCACAACAAACTGTTCAAGTCTTTGCATTTCTGTAACTGCAGAAAACTGGGGAGTCCAGTAACCCTGCCAAGGTGTTAGCCGCCAGGACTTTTATTCAGCATGCTATGTGTCTGTTCCCCACAGCCTTGCACTACAAAGGAGGTCAGGACACTGATTCCTTCAGGCATGTGGTGGAGCTGTGTGTATCAAAGACAATACTGAAAACGTGGCTTGAAGCAAGAGTAAAATCTGATATCTTTACAGCAGTGTTATGTCGCAGAAATACTGCCTTGCTTAACTACTCTTGCTGAAAAGCCAGCCAACTCACCACAAAATAGGAGAAGGGGGGTGGGGCTAACACAGAACAGGCATGGATTTGCCCTTTGAGGTACCCCAGCCAGCCAGGCTGTGGGAGCATAGCACCGCAGTCACAGGGGGCAATAGCAACTCAGTCAAGTGGGCAGCCTGAGTCATGCCAGGTGAGTTCTGTGGAGAGACTGGTGCTCTTTACAGAGCTGTAAGTCAGCAGCCCAGGAATGCACTTCCTCACGAAATGTGTAAGCCTGTGTGTATGCGTTCCCTGAGGACCTTGGAAAGAGGACATGACTTCTGGTGCCAGTGCTGTTTATTTAGCTGTCTGCCCCAGACCAAGGCAGGTGAGAATTTTTTCAGATTGTTATGATGATCCCCAACATTGCCTTATTGAAACTCAATTAAAATCCTGCCGTCCTATTAGCCATTTTTTACTTAGCCTTTCCTCAGGCGGATTCCCAAACACTAAGCAAAATGGACCTCAGGATCTAACTCAGGGAATTTATTTTCTTCAATCACAACAGGAGAGAATGTTTTGTTCTGCTCTAAGAATCTGAAAAAGATTTGTAAAGTACATCCACAGAAGAAGTTTCCTCTGGAACCCTCATTTCCTGGCTGCAGTAGGCCTGTCACATTTCTACTGATTCATTGTTCAGCTTCAGGAAACAAAACAGCTCTCAGTCCCTCTGCTGAAGTTTGCTCCCTTTGTATCATAGCCTGTGATGAAATCCTAACTGTACTGTCTTGGATATTCACTGCATCCTTGTTAAACAAGGGGGAATACCTGATGCATAAATTATCCTATGCTTAATTTTGCTTTTAGTATCATTTTAGAGCATTTAGAAATGCTGGACTTAGCCAGCATTTATCCTCACAACTGTGGCAGTTTCAGTCTCAGTGACTTGCTTGCTAAGCATACAACACTGAGTTTCCATTGTAAGCAATGCCCACAGTCTCTGAGTGACAACAGAAGGCTCTCTCACCAAGAAGCATTCACCTTTCTGCAGAGAACAGGCTTGTACATCAAGTTCTGCTCAAATCCCTGCACTTACCTTAAATGCTGTGAATGGATTCCAGCCCTCCAGTCCACAAGGAGAATGACAGTCACCCAATTGCCCAGCAGTCACACAGTTTGCTGTTTCCAAGTGTGTCTTTCCCTCTACTTTGACCTCACCTGGTTTTGCAGGTTCCCAAAACAGTGCACCAGGAGAGAGAAACTTTTTCAAACCTGCTTGCTACAGTGGGCTGTGCCTCCAACACCACCCAATGCACTTCACTATATTGAAATGGAGTCAGCTGCAGCAGGCATGAACAGGATCAAACCTTGGTGAGTTTTAGATCAGCTGCAAGACTGCAGGCAGTCCTGCCCACTGCAAAAGTACAACCCTCCCCTCAGGCCAGGATAGGAAGCCTTCACCTCACCTTAGCTAACCTTGACAAATGCTCATGTATTCTCATATAAATTCTGGGAGATAGTCAGTTGACTTCAGGTCCTGAAACAAAATTGTCCGGATAGAGGCCATACTTGGAAAGAATTTTAAAAAAACTATTAAAAAATCTTGCTCTGTTTTCCACAAGCAGCAGAAACTCCCTCATTGGCTAAAGGACATCACATTAAACAGAGAAGAGATGTTAGAAATAACCACGCTTTTTCTTAGATACACTAACAAGAGGCAGTAGCCTCATGGCTCCCCTAGCATCTGTGCAATATGTTGTTCTGTGAAACAATCCACTTATACTTTACTCCTCATCTGTCAGTAGTGAAGTGCTTTTAAGAAGGTAATGAACCACTCATTCAAGATCTGACGAAGGTATCTGATTGAAGATACCCAGGGACATGCTCAAGACAAAACAGAACCAAACATTCTCTTTTGGGAAGAGAACCAGCAAGTAGGCACTGTGTGTAAACAAAACTGTCCCCACAAGAAAACATGATGACCATCATGACAGATTTGCTGTCTTAAATGGACACTGAGACTTGGTCAGGCCGTGCGAGCTTAAAGGAAAAGGAGTGAGGCGCGTGCTTCAGAGCTCTGCAGTTTGCTTCAAGTTATGAAACAATTCCCCTCTCATCCTCATTTTCATCCTCTTTCCAGAGCAACACCACAACTCCAGGTTTAGTAGCAACTGAAATTTTTTTCCATTGAAGAATTCCAGGAAAAGTATCATGCCTGAAAATGACCATTTCATTACTTGCGAACTGAAGCAGCTGAGAAATGCTTTGAGAAAGGACATCCCAAGATTAAAAAGAAGGAAGTGGTCCTTCACCTACTGTTGAGCCTTATGTCTCTCCCATGATTAAACTTGCAGTATCTGGTTTCTCTGCTGCTCTGTGACTGCTCCCATCTGTGCAATTGTGTTGGGGTCACTATGCTAAAATCTGCAGCTGTCCTCAGCCTTTTCCTTGCATATTCATTTGTCACACCAACGGTTTTCCACCTGAAGGGTCTGTTGGCAGCAGGAGAGTCTCTGTGAGAGTATTTGAACACCTGCCCTGAAACAGCCATTTCTGAATTTCTCTGGGGAAAAGCCACTAACTGGTAGTTCCTCCCGCCTGTTAATCAGTGATGGGGACTTACAATGCCCCAGCACACATTTCTCAAAACACAGTTTCGCATCTAACGTGGTAAGCATCTAAATCTAGCTCCTGATCTGAGCAGTACTTGAGAAAAAAGCTCTGTCACACAAGCCCACTCTGAAGATTGATGTGCACGAGTTCCTACAGCACAGATATCCCCATGGCTACTAACCTCTGCTTCAGCCTGCTCTGGGAGAGCCAGTCCATGACCATATAAGTTACAAAAGCTTCAGCCAAGGGTAAAGATATCCCTGAAGTCTGGATCTTAACAGTGGTACCACTCAGCTTCCTTTGAACTGGACTCCTATTAAAAGTGTTGAGTAATTTTATCCACAACAGCAGTCACAGAAAAGCACAGAAGAGGATATATTAACACAAAAAATGGGACAAGGAAAAAGATAAATCTGTTGTTTTTACCTGACAGGCATAGCCCATCTCCTGGATAGGTCATCTAGGGCAATGGACTGGTACGTTATGTCTGCAGAACTGTTGGGACACCTTGTGCTTATACAGAATCATAGAATCATCTAGGCTGGGGGAAAAGCCCTACTCTGGGGCAGGAGATTCATCTAGTCCAGCCAATAATATTGTCTTCTTCAGTTTAAGGAGAGCTGAGTTAATTGTAAATCCCATCACAGATTCCTTCATATGCCTTGTTATCAGGAGATTTTTACATTTCCTTTCTTTTTTCTCTACTATCAGTGATTATGTGGTATGTTGGTACACTTCAGCAGTGTGCCCTCATATTCAATCCCTTGAATCCAAGGATTGTACCTCTGAGGAATAGTATCACAGCACCAAACCCACATGCCAGCTGGGCTCCTCACTGTGCAGCACACTGTTGAGAGCAGGGAGGCAGAGCAGGGCTGTGCACAGCTCGGGCAGCTGGAGTCTGTCTGCCACGCCTGCCTTGTGCTTCTCTGGAGCCACAGGGCTACTCCACCACTGTGGAGCCCTTGGGCTTCTTCTGGGGCTTTTCCACATGCAGAAGAGTTATAGCACTGAACTCCAGCCTTTTATTTACAAGCTTTCGATGAAATGGGACTGGTGAGTTGAACCAGGCTGGATGCCAAGTGCCCACCAAACAGCTCTATCACTGCCTTCGTCAGCTGGACACAGACGGGAGACAAAATAAAATGGAAAAGAATTCATAGGTCAAGATAAGACAGTTTACTAAGGCAAAAGTAAAATAATGCTGACTCAAATAAAGGAAAAAACACCATGATTTTATTCTGTACTTCCCATCAACAGTGGACCACTTCCCAGGAAGCAGGGCTGCAGCACATGTCGCAGTTGCTCTGGAAGGCAAACACTGTAAATAACCAATGCTCTCCCTTCCTCCTCCTTTAGATAGCTTTTATATCTGAGCTGACATCTTACGGTATGGAATATCCCTTTGGTCAGTTTGGGTCAGCTGTCCTGGTTATGTCCTCTGCCAAGATTTTGCCCGTCCCCAGGCTGCTGGTGGGAGAGTGGAATGACAGAGGAGCAGCACTGATGCTGTGCAGAGCTGCTCAACAGCAGCCAAAACACTGCTGTGTCACCAACACCTTTGTAGGTACCAATGCAAAGCACAACACTGTGCGAAAATGAACTCCATCTCAATAAAGTGACAACAAACAATAACGTTTGTATTAAAGCTCAATTGTGCACTCATCCGTGTTGTGTGTCCTTTCCCAGGTGAGGAAGTGTGCATGAGGAAATGTCCCATCATCTTCTCCTTGTGGGGATAAAGTCAGTGGCTAATGTGCATAGCAGGGTCTTAGAGGTTTCTGGAACTCATAAAATAACAAAACACAGTAAATATATACAAAGCAAACTCAAGTGAAAATAAATGAATTTTCTTTCATCGTTCAGAAGCAGTTGGATTTTTAAGTCTATAACACAGCCATATAGTTTCTTTAGAGCTATGGGGTGAAAATTCAGGTAAGTTCAACTAAGAGAATATTAACTATTTTGTGTGTCACATTTGAATTATGTCTGAGATGTTTTCATTCTCAGAGAAGTGCTCAATATGGAAATGTGGTTTCTGGGAATGCAAATAGCTCACACAATTTTTTTGGCAAAGATAAACAAATGGATGTTTGCACAGGTGTAATTAAGCACAGAAGAGGCAAACCTCTGCACAGAACTGATTCACAGTCAAATTCATGAACCTTAAAAATCCAGATTACATTACATGTTTCTGTGTTATCAAACTGCTGTTTCAGTGACTTGAATTACCAGGTCTTCAGAATAATGTAAGTTAGGTGATAACTTTGGAGTTTAAGGTGAAATTGGTTTAAACTCTGACAGTGTCAGTGTGTGTGGAGGGGTGGGCAGGACAGTGTGCCTTATTGCAAGAACTGGAAGTCCATCTTCCCAAACACAAACATATAACACTGCAAACCATAGAAATTATTGAAGTTGAAGGTAGTGTCTAGCTTCATGGTAGTGTTTCTTTTCCAAATAGTGCACCAATAGATAAAGAATATTCTTTACTTTGAAGAATTTGCGCTCGCAATATAGAAGGAAAAACAAAACACTCTTTGGGACATAGGTAAGATGTTTGGGGATGTCAAGTATAATGTGGGACTCTTCATAAAATTCCAAACAAACCTAACTCTGCTATTGCTAATGTCAAAACCTCAATCCCTACGATCGGAGCCATAATTCAAACAAGATTTCCTGCAAGTCCAGAGGCTTACTAAGTCTCATCACAGGAACAGACTTTCCCAGTTCTTTACTTCTCCTTTGCGTCAGCCCAATCTGAATTCAACAAATTTCAGGAAACGGAGAAAGTTATGAAAGAGTTTAAATGCTATTTGAGAAATCTTCTGTCTTCCTTATGATTAATACATACTCAAAAAGTGTAACAACCAGCAGATGTCTCTGCAGCCACTGATCAGTGCTACACACATGAGGAAAGGCAGGGGGAAGAATTTAATGAGTGAGTGTTTTACTTTAAGTTTTACTTCCAGAAATGTCAAACCTACAGAGAAGATTCCAGAAGAGCAGAGACTGACAACATTGTAGCAGCACTCCCTAGGAAGGAATCAGCCTCTTACTTGGTTTTACGAATAGCAACATGAATGCCTTAGAACTGTCTGTTTTCCCAGTGGTTTATCCAGAATAAAATCTTTCTAAATTTGGTGTCTTTACCTCAAAAACTCTTTTTTCTCGAAAAGGGCAAGCTTGCCATCCCTGGAGCTAATCTGTACCCGTACTCCTTGTCCTCCCACAGGTGAAAATGACTGCCGCAAACATCCCCTGCTCTGCTCCAACTCAGGGCATGGAGCTTCAGGCTTTCCTTTGCTAATGTATACACAGAAACGTGAAAAAAATAATATTCACCACACCAAAACAAGACACTCTGCTGTACATCAAATTCCCTCCATGGGGAGAGGATGAGCTGGAGAATGAGGTAGATGATAGTTATGAGTCACTGTATTTAATGTGCTATGGTAAGGCACTTGAATGTTATGACTGTGTGTTATGACTGTGAGAGCAAGCGAAGAAGCTATCTGATAACAAAGCACATATTTTCTACCACTGTGAATGATTTGTAAGCCAGTGAGTTGCTGACTTGCAGCCTAATGTCTCCTGGTAGAGTCATCTTTCTTGAACCCTGCTGATAGTAAAGATTTCCCAGCAGGTAGATTTCTGTAGCATTTCTGTCTTGTACAGAGGCAGTCCCTCTTGCCACAGAGTTATGGTCGGCTTTTGGCTGGAGACAACTGAGGAAAACCTCAGGGAGCACAGCAGAAAGACAGAAGCTCTTTGAAGCCATTTTTTCTCTTCCTGAACTCTGGGTGGCCCAAAACCAAGTGTAACTTGCCACTGACTTCAATGGACCCTGCTTGCAGACTGCTGTAAAATGAGCATCTCTTACCTCCTCACAGGTGGCATGAAAAAAAATGCTGAAGATGTAGAGAGGCTGTTGGGTGTGAATGCAGTTGTTGCATGTCTTCAGGCTGCATCAATGCTGTAGGTGGTAGGGAGCACAGGCTGGGGCTGCATGCTGAGAAAGGAGCTCTTGTTCTGCCTGCTGTGTCCCCTGACCTGTTACACTACATGCAAGGTACGGCCCTTGCTTTAGCAACAGTCCCTGGCAGTAACACCTACATACATACACGTGCCATTTTGTGGAAGATGCTAACATGTAACTCACTTCTCTTGATTCGGTTCTCAGATTACAATATATGTGTAGGGCCACAGTCTGTCTTCTCCAGATTTTCGAATTCTTGAAATTCAAGAACCCCATTTCATTCAGATAAAACAACAGGAAAATCCTACTGGTGTTCTGGTTCTTGACTGAAGACACATAAAAAATGTGATCCTTCTCCTTTCCCTTCCAAGGTGGTGGGTCATTCACTTTGCAGGGGAAAAAAGGCCAGATGGTGGTAGACTTTACTATATGACATATGTTTGTATGAAAGGTTTCTATTTTTCTTATTCTTTAATTTCCATGAATTACATTTTATTTCTCTCCTCTGTCTTAAATAAACAGAGCAGCAAGATTTATATATATATTTTACTACTATTTAATGAAAAGCCTGCAGTTCATACCTGTGATACTTGATGTATGATGCTGCAACAGGAAAAGTAGCTAGTCTTGTTACAGACCTTCATCTTAATTATGAAAATTTTGAATTTAAATATAGACCTGAGCATACAAAATACAGCACTAGACCATCTGTTAGTTTTCCATCTGGACTCATTTGCAAAATACTCTCTGTTTCCCTCCTAAACACTATTTATAATCTTCCTTGGAAAAAAGTATGACTAATCTACGGCACACAAGAGATAGCTATTTGCATGCCATTTTTAATAGAAGTGGCTGTATAGTTCCAAGTAGTAACAAAATATATTTATTTTGTTTTGCGTACAGGTGTAAAAGCTCACATGGTTTCTAAACACACACACAAAAAATTTTCCTATCATACTGCTTTTAACTAGCAAAAAGTGAAAATCTTCGAGGTGTCTGATTTAATGGAAGAGTTACAAATGAGGATGAACAGTTAGCGTTTTGAAGTGCCTGACCAGGACTTTTCAGTGGTTCTGAAGTGTCTCGTATTTTTGTCTTGCTCAGTCTGAAATGTCCCCAGGAGCCTGATTTCTGGAGATGAGCATTCAGTTTATTATAAAGTATCTTGAGTGAAATATTGCAATATTAGTGTACTCCCTAGTCGTTTGGTCCAAACCCATGTTTCCCAGACCAGTAAAAGTGTAGGTAACGGGTCTGGCCATACCTAAAGCAGCAGTTGCAGGGAGCCCCCCGGAAGATACATGCATGAGGCTGATTTCATAGTGCCCTCCAAGACCATCTGTGGGTCGCCACCAGTGCCATCCAGAGCCACAAACAATGGGCTGCTGAGAGCTGTGTGCTGTGTTCCCTCTCCACTCAGTACCACAGAGCAATGAGGGCCTCATTCCCGGGAGGCTATTTCCTAGTCACTCTTATACACCTTGGAGTAAGGTATCCTGAAGTAATTTCTCAGGTCCTCCTCCCTCCCCTAACGTGTCATCTTTGGCAAAACTCTACTTCGGAGTTGCCAGAGTGGAAAGCAAGAAGGGGCTTTTTTCAAGGGTTTATGATTTGAAGGGCAACTACTCAACAGTATCTTATTCTCCTCTTCCCCTTCTCTTCATTTTTCAGTGAACAGAAAAATGTTTTTAGACTCCCTTGCTTGTTTTAATTCTTCATAAAAAGGCAAAGGTTGATTTCTCCTGACTAACTTGCATGCAAAGTTCTGAAGAAGTCTTTTGCAGCATAATGTTAAGTGATCTTTAGCACTTTTTGGGTTTTTTTGTGATGAGAAAACAAATTATGTTCTAGAAAACACATTTAAAAAGAACTGGAATAAATTGCCAGGCTCCCCGGCATTGCTTCTTCAGGCTGTCTCATTTTCCATTGCTCTTGCTTGTCTGTCTTTCTGCCATCACCATGGCAGGACGTTTTAAGTTCTCTGCAACAAAGACTGCTTTTTTTTCTCTCTCAATTTTCAGTACTACGCATAAATGCATTGTTGCAAAATGAAGCTTGCATGTGCAGCTACAATACAGCCCTCCCCTACACCCCAAATCTGAAAAAATGTGGTCCCTGACTACTGATTGTGAAATGTATCACACTTGAAAAGTTGCAGCAGTCCATATGCAGAATCCTTTCTCTAATACTGGCAAGACCTGAAAACACCATGCAGCAAAACAGTTTTTATTTTATGTTAATAAGAGCAAAATGACACCCTAAAATACCAGCTATCTTTTAAATGTCTTCCTGTCAAAGATGAAAAAACTGCCTTATCTCAGAATGTTGTATACATTTACAATGAAATAGAGAAAATCAGAACAGATGCAGGAGGTACAAAAGGCACATAATGTACTGAGTTCAAATGTCTATAATGCAAACATTAGCAGCCATTTACTAACAATTTAATTAACTTCCCCCCACCCATGCCACCTAGTTTTCCATGCTTTCAATAACATGTGGCAACCATAGAGTGCATTTTGCAGACATTCCCCCCTCACAAATATTTACATACTTACAGCTAGACGTGGCTCAGGAACTGAAGAACACTCTGTCACACACAGCAGGCACACATGACTCCACAGATGAGGCTCAGCAATGTGACAAAATTTGGGCTATGTGGTGTCCCCACTCAAAGCGCTTCAGACCCCTTTATGTACCATAAGGCTTTGGTCCCTGCTGGCTCCTGTGTGCTGGTGATGGCCCTACCCTTTGCTCAGTCACCCATTTTCACTTGTGTGACAGCTGCAATTAGACCCGCTGCTTGGTACCAGGACTGTCTGAAGGCACTGCTGAGCCTTGTCAGAACCAGCCATGCAGGCCAGCCTCGTGGAGAGACTCATGTTGCTCCATGGGACTCAGCCAGCACTAGGAGTTGCAGATGTAATTAATACTTCCCCTGAAGTTTCTCCTCTTAGTTTCCAAGGAGAAAATAGAAAAAACATGAAACAGGACTCTTTATTAGCTCACTGCTAGGGAAACTTACTCTTGAACTTTTGAAGGTCCCTCTTCCTGAGCCGGCATCAGCACTTACCCCTCCCTGCTAAGTCAATGGAGCTATCAGAAGTTCAGTCACTATTTTCTGCTGCATCTGGGATGCAGACAGGAGAAAGGTACCTACCTATTTTAACAGTAACCTCAGGGGTGTTATGCATGATGTTTGCAGAAAAAAACCAAAATGCAGCGGGGCAAGGCAAAGGCAAGGCAAAGGCAAGGAAAGGCAAGGAAAGGCATGGGCAAGGCCAAGGCCAAGGCCAAGGCCAAAGGCAAGGCAAGGCAAGGCAAGGCAAATAAAATATCCTATCTATGGCAGAAACCTCTGCTTTCTTTCTGTTGCCCAGGGGGAAAATCTTCCCCACAAGGAAGTCTTGTGTCTAATTTAATGCTCTAGATGCAAGCACTCTCAGCCTCTGGGTTAGTATGAGGTCAAAGGCACAAATGGCACAATTTATGTTCCTCAGTAGACCAGGCCTGGTCCAAGCAGTTACTCTGTTTGTATGCGTTCAAAGGAAGTGATTTTGAACTCTAAGCTAAGGTTTAAGATGAAACTCTGTTTCACAGATATGCAATAAAATTTATGTACCATGAACATGCAGATCAGTCTGTAATAGGCACAAGTTCCGGGGTGTAATGTGTCCTGTAGTTAGAAAGAGTAAATCTTGCACAGTCGTTATGGTTAAGTAGAAATGACCCAGTTTTCAGAAATGCTGAACACCCACTTTTTTTTTTGTCAGTTCCCGTAAGATTTCCAGATGCTCCTGACTTTTTAAAATCCCCATACTCTCACTAATGCAACTGGGGCATCGCATACCTACAAGTGAATTCTTTGGCAAACAATCTGGTCTGGAGTTTTTCTTCAAGTTTGTTGTTACTTTAACCCCCAGTGCTGGCTACTTGCATAGAAATGGCTACTCCTTCTAACAGGATTTTTTGAATCTGTTCTGGAAATCTCTTTGCATTTAGAGTCAGACTCTAAAATGTATTTTAAATGCTTTAGAAAACTGCACTTAAAAAAAAGTCAGATGGCAGATTCCTGGAACAATTTTTTTCCATTTATCTTGCCAGGTTAAAGGAAAATCTTCCATGGCAACATAGCAGCTTTCACCCATCCATTAACAAAAAAACCTTGATTTATTTTTTTCATTGTAGCAGGTGTGATTTCATTTCTCTTATCATAATGTCTATTTCACATACTTTGCTACTCAACAGTCTTTTATTGTTAGTCATTTGGGTTGCTTATAAATATACATTTTTCAATGTCAAGTGAATTATCAGCCTATTAATAACTTTATAAAGCCTGAAATGCCAGTCTCTCTCTTTCTGGGATGTGTGTATATTCTCACTTTCTGGGATATGTGTAATCCCTATCTAGATTTTTTTTTGTGTGTGTGTTTTTGGTTTTTTTTTAACTCTTGCTAAATAGAAGTACTTTGTACATGAGAAGAGGCATTTCTGGAAGAACATTATGCAGGTGAGGATCTTGTATTTTAATACTGCTCCATTTGAAATTTAATCTTGAAATTATTTGAATAGTGGTTTAAATAATGGCTCTCTGAGACTGCTACAGGTGATTTAGTGGCATTCAAGCTTAGTGGTAAAGACCTCATGAACTTCATATGATATGCCTTTGAAATTAAAGACAGCAGATATTTGACAGAGACTTTTTAAAAAACACACATTTTTATGTGTATTATGTGTGTCTGAAATTTTTCACAGATATGGTGACCAGCAATGTTCATTCCTGTCCGTAGAGGTAAGAACCTACAGGCTTGTGTATACATAGCTCTTAAGTCTTCATGGCAAAATCAAGACCCAGTGAGGCTTTCTTTCATTCTAGTCTTTTCCACACTCAGCCATTACATAGTACTTCAATATACAAAACCAATGGCAGGTTTGAGCCCACATGTAAACCTTGCAGATGTTTCAGTTGCAGATCTGGCATTTATGGGGATGTGTTGCTGGGGAGTGAAGTAGAACAATTTTTGTCCTTTGGAGTACAAGGAAGAATTGTGAGGATTGTCTAAATCCATTGTTCATATTCTTATTTTTTAAAAGGTATCCGATGACTGTCATTACTACTGAACAGCATTACTTCATCATCATGAGGTATATCAGAGAAAACACCACATGGCACAATATAGGCACAATCTAGGATTGCAATGTGGTTTTCCTTCTTAGGAATCATGCATGCAGTCAACAACTACTTGATTTGTCTTGGAGAAAGGAAGAGTAAAATTGAGTGGCAGCATCCTCTTCAATACCTTTAAGCATGATCCCTGACATTTTGATTAATAGCATGTGTGTAAGAGGATGTGGAACGAAGTGGGATATTTCATCTCTGGGTCAAGGAGCCTCATCAAAGATAATTAACTTTGGATTGTGCCTGCATAGACATATCACAGAGCTGCGTGGCCCTGGGTGTGAATCTAAGACCTTGGTTAGCATTTTCATTCACTCTTTGTTTAGCAAGAAGATTTTTTTTCCTCTTCAATCTCTCACAGTTTCCCTTGGCTGTAGTTCTGAAGATTACTCTTCTCCCATTCAGAATCTGAGCCTGTATTTAAGAGCTGCTTTACATTAACAGTCTTGTATTAAATTATTCTCTGTTGCAACATTCTGATTTATCTATAGATCTGTATTTTTTGAAACCATTGCTTTTTACATCATTCTAATTTATGTATCCGTTGGTTTTGACTGTCAAAACATTTTTAATTTTAATTACTGTGTATCATGCTTCTAGGTATAAAACTGTCAGATAAATCTGAGTATCTGCATAAACGTGGGGAATTGCATGTGTTATCACCCAACAATTGCTGGTGGGCAGTTAGCAAACTCGTGTAGAATCTCTGTTCAGCTGCTGCAGAACGGCACTTGTATGATGAACTACTGATTAGTTGTCAAACCGTGTACAGTTATGTCTTTGATTCTGAACAACATAGCAGACTATTCAGATTACCCAACCCCTCAGCAAAGTAGTGTGCACAGCCAACTTTACTTCAGTCGATCACATATAAAGTGCTCGTTTTGCAGGGCATTTCAGACAATAGATTTGCTCTGGCTTCTAAGAAAAAAAGTGACATCATTTACTATCTTGGGTGGCCAGCATACAGGTGACTCCTTGCCAGTCCTTAGGAGCTGTTTTGTGTTTAGCCTTTTCAATAAGGATAAGACTATTTCTGAGTACAGGGACTGGAGTCCCTCTTCTCCTGCCCAGGAGAGGAGAAACACTGAAGTGCCTGTGACTCTGTGCTGCTGACTGCACACCAGAACAAGGCACTGTGAATGGTCAGTTATGTCTGCACAAAAGAGGTTTTTCTTCCTGGTGAGGGTCTGGACCAAGGCAAGCAGAGGACTCACAGCAGTGAGGCACAGCCTAGCCCAGGCTCTGAGCTCCAGGAGGAGTGAGGGTCCCCAAGCTGGCAGTGGCACTGCTGGCAGATGGGCTGGAGCTGCATGATGCCCATGAGTGTAGTCACGGTGGTTCATTGACACACAGCATCCCGTAGCAGCCCTCCAGTGCTCCTGGAGCCCAGCTCAACAGCAATCTCTTGAGTCTGCAAGAGCTGTGGTTTCCCCAAGAATGTCAGGACAACCTCGGCCCGTACCAATGTCCTGGTGTGCTTGTTCAGCTGGACTGTGCAGACATGTGAGAAATTACATCCACACTGAGCCCAGAAGAAAAATGATTACGTTTTCCCCTGCTGTTTTCTGCCTGGGAAGCTGCCCCTCTATCAGTTTGTCAAGCAAACTTGGGTAATGGAGCTCCACTACAAGAGACAGGACTTTCCAGACCTCCCTGGACCTATGGACCTAGGGTTGGTTAACTGAAAAATGTTTTCTCCTTTTCTTTTTCCAGTACCACACATTAACTTTCTGTTCATATAAGTTACCAGTAGTTGGTACTCCCTCAAGTAGTTCACTGCTTCAGAGACACAGGGAAAAAATCCTTGTGTATTTCCTACACTACCTACTGACTTTGTCTGTCTTTGCTGTCCCTGTTTCTCTTGTGTCCTCTGGTGTTTTTATTTGAAGTTCCACAGAGCTGGGGCTGCATATGTCTGTGTACACAGCACCTGGCACAGTGGAGGAAGCCTGCTTTGTGCTCCTGCGTTACAGATAAAATGTTTTCAACCTATCAAGCATAGATAGGGAAAAATGTAAGGAGCAAGAAGAAACAGGTGCACAGATGTTAGTGGCCACTATCACTCAGCACAGCCAAAGATTGCTGCAATGCTTCTGTGAGTGTTCCTTCAATTAATCTTGCTGCAAGTTAGACACAAAGCAGATCTTTTGGCATAATTCTCTTGCATTTATTCCTTACTTGGCTCATGTCAAGCTTGTGACTCTTTTGTTATTTCTACTCTTAAAGATGTATTGTTTCACTTTTTAATGAATAGCCTCTCTGAGGTAAAGAGGTAATTGCAATCATCTTTTGATATATCCATCTTTGCTTTTTCATTTCGTGCCTCAGGTGCTCAAATTGGATGAACTTTACTGCCATCTGGAGATATAGTATTTTCATTTCTGTTTGTCATTTTACCTTTGAATTTCATTACAGAGCCTCATTCCTGGGGTTTAAAGAATAAAAGTGTTTTGGTGTTTTACTAACTGTAATGCTGTACTTCTCTTGATAGCGATTAGGTGCTGAAATAAAAGTCACCTCTGGCATCTGATGAGAGTGTTTAAGATTGAACCTAGTGAGTTAATCCACCTACAGCTGGATGTGTGCAGGATTTTGGTGTCAGAGGAGGATGATGCCAGTGCACTGCAATCCTGCTTGTGGTCAGTCCAGGACACAGGGGAATGAACAGATAAACCATGCCTTCCATCTGAAACCTATCAGTATCTGGAATTGTTGGAATTCTAGCCAGTGTCAAAGGTAGAATTTTTGGGTTGGTGTTATTTTCTGCTGCCCTGGTGTTAGCTTTAGTTCCTGGTGTAGCAGTTCCATGCTTGTGTAAGAACACACCATCTGGGACATACACTATTGGTGTGAAAGTCTGTATAAAAGGGATACAATATCTTGTACAAGAACCAGGAAATGTTGTGTCAGACCCTTGAAAAACACTTTATTAGACTGTGGTGGGTTGACTTTGGCTGAATGTCAGGTGCCCACCAAGCTGCTCTATCACTCCCCCTTCTCAGGTGGACAGGAGAGAGAAAACAAGATGTAAACAACTTGTAGGTTGAGATAAGACAGTTTACTAAAGCACACAAGCAAAGGGAAAAAAGTATTCTCTATTTCCCATCAGCAAGCCATGTCTGGCCACCGCCTGGGAAGCAGGGCTTCAGCAAACTCCAGAAGGCAGACATTCCTCCTTGCCTCCCTCTTCCTCTTCCTCCTCCTCCTCCTCCTTTACTTAGCTTTTATATCTGAGCTGATGCTATCTGGTATGGAATATCCCTTTGGTCAGTTTGGGTCAGCTGTCCTACTTGTGTGCCCTCCCAGGATCCTGCACACTCCCAGCCCAACGATGGGCAGCAGAATCTTGGAGAGACAGCATTGGTGCTGTGCAGAGCTGCTCAGCAGTGGCCAAAACACTGCTGTGTCACCAACACCTTTGTAGCTACCAGTGCAAAACACAGCCCTGTGAGGGCTCTTCTGTGGAAAATCTCAGCTAGACCCATTATATAGACTCCCTTGGAACTAAGGACAAAATTATTTCAGTACAGAAACCACAGACTATCAAAGGAATCAAGTTTAAAACAAATGAAAGGAGATATTTTTTGCTCAGTAGGGATTTGGTGTGTGAAGCTCCTTCCCAAAGGAAACTGTGGATAAAAACCCTTTTTATTCCATCAGAGGAAGATGGTATTAATGTTGAGAAGACAGAAGGTTACTCGGCAAATCACATCTGAAAATAAGTGAAGGATGGGAGAGACTTGGAGACATGGCAGGGGGATATGCTTTTATTGTTCTTATTCTTACCTGGACAACTGCAAATGCCAAGTAGTGGAGATGGGCTGCTGGCTCAATGCACCCTCCTTTTGAGACAACACAGCCCTTCTATGTTGTCCTTTTATCGTGACAAACCTAATGGCGGGAGATAAAGGGTTTGATGCAAAAAGTATCGAAATTACAGGTTGTTTATCATTAGTATTGTTTTACCTTGACACTTACATGTTAATTAATTAATTTTTGAAAACTCCTGCTCAAGTGAAGTAGTAAAAGTAGGATAGTAGTTCTGATACAATTGCACATAAACATTTTTCCTACTTGACATAACGAAGAGCACATTTCATCAATGCACAATAACCTTAAATGAGACATTTGCTCAATGCTGCTTTTCAACAGCAGCCATTCTTACTATCACTCTTAAAATGTTTGCCCCATTGGTTGGAACATCTGTGAAATTCTGTCTCTTTTTCTCAGAGATCCATGCTTCGGTAAGAGAATTATATATATACAGGGCAGAATGAGTGTTATAAAAATGTTTTGCTTTGCTGTAATAAAAGAAATTATAATAAACCTGGTTATGCTCTTTTTGCTTTTAAGAGCTTGAATCTGCAGGGGAAAAAAAAACCGACAAGAACCAAATTTCTGTTTTGGAATACCATCATGGCCAGGATTTTGATTAAAATGACAAGAGCTGTTTTATGGCTAAGTTGCATTTGCAGAGAGAAGAGCAGCACAGGGAGAAGGATGACAAGTTCCTTAAAGCCCATTCCTCCTTCCCCCACCAATCTCACGTGATATTTCATGGCCCAGCCGGTAGCTGGAATTGCAGCACCTGTGATATTTCAGATGTTGTGCACTGAGTTGCAACAAATTGTCTTTGTCAAGGCACTGTATACATGAGGGTGCTTTTCACTCAGTTCCTACTCGTTCATCCTCAGTAACATGTGACCTCAATACTCATTCTGCACACCTCACATGACCCACTTGTGGTCAGTTATCAGGCGACAAAACCCATGTCAACAGGAATTTGGTGAGACTGACTTAGCTTCCAGTTGCTAGTTGTTCAAGGTTTATTGAGCGTTGTGTCTTTAATTAGGGAACTAAGGTGTAAACTGCAGTGTCCTTTGCAATGTCACACCTGTGGGAATAATTTCAAGAGTCAATTGCTGTTGCTGGATGGTAATCAGGAACCCAAAGGGATTCACATATGAATAGTAAATTAAGGTGCACCATAGTAACAGGAATTTATACCTGGAGCATTAGAGTTCTTAATGACTCCATTAAAAGGAATTAGGTCATTTCTTATTTAAAGGATCAGGAGATACTGCATTTTCTAAGGATACAAAGAATGCACATGAGCAAGACATGAGGGCTTTTCTGTTGTCCATTGGTAAGTGCTGACGTTGAGAATTAGCCTCTGGGGACAAAATATTTCTTACTTTTTTTTAATGACACAATGTCTAAAAGTCCCAGGTGCTGACTGCCTGAAAGAAGGAGTGAAGTTAGGCAAGATTATTTCCTATGTTATTCTGTAACTGGTCTACACAACTGTGTTCCACCGAGAAGAGCTGGTAAGTGAGAAGGTAGGATTTACAGCAAACAGACTAAGGGAATTTCCATTTTCAGGTGTTCTGGCTGAAGAGCCACATGGGAGGGCACTTTCTAAAATTGGTAGAACAGACTTAGTTTTCTCTTGCAGAAACACTGAGGACTGAGAGCTCTTTTGTGGCTCATGCTATCAAAGTGAATAGAAAAAGCTGGAATAATCAATGAAGATAGGTGAATATACTGCATGGACACACTTTCCGATTACAACTCAACATTTTCAAAGGTCTGATTTGAGCACAAGACACAGTCCTGATATTCCATACATCTCAACTGAGCACTGACATCACCATTTTTGTTCTGAAAGCCATCTCCTTAAAAATTATGAAAACCATTGGTATTTAATCCTGACATAAATGAGAACATGTATTTGCGTAGCTTTGGTAAATATCACTGAATCTGAATGCCAGTTCCCGCTTGTCACTCTTAAGACACACTTTGGGGTTAGTTTCAAAACTCTAATCCAAGCCTTCATCAAATCCAAATCCATGTGCTGGACCACTTAACCCAGCCCAGGGAAAATGTATCTGGAAAGTAAATCTTCTAGGCATGAGTAAAAGCAATTGGATAGTTCATGATAGTTCATGACAAGAGCATCATAAAACTGGTGAAAATAAAGAACATCTACGTCTGTGCAGCTCTTTGCTGCCAGGTTCCCCAGCCAGTAATATTAAGTGTTAGCCACTGCTCTGGTGCCTAGGCAAAGTAGCCCGCTTACACATACAGAAGCTTGTCTGTGTGTTGAAAATGGTCAAACCATATTAAACCTCTGAAAAATTAACAGAAAAGAATGCCAGAATGTTCAAATCTTACACAGAATTCTTGGCAATGAAAGAGTTATTCGCTTTACAAGAAAGAGGTGGAGAATGTGACATTTTTTGAGAGATGGAAGCTTAAGCCTCCAACCTTCCCTTCTCAATTATAAAGCTAACAGGCTGTACAGATTTTTTTTCAGAGTCTGTTTAGGCTGCCAGGTTCCCTTCAGAGCAAGGGCAGTCAGCAGTGACTAGAGGCTGTAGCTGGGTCCTTTCTCCAAAGATCTGGGAGATGGGATCTGTAGCACCCAGTCCCCTGAAGAAGGAGAACACCATTGCCATAAGAGAAATCTTGCCTTTGATTACCTGTATTCAAGGCTGACTGTGCCCTTCAGGGGGATAAGTGCAATGAAACATGTATGATTTTTTTCTCTCAAAGACATATGACCAGCTTTCAGTAGAATTTTGTCTTCCCTAAAACTGCTTTTTCTACTCTGAGAAAGGTTAGCACTTGGCAGTATATCACGAAATAGTAACTTCTGCTCACACATAACAATGTGAGAAAAACCTGTGCTGATAAAGTCTAAAAGCTACAGACATTCCACATTATATATAGTGCCTTACAACTGGAGCACCATCTGATGAGCTGTTATTTTGCTTCTGGTACCTATTATTTTGCATTTAAAAGAAATTCAACAGAACAAGGAAATAAGCCTTATTTTTTTATGAGCTTGTGCCCTATACTTCTGCAATGTATTAACAATAATTAGTTTTCTTTCCCTCTACTCTTTACCCAGCACATCCTTCAGGTTCTCTCTGCATTCCTGGAACACCTACTTCACTCCCTCTACTATCAAAATGAGACTACATGGTTTTAGGTCACCTACATGATGAGACCTGATGGCCAGACAGCCAAAAAAGTAGTGGTTGAAGTTCACTTCTTCTCTGATATTAGTGTTGAAAATTTTCCTATAGCCACCTTTCAGTTTCCCACAAGGCTTTTATACACTCAGTTATTTTTGAGAAAGCTGTCTCTATCAAATTTTCTTGAGTCTTTTCTTAAAATATCAGAGTGAAGGTGATTGAGAAAGTGATCATTTAGGCTTTTCCTTCAGAAGCCAGGGCTAATAATTTTCATTCCTCTGGTGTTTTTTGAGTAAGGTGTGCCATTAACGATTCCGCAACTGGAGTGAAATGATCCCGGTAATTTATGGTATTTTGGTAAGTCCTGACATCATGGTGTTACCATTTAAGTTATTAATTTCCAGCCTTTTAAACAGATAATCTACTGAAGCCGGTTGTTTATGCTATAAGCTTGTTGACTTCTATGGCAGAGGAGAGGAAGCCTGAATGTTTGAGCCTGGTTATGAGTGTAAATTGCATATTTGGGTGCCTGCACCTGAGAGTTCACAGTTTCTTCTTTCTGACAAGAGTCTCTCCTGATCCGCTTTTTCCCAAGAAGAGATGTTTCTAAATTGTTTTGGTTATCATCCTGCACATAAAATACAGCTATGCTGAACTTACCTTCCAGTATTTGTCTCACCTTCTACTTGCTGATTTTTTCATTTGTACTTCATGAGAGCAGGGCAGAAAATAACCAGATGAGGTTTTGTTCCCATTGTTCTCAGCATGTTTTTCTCTCACCTTTATCTCAAGGAGCATGGACCTGATCTTAATTCTTCATGTATTTCTAGAGACTACATCAGCTTCCCTGACAGTGACAGAGGTCAGTGTGTACACAGGTGACAACCCAGCAAACTGACATTACAGTAAGTATATAATGCATCTGCCTACATGAAAAGGTCTAAGAAAATATGACTGAAAGATCATATACCAGATTCCATTAATGAAATTCTGTTCAGTCTAATATCCCCAAAGTGCTTTGACTGCAATTTTTCCCGCAAGCTCATCATCTTATTAATCATGGAATCAGAGAATCATAGTATGGTTTGAGGGACTTTACATACAGCGCAGAATCCCCTGACATGGGCAGGGACACCTTTCACTAGACCTGGTTGCTCAAAGCTCCATCAACCTGGCCTTGAACACTTCCAGGTGTGGGACAGACACTTCCTTGGGCAACCTGTTCCAGTTCCTAACCACCCTCTCAGTGGATTTCATTCTAATATCTAATCTGAACCTACTCTGAGTTTAAAGCCATTTCCCTTCATCCTGTCACTACATGCCCTTGTTAAAAAGTCCCTCTTCAGCTCTCTTGTAACTCCCTGTAGGTACTGGAAGGTGCTATAAAGTCTTCCCACAGTATTCTCTTCTCTAGACTGAACAAACCCAACACTTTCAGCCTTTCTTCCCTGGGGAGGTGCTCCAGCCCTCTGATCATCTTTGTGATCTTCCTCTGGACCAAATCCAGCTGGTCCACATCCTTCTTATTTTGGGGACCTCAGAGCTGGATGCAGCACTGCAGGCGGGGTCTCACCACAGCAGAGCAGAGGGGCAGAATCCCCTCCCTGGCCCTGCTGCCCACGCTGCTTTGGATGCAGCCCAGGACACGTTTGGCTTTCTGGGCTGCCAGTGCACATTGCTGGGTCACGGTGACCTTCTCATGCAGCAATATCCCCAGGTCCTTCTTACTAGGAGGGTGCTCAATCCATTCTTTGACCAACCTCTATCCATGTCTGGGATTGCCCTGACCCAGGTACAAGACCTTTCATGTGGCCTTATTGAACTTCCAGAGGTTTGCACAGGTCCACCTCTCCAGGGTGGCCAGGTCCCTCAGGGTGGTATCCCTGCCCTTCAGTGCATCAGCCACACCACACAGACTGGTGTCGTCAGCAAACTTGCAGTGATCAGTTTTGATCCAAATCAACTATTCTGTCAGACTTAACTACGTGTAAGGGTTTATTAATGGCACATTTCTCCTGCATTCATCCAAACAGATTAAAAAATGTGTTACAATATATCTTCTCGTGAAAAGCACAAGGTTACCTGGCATTGCCAGAAGTGAAGAAGAACAAGCCTGATGAGAGTGAGGAAAGCTGGTGGTGTTTGAGGAGGTCAGCTGTGGAGAGATTGCAGACATGATCCGGTTGCTATGGGCTGTGGATGGGGATGCTCCGGTTGTAACAGACGAGAAAGGGAAACTGCAGAAACTTCACATTTTCAGCTCAGCCATGTGGCCTTGTTTCTCTCCTCCATTTGTCTGTGTCCATTCCCTGACCTTTAGATAGGTTTCAAAAGGATTTTCTGATCCATACCAGCTGCAACAGTCCTGGGAGTGACCACGTTCACTATGAGGATAACCACAGCTTGTCCTGGAAAGGGAGAGTTCTAAGTGCAAATCCAGTCACCCCTGTAAGAGAAATGATGGACCATTCTGACTGTCCTGAGGAGACCAGGTAATGTATCCTTGGGTTCACAGTCAACTTTAATTTGCATTACCCAGAGCTATCAAGTCTGAGGTTGCAGCAGGACCCCAGCTTTTCTGGGGTTTTGCTCATGAAGCCACATCACATTTTCTGTCCGTGTCTAGTATTATGAAACTCATGAATCTGAAAAATCTTTACTAAGATAAAGATAGATAGTATGAGGAACAAAACTATATCCTTTTAGTCCTACCATTTAACTCCCAAGTTCTCCTTAACTTTGAAAAGTTAATTAAAACTTAGATTTTGTAAATAAACAGAAAGAAATCCACTGTGTTGACAGGATTCATCCCTGTAAATGCCGCTACCTTAGGGCTACAGCTGAAATTCTTCACCTAAAACTTTACATTGATTTCATTTCTTAGATTTCCCCTCAAGATGAGCACATTTTCATTATGTTCGAACAAGTGATGGTAGAAAAAAATAAAAAGAGTGCTTGCCCAAAACACATGAGCACTTTATTTAGGGACTAGAAAGCTTGTATAGGATTCATTAGGAAAAAACACAGCTTACTTCTATTATTTCATTCTATTAAAGTCCTGCTGAACTCACAACAATTGGCATCAGCACAAAAGCAGCAAACAACTTTTCATATTCTTGTCAATGTAATTTGTATTGGATTTGCACTGCTGGGAATCCAGCAGTGTTTCCACTGCTTCTGATCCAGATTGGCAAAAACCAACCAACCAACCAACCAACCCAACGACCCAATAACATTAGAGCAGATTATTCCACAGTCTCTAGTCTGTCTGAGAAAGAATGATCAGTTCTAAAGACTGCTTCACAGCAGTCATTACCTACACATTAATTCCTTCACATTGGCTTCTCCACATGTTCCTTCTCAGACAAATAATTACTAATAGCAATAATTAAAAGAAAAAAACCTGATTTAAAAAAAAAAAAAGAAGCAGCAAAGAAGGGACCAAATGCAGGCACTGGGTTTTTTTCTGTGCTAACAATGCAACTCAGTTCTTCAAGTATTCATGAGACACTTGTAGTCACAGACATAAGCTGGTATTACACAGTCTCTGTCTACAACAGTCTCAATGTTCAAATGAGCCTTGATCATTCTCATTATGCATGTATTTTCTGTTTGCTGTGATCTACAAGCAAACATCAAAAGGGCCGGTAGCATACTGCTTAAGGATTTCAGTGAAGCATTAAAAACCAGAGCAGCCGAACATATCAATCATTTATCTTGAAGTGCAAACTACCAGAATCTTCTTTCTTTTTTTTTCCCTGTTCCATCCTTTTAAGGTAGCTTAGTCTGCTTGGTAATTACCTCCTCTGTGAAGTTCACACAACTTTCATGTTAGCAGCAAAGCAGCACAGATGGTCTGGTTGGAGGGGACTCTTTGCCAATTGACTACTAATTGTAAGCAAAAAGATACAGACAGCAGTTAATAAGGATTACCTGAAGAGACATTTAAGAATGTTAAGTATATCAGCACTATATGCAGGGAAAATCTTATTTATAACATAATTTCAGTAATAATATAATTTTGGATCTGATGTACATTATTACATTTGTTTTTATTAATGAAATAGTAACTTTTTAGCTTAGAAGATCTGCTGCCACTTTTGTGGTTGTCTTTTCAGTGAAGAAAAGGCGTTAACAAATGGTACCACAGAGCATCAGCTGAGATTTGACTTTAGAACTTTTCAAATTTTAGGAAAATTAGGAATTTTCAAGACCCAATCATCAAGGTGTTTTATTATAACCTCATTAATCAGGAAGAACACATTTGCCATGAGTAGAGAATTTCGTTGTACTTCTCCAGGATTTTCACTAGAACTCAGCCTTTATTACCTGGAGCATGGTGGTAAAGTGCATTTTCAGACACTGTAATGCCATTACCAGAAATACCATAGCCCTTTCCAAAGAATATACCTCCAGAAGATATACTAAGAATGGAGGGACTTGATAGATGGTGAACTGTGTGTTTATGCCTGTGTCATCCAAGACACACTGTAGTAGGTAGACCATCAAAATTGGCTGTGAAAACAAGTGCCTTCACCTCTGAGATTCTGGCCCAAAGTAAAGTTAATCTTGTGATCAAATATTTTCTTTCATTAAACTTGCTTTTTCTATGCTTTCTTCTCCTTAAAACACTGTCTGAGGGTACAAAAATGAAGGAACTGTGCTGAGAATACTAAAAAGAAAGGACATGTAACTACTATGCTCATTTGAGAGGTTATCTGTACCATCTTTTCCTGTTAGCTGTGCCCTCCAGGTAAGGTGTCTAGCACAGTAAGTGCCAACGCAATTGGTTCTTATCTTTTTATTCAGTTCATTACTGAAGGATGACAGTCCATCAAAACAGTTCTTTGATTCTGTGATAATCATAAAATATCCTGAATTGGAAGAAACCCACAAGAATCAATAAGTCCAGCTCCTGACCCTGCACAGGACACTCCAAGAATCACACCAGGTGCCTGAGAGCATTGTCCAAATGTTTCTTGAACTCTGCCAGGCTGGTGCTGTGACCACTTCCCTGGGGAGCGTCTTCCAATGCTCAGCCACCCTCTGGGTGAAAAACCTTTCCCTAATATCCTACCTAAACCTTCCCTGACACAGCTTTGGGCTATTCCCATGGGTCTTACCACTGGTCACCACAGAGAAGAGATCAGTGCCTGCCCCTGCTCTTCCCTCACAAGGAAGTTTTAGACTGCAGTGAGGTCTGTCCTCAGGCTGCTCCAGGCTGAACAGACCAAGTGCCCTCAGCTGCTCCTCCTACGGCTTCCCCTCCAGACCCTTCACCATCCTCGTGGCCCTCCTTTGGACACTCTCCAATAGCTTTATATCTCTCTTATCCTGTGGCACCCAAAACTGCCCCAGCACTGGAGGTGAGGCTGCCCCAGAGCAGAGCAGAGCGGGACAATCCCCTCCCTTGCCCGGCTGGTGATGCTGTGCCTGATGCCCCCAGGACACAGGTGGCCCTCCTGGCTGTCAGGCACTGCTGACTCAAGTTCAACTTGCCATCAACCAGGACTCTGAGATCCCTTTCTGTGGCACTGCTTTCCAGCATCTCATTTCCCAGTCTGTCTGCACATCCAGGGTTGCCCCATCCCCAGTGCAGAATCCGGCACTTGTCCTTGTTACAGTTCATTCAGTTGGTGATTGCTCAGCCCTCTAATTTGTCAAGGTCTCTCTGAAGGGCTTCTCTGCCTTCAAGGGAGTCCACAGCTCCTCCAAATTTGGTATAATGCTGTATCTCTCCATTGCACTACCCATGCACATCAAGAATAACCAGATTCACTGGGCAGCAAGCATCTGCTCAGGACAGGGCCAAACAGTCGGACCCATTTAAGGTATTTCTAGTTGTTCCATGAATACATTAAAAACAAAATTTCTTTAAAGTACTTCAGAAAAAGTTCCAGAATATCCTGGAAAAGTAACAATTTCTTACAGAATTTGCTTTTAAATAAAACCTTCTGTATACACTCATACAATCTTTCAGTAACAGCAAAACTGTTTCCTAACAAGGTGGCCTGTACTCTTCATGAGTAACATAGCCACTGGAAAGATAAATAAGTAAAATCTTTTTCCCAAAAGAGTGCTATCATGTGCTCCCCAGGGAAAGGATTTATTTCTGTACACTTAAACATCTAACTCCAAAGTGGCAACAGTTTTGCAAGAAGAGATTTTTATTTATCTTGCTGTTTAATTATATCTGTGTGAGAATTATCGTGGACTCTAATTAGGCACCTGTTCTCTCTCCAGTCACAAGGAAAGAAGTTTCAATTAGAATAAAACATATCAAATTATTAAAGCACTTTTTCCTTTTCATTTTTGGTTTTTCTATAGATAATGGGAGGAAAATTGGCTTGAGTGTTCAGACATTCATACCAGACTCCGGTCAGTTTTTATGTAATAAAATAACAAGGCTGAATTCTGTTCTCAGTTAAATTATGTAAATGAAGACTGGTATTAAGTCCATTAGCAGATTTTATGTTCCCCAGTTTCAGTAATGGGGACCTCCTTTTGGTCCTTTTACACTCATAGGTCTGGGATAGTAATGCTATTTCTTCCTTCTCCAAAATACCTCAATAAGCATTTTCAAGTGGAAATATTTTTTCAGAAACAAGTATCTTAAATCACCATGAATGTTGCAAGTGGTCTAGGTGTAAAGTAGCTAGGGGATCAGCTGCCACTCTTGTGTATAAGGCAACATGTCTTCCACTCTTTACCAGCATTTAATCCTCACCAACTGAATTTGTGGTTGCAGATTGTTATTGGGTTGAATAATTCCATGTGATGCATACAAAGGTTTATGGGGCTGGGTCCACACAGATTTTGTGTGGATAAAGACCAGAAGCCTGGAGACTGAATTCCCCTTGTTGTAGCTGAGAGCTAACTAACTTTCAAGGGAAGGTGAAAACCTTAAAAACTAGACTTACAGCCTAATTTGGGCAATTTATTGTACATTTGTGGCTGTGTATTGTTGTTCTACCTAAATAAGACTTAGGAAAGCAGGAAGGTGGGTTATATTCTACTTTTGACAGCATGTGCTCCTGAGAAATAAATACACCTGAAGAGTCCAGAGCCACACATGCCTGTTCCCCATGGAGCACAGAGGTGCCACCCTGCTGCAAGGCAAGACCAGCCTGACAAGCCAAACATCTGCTGAGCTATTCCCTCTCCTTCTTGGCCCCTCCCTTTCCAGTGCACATCTGGACAAGCTCAAAGAGCTGACCCTCTGCTCTTCCCCTCTCCTTCAATGGCTGATGCAAGAGCATTACAAAAGGTGGTCCCAAGCTTTCCTGCTCAGGAGAGCCAAGGTTCTGCCCTGGGGGAGGTAAATGAACCCAAGAGAGTACTCCCTGGCATCTTTTCTTGGCAGCAGGGTCAGGCTGACAGCCCCAGCAGCAGCCTGTTGCCTCTGCTTCACCAGCAGGCACGCTTCCAGCTCTTGGCACAGCCCAAAGTCTCATTCCACTCCCTGTGATCGGATGCTGCTGACATGTAGTGTTACCCAAGGGATGGAGGGGAGAGAAGCAAAGCAAGGGAAGAAATCAATCCCTAAAACCTGGGTGAGCTGCGCACCTCTAGGAGGAACTTACTTACTACTTTCCACCTCTCCTGGCTCCTTCCCCTGAGCTGGGGCAAGCCCAGGCCTGTTGTTGAAAGGGATTTTGTCATAATGTAACACTAGCTTACTAACACCTGTTTGCATTTTCATAGAGACTAGCATAGGAAGGAAATGTTATTCTAAATCAGCACACACATGCTCCTATCTCAGGTTGCATCCTTCCTGGGGGTAGGGAAGCACTCAGATGTTTTTCATCTGAATTATTTTGCACAGTGTGGTCTACCCTACCTTTCCCATCCATTACTGCCACCATTCCTTTTGGGACAATAATGGAAAGGCTGTCCTAAGGACTTCATAACTAATATTACCATGTCTGAAGATGGAAGATATTATTATTGGTATTAAAGCTTACACAGCAGCCATTTAAATAAGACTGGAATTTTGTTTTCTGTGACCATGTTCAATACTACTGTAAGAGACTTACTCTGTTATGAGGACCTTATACTCTACACACGCCTGAACAGAATATGCTTTGGGAAATGGAGGCACAAAGCAGAACTTCCATGTGTCCCTAGTCCTAAGGATAAAATACAGATACACAATTCAGCCAGCAGTAAAATAGATCCTTCTGGGACAAATTTTGTGCTAAAGAAGCTCCTACAATATGGTAGATAGAGGCAAAAATGTATGCAAACATGTTCTTGAACCAGCATGAAGTTTTGGTCAGTATGAATTTTTAGTAGAGACAAAACTAGCCCTGGACTGTAAATGGACAATAGAATGTGGCCAGCAGGCAAAGGGGCTGTTTGGTTTCTCTTGCAGTAAGAGAACAATCAATACTGCTGTACAACAGAATCCTGCTACTCTTGCACAGAGCAAGCAGTGGCATCACTCAAAAAAAGCCATGAGTGTCATCAGTCACGTGCACCTGGCTTTCTTTCTGCCCCAGCACACACAGTCAGCGAGCAGGGCAATAACCTTTCTCCGAAGCAAAACCACTCCTATTTGTGCTCAGGCCAGAGGTGAAGACAGGGTGAAGTATTTGGGTGGAATGGGCTCTGACCTGAGCCTCTGCCCCAGAATGAAATAGTCTTGGTCGCTGAATGTTCTTTTTTCCAGCACTGTATGTCAGTGAGCCTTCTGGATTATGTCTCAGAAAATGAACCAAAGACCTCACTCATATCAGATCTCACAGCTTGTTTCCAGATTTAAGGAGGTTTGAATAAGTTTGCATAAGCAAGTCAAACTGGCTTGTCTCTGAGGGATGATTTGGCACTTAACTGAGAGGATAATAAAATCATTAACTGGTAGGGCAAAAGTAAAAAAGAGAATTGATCTGTGACACTAAATACGGATCTTACTGAAAAATTCTGAATTGTTTTATCCACTGATAATGTACTAAAGATCGTTCATATAACACGTATGTGGAGGGATGTAATTGCAGAGGACTCTTCTGAATTACACCTCAGTCCATGTAGTGATCTAGCAAATCACTTAAAGTATGTCACTCTCCCACATAATCTACATCATGTTTTGAATCAGTAAAGGCTGCACAAATTCAATGTAGATGCAGAGATCCACTGTGCTTCATCAATTAAACCAGTACAACAAGTAAAAAAAATGTAGAGGAAATGCATTATTTCACTATACTGTGACATATTATTTAGAGCACTAAAAAAAGCCAGGGAGGTCATCTGATTATCCATATGAAGTTGAAAACACTTCTAGAAAAGTAAACAAGGACTTTTTTTGCCTCAGAGAGCAGATGGTGCAATGCAGTGTCAGATAATGTGCTAAGATCAAAACAGGATCTCTTCCAACAGAGACAAAAAGTAGATAATGGTCTAAAGTACAAAAAGCCAGCACAAAACCAGAAGTAGTTTGAAGTAACAATAGTTTGATATCAAGTCAGAAGAAGTTGAACAGACATGAGTACAAAGCATTTTTATTTGATTTGAAAACTAAACTAATTCAAAATTAGTGCTATGTTTGCTAATAAATTAAAGATGAAACTTGCGTTTTACTCAGTTACATTGATAAAAATACAAAGTGGTCAGATTTTTGGACTCTTACAGTAAAGTATCCGGACAGATGCTGGAAAAGACCAAGAATTGAAGTCCAGATAAAGTAGTTTACCTTTGCCAATGAGACCGTAAGGTAGTACATGATCTTATGAAAACATCAGCAACATAATCCTGCTCCTTTCTGGCATTTAGGCTTCTTAATTATACATATAAACACAGAATTAGAATTTTTTTCCAGCCCAGTTAAAAAAATTTCAGGTGGCAGATGCTAGCTTAGACAGTTTCAGTCAGCCCCACATATAAAGATTACGATCCAAAACTTCTCCACTCATCATTTTGCTAGCATTGACCATGGAGTTTTTAATTACAGTTTTTTCCAAACTCACTGATATTCTATACTGAATCTTAGGAATTGCCTTCCACACATGGTTTCAGCTGAAGAGAACTGCAGCACCAGATCTTGATTTGCTGTGAGATCACCTGCTTCTAAAATAAGATTTTCCATTAAAAAATATGTCAATTTGGTGGCTTTAGAGTCAAAGCATGGGCTGTACAGCTCTGTAAAACCAGCCACAATCAACGCAGCCCCTTTCAAAGGCGTGCCATGGCCTATCATTTGAGGCAATGCTGAGTATCATGCCACAGAAGACCTGGACTTTCCACCCAACTTCAGACACTTATGGACCCGATGTTTAGACGGTAACATGTATAAGACAAGTAAGCTCCTCCACAGTCATGTAGCTGAGCTGAGATCTTGATCCCCTCAGAGAAGAGCTGCCCTTCCAGGGCCTTTATACATTCCTGCTTTTGTTAACACAGGGCATGAAGCAGCTGGGATACAGTCAAGTGCCTCCTTGTAAGGAGACAGTCCATTCAGTGCCATTACTCATTTCCTTTTTCAGAGAACCGAAAGGTCTTAGTGCACAGAGGTGTGGGCCAGCGAGGACTGGAGAAGAGAATCAGCTCAGGGAAGAAAGCAAGAAAACTAAAACATGAGATGTCATTGCAGTTTACTGCTTCCTCAGGTGGGGAAGCAGAGGGGCAGAACACTGATCTCTGTGGGGGCCAGTGACAGGACCCAAGGGAATGGCCTGAAGTTGTGTCAGGGGAGGTTTAGGTTGGATATTAGAAAAAGGTTCTTCACCCAGAGGGTGGCTTAGCGCTGGAAGAGGCTCTCCAGGGCAGTGGTCACAGTACCGGCCTGAGAGAGTTTGAGAAGCATTTGGACAATGCTCTCAGGCACATGGTGTGATTCTTGGGAATGTTGCTGTGCAGGACCAGAGATTGGACTTAATGATTCTTGTGGGTCTCTTCCAACTCAGAATATTCTGTGATACAATGGAATGATGAATTTTCATGCTGTCGTAATGGTTAGCAGAGGTAGAGGAAACAAAAGGAAAGGTGATATACACTTATCTTGTCTACTCATCTAGTCCTTACTGTAATCACTTCAGAAATGCACTCCTGGACTCCTGGACACCAGAAATGGACTCCAGACATGCAGGAGAGGCACCCTCCTCTGCAGACCAGAGAGAGCAGAATGGGAGACAGAGGCATAGCTGGCTGGAGACGGTGAGCCTGAGGATATGGACTGCTCTTGAAGCAGGGGAATGTGCTCCAAGTTGTTGGAAACCTTTTTGATGTGTGCCTGAGAGAGTTCTCTTGGCAGCACCATTTGTGGATATGCAAGGAGCTAAGCCTGTCACATCAGCTCCTAGTGAACCACAGGCTCCTCCAGAGACATTAGATTCATCTTTTTGCAAGGAGTATATAGTCCGTCCCCTGCAGAAGCACTGTCTCAGGGGACATGACACTTCTATCTCAAGCTACCCAGTCTCTGGACCTTGCAAGCTTTCACTGGGGTGATTTCAGTGAAGCAAGTCTTAGGTGAGATTATCACAGGTGGTCCAGACCCACAAAATGCAGAACAACCCTCTCCAGAACATCCAGGGCCTGAGGTTTGAGGATGAGAAATTTGTTTCATGTGCTAATATTGTACAACACAGGCAAAAGAAGAAATTACTGTAATGAGCTACCAGAAATGGTCTTAATGTCTTGTGGGTAGATGAAGATATTTTCCAGCCTTTGTCACTGCCAGGGGATGACACAGAATCACTGCTGGAATTTGCTCAGGATGCATTCATGATCTCTTTTTCTTTCACTGTCATTACTCAGATGGGCCTAACAGTGCTGTTAGGGACTTCCGCAAACACGTGTCTTCAGGGAATCCACACCTGTAATGTATTCCTCTCAGTGGCTTCAAAAATAGCATTCTGATATTTGAGGAAAAATGAGGAAAAATCCATAGAAATCAGCAACAAATTGGTAATAGTGACCAGCCTCTTTAACTCCTGATAATACTACTAATACATAATAGTTTATTCCTGGGTAAAGCAAAAAGAATTGTGAATAAGGCAAATACAGCTCAGGGCACACAGCAAACACTGGCCTGCTGTGCTTACAGAGACTGTTAAGTAGTAGCTCCTGAATTTTTAAGATACAGTTCTCGGTTTCACTCCAAAGATCTGGCTGAGCTCAAATGCAAAACACAGTTTGGTGGTCCTTTGGAAGACTGAATAGCAATAATCCACCATGGCATTTACACAGTGCTTATCTCTTTGCTGTTTTACAGACATTATTCAATCAGTTCTTGTGTCTCTCCAGGGAATTAAAATATGCCTTTCAGGAATGAGGAAACTGAGGAAGAGGAGCTAAACACCTTCATATGGTTCGCAGAGATTTGGTCACAGCAGAAGTTGTTGGATTCAGGAGGCTTCACCACCCCCATCTCCACTCACACCACAAGCCCACAGCTTCCCCTCTTGGTGTGACTGCAATACAAATGATTCCTTCTCTTATGTGCTTGCCAAGACCTGGGGCAGCAGCATCATGTTCTCAAGTATGCCAGTGGATGTGGTCATTCCACTGTCAAGGTAATTTATAGTATGTACGAAAGCTTCTTCTGAGAGTGTTGGTAAGATATATAGACATAATAAAGGCCTAATAAAGACTAAGCCACACTAATAAAATGCAAAGGTTGTCATTTAGAATGGAAAATCCTATGATTTAAAAGCAGTGGCCAAATATTGGATCATTTTATGTATTGTTAATAAATCAGAACAAGCAAGGCACAGAACATCTGGTGTAAAAGTTAAAGCTCTTATCAAAGTCCCCCAGGTAGGGACTCCAGGTTTTCTGTGATGGATAAACCCCTATGCCTATGTGAGAGCCTCCTCCATGTGTACTGGTGGCATCACGTGCAGTCTGCCTGTGCTGACTTGCCTCAGGGGTGACTTTTGTGGAGAAGGTCCCATTACCTGTTGCTGCCACCCTTCTTTTGGGTCCATTTGCTCAGGCGTCTGTAGTCTAGTCAGGTGCAAAGAGGCTCTGCAAACAGGATAGGCTCTACTTTACAAGTACACAGCAAGTGTTTCCTGTCTGGCACACACAAAACATGGCTATGATGTGATGAGCTACAGACCACCTCTTGTAAGGAATCCAAGGAGCCTTTGCTGCCCTCTGGGTAACATGTAGGAGAGTGTACCACTCCTAGAGCAAACCCTTGACATTAAAACCCAGTGTCTTTTCCACCAGCCCCATGAGTACCAAGTACACCCAATAACCTGGCAACGAGCTTCGACTTTCTTTCCACTAGAAGCTTATTTCTCTTCATGTCAGTATCTTTCCTCTTATGTACTTGGGATTGCTTGACCACCTACCTATAATTTTACCTTTGTTAAGCTTATTTCTTATTTTCTACAGACATTTACACAGCTTTTTGTCAGGCCAGCAGCTTTACCAGCACCCTTGGCTGAGGTTATGCAGCCAGTAGGAAGTAAAGTTGAGCCTTGAATCCATTGAGCATGAGCAGCCAAGCCCTGGAGGTGGGGGAGGGTAACACAGAGGAAGGTGCAGTGCCCTCTGTGGCACTATCACACTTACCCATCTATTTTATACCTTGTTGGATGATGTTTATCCTCACGCTTTAGACACTCTTAAACACTTAATGTAAAACTGTGCACACATTGACTCCAAGGCATCACAACTGAGGCCTGAGGTTATTAGAAGGGTAAATAGAAACTTAAAACATCTGAGCAACTGTGTAATATATTCCTTTACAGCCCGTAGTCCTCTGCAGACTCAATGTAAGAAGGAATAGAAATGGGGTTTGTGTCTTATGATCACAGGCCATTCCTCAATACCTGTATCCGTGCTTACCAATGCCCCTCCCCTGTGCAATAGTGCTGAATGCAACGTTACTGTTCATGCGAGCAAGTCCTGGCTTATGTGACTGCAACCTTTGGTGTTCCACCCATCACAGTCTGTTCCCTGAGGCACTAACATTTAATCCATGATCTTGAATCACATCGTCTTCTGATCAGCATAAAAAGCTCTTTATGCAGAAACACTAGCATTCCCATTTCCATCTAGGTGCTTCCTCTAGCCCTTGGAGAGCTAGGATATGCTGGTGACTATGACAATGGTCTCCAGCGGGGGTTTGTAATGCAGCTATTCCCCAGGGAATGGAGTGCCTTGTGTGTGATCTTTCAGCCCTAAAACTGTTTAAGCTTTGCAAATAAGGGAACACTTAAAAGCCATAGTTTCACAATAATGGAAGAAATTTACCAAAAGATCAAATAGCAAACACATTGTTAAGATGACATTTAATGATGAAAATTTTCCTTGGCTTCTGCAGTGCCGCCACTTGCCTGTGATTCTGACTAATCAGTACCTGTAATGTCCTGGAGAGTTTTAGATCTGTATCTTTTCTGCTTTTGTGCCTATTGATGACTACAGGAGCCACCTCTGACAATTATTTTAGGCAATCTTTTTTTCCCAGTGAAACACCTTCTCCTCATCCCTCCCTATCTTGCAGTTTAACAGACCCTTACCTCTAATGACCAGCTCTAGGGGTTCTATATGCTAAGAAGAAGCTTGGGTAATTTTTTTTTATCTTCTTTCCATTAATGCCTTTTAATTAATGTTTCTATTGAATATCTGAACTAGAGCACTGACAGCTCCAAGCTTAAACAGTATTTTCAATTTACCAAGTCTTTTAAGGCACAGTGCTAAAGCTTTACAAGTCATATGTTCAAGAAGTTATTAACCAGATAATAACCATATGTTTTGCTAGCCTGAAAATCAGTTCACTAACAGCACCACAGAAAGAGTAATCACAGTCTCTCAGCATCATAGAAAGTCTTACCATGATCTTGTGGTCTAACTGAATGATAGAACTGGAAAGTGTATTAGCTTGTTTGGCTACTGCTTCTTTATCCCCGCTGCAGCTTCATATCCCCAAAGGAACATAGTAACACTAATACGGCCAATATTCATTAATGTAAATGCCGTACTATTAATTTTCATAATTTTCAACTAAATTGCAGCTGCCTTCATGACCTGACATGTTTCCCCAAAGCAGCATTTCAACAGCCACTACAGAGGCTGGTGTATCCCCTGAAGTTCCAATTTAATGCCTTCAAACCACAGGCTTAGCTGTTCAAGTTTCATAGTTCAAAGTTTCTTTTACTTGGTTATGAAACTCTCCAGAATTCCCTCCAGCCAGTTAATAAATGATAGAATATACTTGTTTTCTTCCTGGCCAAATTGAAACAGAGAGGTTATAGAGCAGCACAACCACAACACACAGAATGAGGAACCAAACAACACTAACAGTACAGGAATCTTTAGTCACTTTACATCCATGAAAAGTTCTCACTAGACTCATTTTGCCTACATTAAGCTGGTTGTGTAGAGAGTTTATGTGTTTGTGTGAGAGAGAAAGCAAACGGATCTGAGCTAAAGAATCAGGAAGGGGTTTAGCTCTTGCAGCACAGCCAGCAACTGCAACCCTTCAGCAGGCAGGGAGTACAGAGGGTGAGTGCTGAGTATTAACACCGACACTCCAACGCTTGTGTGACACTCCTTTGTCTCCCAGCACCATAAAGTGCTTCGCCAAAGTAAGCACAATAGTGGAGTACCTGCAGAGAAAGATGACACTTTGCCATTGGAGAAGGGCAGTAACACCCTGGCACATATGCCTGCCTCTCTCGACAAGCTGTTGTGCCATCAACCTAAAAGTCTCAAAACAAAAGGGGTTTTTTCTTGTCTAACCTGCTTTCCTCCCGAAGAGCAAGCCTCATTTCAGAAACAGGCACTTCACAAAAGCTCATCTGAGGTGCTTTCATACCAATGTTAGGCTCTGTCCCCTCTAGTGGCTGGATCCTGTATCAGAGTGTGTACCTGGGTCTGAGCTTGACGAGCTGTTCAAGTAAAAATACTTGCAGGTCTGCAAGTACAAGATCCAGATCCAGCTAGCAGAAGATGCGGGGGGAGCAGTAACATGAAGAACATAGCATATTTTTGCAACCCCTGCAAGGTGAAGGTGAAGATGAAATCTCGATGCTGAATGCAAAGACAGAAAAGTGAGTGAGAAAAATAAGGCAGGGCAGTACTGTGGCAAGGGAATGGCTTTCATGAAGCTGCTTTGAACAAACTGTAGGCAATTAAACATTTGTAATACATTTGGTTATATCCTTTTAGAACTGCAGCTTAGACAAATTATGAAGGAGACAATGTATAAGAGTTTCAGTGTCTGTCTCTTCTGCTAAGCTTTTTGACTTTAAAATAGCTAAGTCTGCAAGTTTGAAAAAATCCAAGTTACAGTACAATAGAATTCCATTTTTACTAAAAATGAGGACTTTGTCACCTCCTGCCACTTCATCTATCTGTTCTCTGTTATGACAGCCCAGCTCTTCCATAAGTCCTTAACTCGTATGGAGAGCTGCCTCTGACAGATGATCAGGCTGAAGGTCTGGCAGACATCCGGAAGCACAGGAGCTCATAACAGTTGTGGATGGCACAAACTGACAAGGTAGCAAATAACCTTTGGTATAGTGGCACACATATATAAAATACATAAATTCATAATCCATACAAATAATATAAATGATGTTTATGTATACACATAAAAACTCATGTGAATGTTTGTTTAGGCAACATGGAGATTTGATTGTTTGGAGAATTTGAACTATTTATGTGAAATGGGATTCAATGTGATAATTTAGTACAAGGCCATGGCCATGAAAAGAAGTCCTGAAAGTCATGCCTACCAATGCCCGGGCTGCAGTGTGGGTGGCAGTGTGATAAGTAGGAGTCTCAGCTCAACAGGAATTAATCTGTCCATGTAGAGACAAAGCAGATTATTATAGTTCTTGAATGGATAAAAAAGAGAAGTGGGAAACAGCTGAAAGTGTGAATTTCACTCTGAGCATAACTCGATGAGCTGGATACTGGGCATCTGGACAGTTCTGAAGGTCACACACTCAACACTCAGGCATGCACACACACACACAAACTTCAGAAATGGAAAGGGTACAGAAAAGAGCCATATAGTGATCTGATGGGGTGGAAGAAGTATCTTATAGCAAGGATTTAGCAATCTCTTCTTAAAGTTTTTAATGGTTTTAAGTTACAGAGACATAGAAAATTTGAGAAAAAGCTTAATTGTAGTCTTCTGATACCTCTATGGAAATAAAACTCTGAGTTTTCAAAAGCCTTTTTACTTCAGCAGAGAAAGACACAGAAGGAACCAGTGTCTAGTTAAAGGATGAAGCCAGAAATGTTAGAATTATATGGATAACTCATTTTTTGCTGATTTTAGCTGCTGGAGAAAACAATCAAAACAATTAAAGCTCTTTGTATTTGCTAAAATTACTTTGGGTTTTTCAGTCCATCAACATTTTTTTTTGCTTTTTTCTTTCCAGTTCTCTTCCCTCATGCACTGGAGAGAACTGAGCAAGCAACTGGGTGGGGGCTTGGCTGCTGGGATCAACCCACCTGACACTGCCACAGGAGCTGATAGAATATAATTGTAGGGACTGCTTTGGCACTGGTATGCTGGCCACCTGAGCCCTTGGAAAGACACTCACAGAATCATAGAATCATTTAGATTGGACGAGCCCTCTCAGACCAAGTTCAACTGTTAACCTAGCACTGCCAAGTCTGCCTCTCAGCCATGTCCCTAAGTGCCATGTCTCCACATCTTTTAAATACCTCCATGGATGGTGACTTTAGTTGGGGCAGCCTGTCCCACTGCTTGAGAAAAACCAAGTCATAAGGAGGTGCTAAAACTGTCATTGCAACTTGACCCAAGCCCAGACTCTAGCTCCAGGTCAGATCCACGCCGGAGCAGAGAAGCAGACTGGGCAATCCCTGTCATCTTCTATCTCTAAACAAGGTATCCATCTCCTTTAATGGTAAAAACACAGCCCTAGGAAACGTCAACTATATTCTTACAGCCCCCTTGAAACAATCAATTAATAGAAGTGGCTAATCCTGATTCTATCAGGATTGTGGATAGAACTCTTAGGAAGTTTGGACAACTTTTCTTCAAGCTATGTAGTGAATAGATGCACTTTTAAAAAAAAAAACTATTTTCTGCCAATAAAGCCTAAGCAAGTTAACTTCCTATAGGACAGTTCTCACCCACTTGAGGGCTGATGGGGTCATACTCATTTCTGTCCAGCCAAGTCCAACCTTGGACACTCAGTGGTAGCAAACAAGAGGAGAGCAGACTTTCCATCAGTGCCCAGTGACAAGAGAAGGGACAATGAATACAAACTGAAACACAGGAGGTTCCCTCTGAACATCAGGAAACATATTTTTAATGTGAGGTTTACCAAGCACTGGCACAGGGTTGTCCAGGCATCTTGTGGAGTCTTCCTCCTTGGAGATATTAGAAAGCCACTTGTACGGGGTCCTGGGTAACTGGTGGTAGAGAGCTCTGCTTGAGCTCAGAGGGGTTAGACCAGGTAACCCCCAAAAGGTTTACCTACCTCAGCCACTGTCATTCTGTGATCTTCAAGAGCAACTGGTGCCCAGAGGGACTTATGAATGTCACAGTTAGGTCTAAAGCTGCTAAATCTCCACCTGCTATCTGGGATGCGCTTAGTGATGGCAGCCAAAACTACAGCCTGGGAATATAGTAAAGCTATGCATGGTCTATTTTCCTGGACTTGGCTTTATCGGCAAATAAACAGCCAAAACAGGATTGATCATATCCTGCTTTTTCTTATTTTCAGGGGACTTCACCTCCCTTTAACCCTACTGCAGGTCTCCCATGTGCAGGACAAACTCCATGAAAGCTTCAGAGTGACAGCCTACCAGCACTTGCTAGCAACTCCACCTGACAGCATGTAAGCACAAGATATTGAAAACAGAGTGACACAAGGGAGTAATGCTGCATCTCAGCATAGGCTCCCAGGCACTGCCCTCTCAAACAAAGGTAGTTGTGAAAACCAAGGGTTTTTGGGATAAACTCTTTGGAGATGCTTATTAAACAGAACAGAATAAAACAGATGTTGCTCTTAGTCCAACTTTTATTATGTTTACATAATGCTAAGTCAGATGTGCTTGTTAATCACTTTCAATAGCATTAACTTTTTTAACATTGTATATAAAAAATAAAATAATTTATTGAAATAAAAGGTCAGCTGAAAAATCATTGTCTCTTCCAAGCCTTCTCTGTTTGAGCTACACGGTTATTCTCTTTACTGTAGGGATAATAAGGATTATATTTCACCGAAGGCTCTAGAATATTATCCCTCTCTTCCTTTTGTACCCCAGGAGAGGTTATTTCAGGTTTTGTGGATCCCTAAGGTAGAAGAAGGGTATCATATTTTCAAGCCCAAAGGTCTGCATGTGCAAGCGTGTTCTAAATGAAATAGAACAAAGGCAGGCCACACTGATACTACTCCAACTCTCATTGGGGCGCCATCTTGCTGCTTTTCTCCTGAAGCAAATCTCCAAACCCATAAACGCCAGAGCAAATCAGATTTGCATATTTGTGATTTCCTTTGAAGCTTAAATTTGTGAGGTATGTGCTTCCTATGTTTACACTATCACTTCTGATCTGTCTCAGATCTCTACGAGCTTTCTGCTCCCGAAATGGGGCTAGATCATTCTAGAAACCATGTGTAGGCTGAATACTTGGTGAATGCCGGCGTGTACAAGTCCTCAGGAGCACCTGCTTTTTACCTGAAGTGGGGTTCCTCATACATGGGTTTACTGCTCAGGGTTCAGAGACAGAGAAGACATGCCACCGCTGTGTGTACCACAGGATGAAGTCATTGGAGCAGTGCCATGGCAATTTTGTGTCTTGAAATTTTGTACGTTACAGCTCTCATTCCCCAAAAGGTTTGTCCAGTATTTTACAGTAGACACAAAGGGCATACAACGTGATTTTTTCATTGTCTCATGCATAGATCCATATGACACAGGCAGAAAATCCAGGTATTTTCCAAATTGACATTGGCTTCTTGCACCAGAAGAAGCAAAAACTTGTCACCACCAAAATTTAGAAGTGACAGGGTAATTCAGGCTGGAAGGGAGTCCAGGTTCAACTTTCTGCTCAAAGCAGGGCTACATTTCTTTAAAGCGTGCTAGACACCAAAGCCAGTGTTCAAATGACATTCTTCATAGAGAATGGAGGCAGTGGTTAAACCTATCAGCCTGGCATTAGAAACAGATTAAGGTGACAAATCTTACCAGCTTACGGGTGAGAACTGCCCACAGATTCCCTTGGCATCAGCTGCAGCTGCCAAGAAGAACCAACCATGAAGAAGTAGAGGAAATCTAGGCTCGGCCCAAGGTCCCCATGCACTGCAGTGGGTGAAGTAATTTGTGACGTGGCTGTCCGTCCCTTTTTCACTTGGTCTGAAGAACAATGATACATGATACGCTCCTTCACAATGTAGTTCCAGATCTGAAGCTGATCTAAATGAGTTTAAAGCTTGATATAAAGCTAGTTTTGGGATTACTCAGAAAAACTGCATGGGCGGAGGATCAAAGTAAGCTGTTGACTTGCTTCTTTTGGAAGCAGCTCTTTTCTCCAACAAAAGTTAAATGGATTTTACTTTAGAAGCTTCACACATCTTCTGTGACTCTTGAGCACCCAGTAAGGATACAGTAAGTAGGGAGAGCAGTCATATCTGGAACAATATGACATGTGAGTTTCAAAGTATTTCTGTGATCCAGTAATTTCTATTTCTATCATCAGGAGCTTGAATTATTATTACTGAATTCCTTCTTAAAAAGCTGAGAAGTTCTCTGCCATTGATGGAGAGAGAATATCTCCATATAAAAAGATGTATATCAATATCAAATTCCATGTGGTTATTCAGAGTTGTTGGGCCTCTTTGTTTCTCTTATTTACAAGTATAAATTTATTTACACCTCTGATTCACACAAAAGAGATATGCAACACAATCTTTACATTTTAGTGATCAATCTCACAACAAAAGCATTTTTCAAGAAATGTCCTGCTTTCCAATAGTCTAGTAACAAGAATTACAGAGGCATGTGGAAAACTGAAAAAAAGGGAGCTAAAAAGCTTCAATAAATGTAAAAGCTCATATCCTTGAAAGTATCTTATTCAATTTAATGGGTATGGGGGGAATAACAGTAGTCATTATTTCTGTGAGCAATTTCTAAATATAATGATAAAAGATGCTCTAAGAACAATCTGCTCAGAGGAAAGTGAAGTGTTTGTCTTGTGCCTTACTCCCCTTTTTTTTCTCTGAAACTTCTGCTGTCTTGATGTTACCTGTAAAAACGATCCTTTGGTGTTGTTTCTGACCTCCTGTTCTTGGCAGCTTGAAGTTTTAATTTTACATCATTCTTGGTGAAGCTTGTAGCATGTTTTGGTGTCCCTCAGTATGTATATGGGAGTCCATAATTGCTGAAGAGAGAAAATCTAGCTGTCCAGTGCTTGGCAGGACATGGCAAGGATGTCCAGTTAATTTTAAACAGTCAGGAACAGGCACTGCACCATCATACAGCTGTTTTTCTTCCCTCCCCAAAACCCCAGTGTTTTCCCAGCCTAATCTGGACAGGAGAAAGTCCAGGAAAATTTTTAAAGGCAAGTTTCCAGCATGATGAGGCAAGTTTGGTTTCTTTAAAACAAGTGGGTGGAGACAGGGGAAAGGGAATCAAAACTGTTTTGAAGTAATGGCAACCTCAGCTGCTGCAATGGGGTGCAAAGATATGTGATATACTGTGATTATTGGAGTTTAGAGGCTTCCTTTTCAGACTACAATATTTTTCACCGCTTTCAGAAAGAGTATTGGATTACAGGTGTTACAACTTTTCTTCAGAATCAGACTGGCCAGGGAACTGTAAATCTAAATCATGGCTGCACTCAGGAAACCTGCCAGCCTGTAAACACAGTGAAATGAGTGAGATGAAAGTATCTGAGTGAGAAAATTAATTTTAGGCATTCCACTGAAGTCTATTTAGTTTTTACAGTCTGGCCTGGCATCTACAAGCAACAGCTGGGGAGGACATATTAATTCCCAGTGACTAATGCTGGGAAGATTACCTTAAGCTTGAAATCTTTGCATAGGGGTCCAAGAAGGAAGAGAAAACTTATTCCTTCAGATTTCTCTTATTTTTTGCATGCTGGAAAGTCATGGTATTGTACCATAAAGATCAAGCTTTCCTACTTCAGAAGTTTATTTGTTCAAACTGATGAAGTTTCCAATGAGGAATTTATGTAGAAAAGTATTTCAAAGTGCAGACTTTGAAAGACCACAAGGGTGACTTTGGATGTTGCATGTTTTTCAGCAAATTTCCTTCTTTTGCACATTCGTGTGCTTTCGGTGAGCTTCCCCGTTCTTAAAGTGGTCTCTCTTCTCAGAAGATTTCTCTCATAGCTCTAGCCTAGCAGGGGCAGGTGAGCACAAGCCAACAATGTGGGAACAATTCAAATGTTTTTTTCATGTTCTTCCCCCTGAACCTGAGCAAAGGTTCCATTTAAGATACAAAACTCTCCTAAGATACAAAATGCTGTCACTCATCAATGTGTTTATCCCCACCTCTACTCCATTATTTTTCATTTTCACACACTGCTGCTTGTCATCTGGGCACAATGAATGAAGCCAAAACACGGCAAGAACATTTCCTGTCCAGACTGTAAGAGAGTGTGAGTCTCATGTTATCTCATTCTCATAACACTTCCAGAGCACTTGCCCAGATTTTGGAGAGTGGAAGGGCATCCAAGGAACCCCCATTGCTAGCTATGCCATTTGTCACCTGTCTTCTTCTAACACCCTTCAGACCATATTTACATCTCTGATTCTAGTTTTTTTCCTCCCTGTGTCCTATTCTTCACATGATCCTCCTGGATATTTTCCAGGGACTATTTGTTTTCAGCTCCCTTATAAACCTCCCTGTGAAGAATCCCATGGGGTTTTGCAAATAAAGAGATACTGGGCAACTGCAAAAGCAGAAGACACCGTGATTCCTTATCCCCAGCTACCAGAACCTTCCATTCACTTCCAACCTGTCATTAACACTCCCAATGATTTTTTTGTACATCTGCCAGCAGTTAAAAGGAACTTTCACTGTCCAGCAGAAATGAGACCAGCAAGTTGTCCATCAGCCCATTCTCTCTTGCACAACTGGAAGGAGCAAGCTGCTACTTCATTTAGCTCCATCAGTCTCATTCAGCCACAGGCGCTCAAGCAGCATTAAGAGCTGCTGGAGGCATGAATATGATGAAGAAACTCAGAATGGTCATTGCTTGCCCTAGAAAACAGACTTCCCAAGCACGGGGACAAATTTTGATTTCTGGATGGGTGTTGTTTTGTGCTGGTAAACTAGATAGATGAGGTAGCAGACTTCTGTGCTCCCTCCTAGGAATATGCCCAGATAGAAGACTGTGTCTAGGTGTAGAGACAAGCTGATCCTTCAGTGACAGTTCAGGTTGACCGCACATCAGGTACTTGAAGGCAGGGCACACTGTTTATCAGTCCCCAGCTTCAGGCAGCAGCTCACTTGCTCTGCAATTCAGCAGGTCATGGAAACAGAAAGGCTGCAATCATGTAATTATTTCTCACCTAAAATGGGCAGTCGATGGAGCCTTTGTGTGGATGGTTTTCCAGAACCATTACCTTGATTACTGAAATTCAGTGGGCCTGTCCTGAGCATCCTGGGGAGGATTCTATGTAGGACTCTTATGACAAGGAAAAGGAAGGTATTTCCTAGTGAAAGGGAGTGTGAAACACGTTCACATTGGCACCTTTTACTGATGGAGACTGGGAATGGTGGGAAGGGGAGGAATATACATAAAAACTAGAAGGAAATGTAGAAGGTGTCAGAATTTACACACATGATTCTGGCTACACCAGCTTCTTTGGTAGGTTGAGCAAAAGGGCACAGAGCCTAAAATCTGGAGCCTATGATGGGCAACTGCCGAACTGTCCCCATTTTGGGTTAGTTCTGGTCCTGACACTGATGCAGAAATGAATCCCTTTCTGAACATCTGGGAATTTACTGAGTTTGTCTACCCAGATGTTTCTTGAATAATGAACTCTTGTGTCATGGAAGGTAAAAGGCTCCTGAGCTTTTCCAGCAAGGTCAGCAACCGACAGCAGGTGTAAACAAGGCAAATGTCCAAAGGGTCTTTCAGCCTCCATATCCTTTGGATGACACTTACAGTTTTTCTGAAGAGAGACAGTGGAACTCAGATACCTTTTTTTCTCCCTTTTTTCCTGTAAAAGATCTACCTCCTACTCTCTTTCCTAGTATCCATGTTCTTAGGTGTGGAAATATGTTTGCTGTGCAGGAAAGCTAACTTGGTGTCCAATATTCATTAATGTTTTGACATTGCAGCAACAATTAATTTCAAATAAAGAATCCTAACTACATAAATAATTATGCATTCCACTAAAAGTCATAAGTCTCCAAATTTTATAAGGCAATTACATCAAAAAAGTAAAAATTGTATGTGTATGCATACAGACTTACAAGCACACAATATTGAAATAATGTATTCAAAAATTGATTATGTCTTAAGTGCATATATAAAAACATGCATAGGCACATTACATGCAGTAGTAATAATACTTTTTATATATGGCATACTACAGAAATAAAGGAGCAGCAAAGTGTCCTGCTTAGAGGTGTGTTACAGAGCAGCAAGAGCAACTCTCTCTGGCTATCCTATGTGTGACTTCATGAGAGAAGTGAATCTGATTACTTCAAATTCACACATTTTCTGATCATATTATAAATGGTTACAATTAAAATATTAAAACATTCTGGAAAATGTCTTTCAAGAAATTACTGTCTGAAACTTAACATGTACTTTCATAAAAGCCTCTCTACTTCAAGAATATTTCTGTTGTTAATGGGTCTAAGATAGATTTTGAACATTTCAAAGAAGTTTTTTAAACGCTCTTCCGTCTACACACGTATATTACAGGTGAAAACTTTGGAACTCTGAATTACATTTTGCAAGTTTCCAACTACTTTTTGTCACCCTGAAATACACTGAAAATCACATGACTAAGTTACTTCTGTGACTGGATCCATGTCTCATTATGCAGTTCTCAGTGTTAACTGAGGTTGCAGCTTTTGTGGCTTAGACCCAGACCCTCAACTTTATTTCAGCACATACCCCCTACATGGCACCAAGAGGAACTCTGTGAATGATTTCACAGCGTGAGCTTGTTTCCATCCCATCAGCACAGTTCAGGCAACATACACTGCATTTTCCATATCAAATAGTCTCCTGGATATAGTAATGAAAACCAAGCACTGAGATTACACAGAGGCAGGGACCAGCCAACTCAATCTCCCACTGGTTTCAAAATTTCTTTGCTTCATATAATTTTATGTCTTCATAGCAGCCTATAAGACAAGTTTGCTAAATTTATCTGCAGGTACAACTAATAAAAAAGCTAATAACATGTTTAGTTGATATCTATAGCAAATATCAACTTTTATAGAAAAAGAAGAGGGAGAAGTTACCTACAGTTCAAGTTAAGCACTCGCCCTAGCACAAGGATTCTTAAACTCTTTGAAGAATTAAGCCAGAATGATGAAGTCACTGCTGCAAAGCCCAAGCTGAATGTTTATGCCTGTTCCCTAGGACAAATACTTCACATGTAAAAAAAAAAGTGTATGTTTGAAATCGGCCCACTGCACAGTTCTAGCAAATATTCTGTAAAACTGTGTTCTCTATTAATTTGGACTTGTGTGTCACTTGGGGCTCTCTCATAGATAAAAGGTTTCTTTTCCTGTTCTCTGTTGCACGTCTCTGATTTCTAGATAATTGAAACAAGAGAAGCA